>NC_092685.1:3808072-4169453 GCF_964275005.1 Diadema setosum
CCTAAAAAGGTCCCTGAGGAGCCCGGCTGGCTTCCTAGAAAAAAAGTTAAGGTCGAGCCCTGCATTATATTCTCCTGATGATTGCATGATCTCACTGCTGACAAGAGCCTTTTTGATAACTGTATACTCATCTACATCTTACAGCAGGCAACTGAAATTTTAGTGTGGTTATTGGTTTATGAGTTTTGGCATGATAAATGGTTCAAGTGTGCACTATGTGTTTAATTACCTCCGCCAAGGAGGAAGGTTATGTTTTTGTTGGCATTGGTTTGTATGTGTGCAAAATAACTCAAAAAGTTGTGAAGGGATTTGGATGAAACTTGCAGGAAAAGTTGAGAATGACACAGGGAACAGATGATTTAGCTTTGGTAGTGATCCGGGAATTTGTGTGAATTTTTGAAGGCTTTTTCATCTTTTGGCAAATAGGGTCAATGATCATGGGAGTTCAAGCTGCGCGTACTTGATGTTTGCATATGCGCACTAAAGCGCATGTTCTGCTCAAGGCCAGTGCTGCGCGGCATGCAAGAAGCCGATGAGGTAAAGAAAGACTTCTTTATCATTGGGAAATAGGGCAATGTTCAGCATGTGTGTATGGGTGGAAATGCGTTGCTTTGTGGAGGTCTGTGCTCTTTGAGTGCTTTTGTAGTTCACTAATGTGCCTCTATCTGCAATCTAGTGTGTAGTATGTACTATGTATGTACCCAGTACAGTCCACCAAGGAGCAGAATGCTACTTGTGAAGCATCAACTCAATTTATAAATTCAAACTCTATTAAAGGGGAAGGCTAGTAACTGATCAGTGGGAATCAGTGGAAATGCTGGGGGATGATTGTTCCAATCCTTATGGGATTCATTCAAGAGTTCATTGTATATCTATTGTTGTGTGAAAATGATTTGCTTCAGAACGGTCTCATATTCAAGTAATGTGCAGATTAATGCTCCGTCACTGACCAGGGACGCTTACCTGGAAGCATTAAACTGCACATTACTTGAATATGAGGCCATTCTGAAGCAAATCATTTTCACACAACAATAGATATACAATGAACTCTTGAATGAATCCCATAAGGATTGGAACAATCATCCCCCAGCATTTCCACTGATTCCCACTGATCAGTTACTAGCCTTCCCCTTTAATATTCATTTAATATTCATCACATACTCTGCATTACAAAACAGCAAGAGTTTTATTGAACAGTGAGTAAAAAATGGATGCAGTAGCATGAGAGAAATGTGTGAGAAAAATAAGTGTAAAAGCATCAATGTTAGCAGAAAGTCATTAATCTGTCTCACCTATCCAAACACAGGTACCCCCTCTGGGCATCGCCTTCATGAAGGGTCACACCGGCTGTGCTGACCTCCTCCTGGAGGACCCCAGCGTGGACGTTAACTTCAGGGACGATGAGGGCTGGACCATTGTCATGCTGACCGCAGGCACTGTCTCCCAGGAGATGCTTGACCAGCTCAAGTACCTGATCATGGAGAAGAAAGCGAATGCTGCCCTCAAGGATGCCAATGATTGGAATGCTGTAAGTACAATGATCTCAACCAGGCTTTGACTGTGAAGATGTGCTGATGTGTCTGTGCAGAATCAAGGGACCAAGGATTTCTATGGCCTTCTTTTTGCACAGTAATTTACGGTGTGCATTGAGCTTGTGATGCAGGGATATATTTTGTGGACACATAGCACATCCCTTGTATAGTGGAGTTCTATTTTTCATATTTCAATGTTAAATTGTTGGTCACTTTTGGAGTGTGCATACATTAGGTATTATATTTAGAGTATTTTCAATTCTCTAGGGGAAAAAAATGTATCTAGAGTTATGCTCTATTTATCAGATACATGGGGCATTAGTTTCATTTCCTGAATATATTCCAAGAAGTGGTTGTCTGGACGTGCCAAGAAATGATGGGCAGTAAAATCCATAATGAATACCTACTGTTACTTTCACTCTCTCAAAGTTTGCCAGAAAATTATCTGAGATTGTATAACTTACCAAGAATTAATTGAGACTTGTACTTTTAGGTTATGATATTTTTTTTTTCATGAGCAGAAGAAAACATTGACTCCATTCATCATCATCAACAACAACAACAACAACAAAATCATTTCTATTATTGTGTAACAATATTGTAATTCTCAAGTGTAGTCTTTTTTCTTTTCTTTTTTTTTTGTGATAAAATCAAGAGATTCTGTGGATTATTTCACTCTTTGACCATGTCACCTTCCTGGCCAGTGCTTCACAGTTTTATGATGAACATTTCTCACTGATATATTTTCATCTCTGTTTTTGCTTCACACTCACAGCTTCATCATTTGGCTGCAAGTGACATCAACGTGGTACGTCATCTACTCAATCCACAGTAGGATTTTAATTTGATGATATGTACATGGTATTAGAGGTAAAAGGTGGGCTGATTTGGATACCAAAACATTTCAAGAGAGGCACAAAAAAGTCAAATTTTTTTGCAACCTTTTGACAACAAATATGGCACCATAGTAATGTCATAACGTACCAATGCCCACCCCCTCCCCCAGAGAGCAACAACAGGGGGGAAATTCTGCATATTTGTGACTGCAAACATTGATTTTCACATAGATTGAATGGCATTGACCCATTTCTGTAATGTATTACAATTTAAAGCAGTTTGTTTTCCTGCAGCCTTGTAATGAAACATTTCATTCATCTGCTCCCTCCCATTAAGTTCCAAAGGCAGGAACTCACTTAGTTGTTGTTAGGTAGGGCAAGCCTTAAGCAAGCTTTGTGGCTGTTACGGGCAACTTTTGAGAACAAAGCATGCATAAAAAATGAATACATTACAGAACTGTTCTATTCAATATTTCTGCAAAACATCCACATATGATGTCCACCAAATTTTACAAATTTGTGTTGATTTCCTGATAGTTGAGTAGTATATTTGTAACTGAGTGTTTTTTTTTTTTTTCAATCTTGGATGCGTCAGGGCTCAAGGTAGTGATAGTCCATGTGGGGGTAAAAGACCAACTATGTTTCTCTAATTTCAGTACCAGGCTGAGCAGAAGGCTGAGCTGCAGAAGATCAGTGTTGACATGGCAACCCTGTTGGTAGACAAGGGATGCGATCCTCATGCCATCACTGCTGGTGGAGAAAGTGTGGTAGACATCGCCATCAAGAAGGTATTCCACTCCTAACTGTCTCCATAGATAGCTTTCAGTGCTTTATATATTTTAGCCTTAATGAATTGATATACTATGCACTATCTAGGAATTCCCCTTATCTTCCATATCAATGTAGTGTCTGATCAATTTTAATACTTACTACAGGGCTTCACAGTTTTGCCTTGTCATTCTTGTTTGTTTGTGATAAAGAATTACATTTGCTTTGCTTTCATAGATTTGAATAGGTGTAAAGAGCATGCAAACAGATTGGATTTGTCAAGCAAAATATGACTGTTACGTCTTAATCATTGTTTTGCTTTTATGTGCCAGGCTAAATACAATGCAGACCTTGTGAAGTTTCTGCTGGATAAAGGAGTTCAGCTGACCAACTTCACCAATGCTGAGGAAGAAAACCTGCTCCATATCATGGCCAAGAAGTGTTTGAACTCCAATCAATCTGTGCTCCTCAACATCATTATTGAAAATGTAAGACACTTCAGTATTCAAGCAACCTAATTTTTTTTTTTTTTTTTGGTTTTTCTTGAAGAATACATGGGTAACTCTGTCAAGTTAACTTCAAAATATTTCATTCAAATTAGAGTAAGATAAAGAAAGATTGGTAACATTCATCTGTTCCTGACTAGCTGCATTAGGTCATATTTAGTGCACATTGTCATCATCCTCTTGTACACTCAACTTCTCATTGTTACATATTGTGGTTTTTCAGAATCAGTGCATGATTTGAAAACTGATAAGCGATACCATACTGTTGTCAACTTTTTGAGAAGAGCAACAGTCATCATATGCATTATATAGTAACAAGGAATTGTGTGTATTGCATTATTAGCTTGAACTGACTTTATCAAATATCACTGCTTTAAGATGGTAGCATATATTGCATCTGTGGCCTGTATACAATGTACATTCAGCTCCTGCTCCTTTTGCTTCAAAAGGTCTATTTCCTCTGAAGTTTAGCAAATTTTAGAGACTAAGACTCGTACTTCTAAAATTTTCCCCACAGGGAAAGAAAGCCACTGCCGGAGCAGAGAGCCTGCCCAACAACACGGATGCTGCCACACCTGCAGCCAAGAACAGCTTGGATCTGAAGCTTCTTGGCAAGAAGAGGGACAAGCGTGGTTTTACTCCCCTGCTGAGATGGACATCAGAGTACTCCACTGGAAGGCTGGTAGGAGCTGTTGTTTCCTGTTTCCTCTTCTCTTATAACATTGTACAGATTGGATTGGTACTGGTGTGGAGTATGACCACCCAGTTGGGGTACGCAGTAACATTTCGTCACTGGGGGGACAAGACCTCGTATCTACAAAACATCAAATGATAGGAGAGTAAAAAAACATGGCAGCAAAGCTCTTTATCAAATGGGATAGACTTTCCTTTGACATGCCGTGGTGGCTTCATTTTTGGGGTAAAACAGCTAGGATTTGGACAGGATGTCACTTAACTGATTATCTTACCATTAATGTAAAAAAGTAATTTTCACTAAAATTTCAGATACAAGGTGTTGTCACCCTAGCGACGATTTATGATGTCATCATTACCTGAATGTAGCATCAAGAAAGGAGCATTTGCATGCAGTAGTCATATTCAGTGTTGGTAAAAACTTGTGCCTTTTATTGATGAGATCATGGGGCAGCAAGTACAGATTTAAAATGCTTATTCCAGTTTGTAAATACTCAATCTTATGGCCGCAGCATGTCTGTACTTGGCAAGGGGTTAAGTTTATTGCTTGACTTATAGTAAGCACAAAAGGTAAGGGGAATCTTAGAAAATTTGGAGTTAATTTGTCTTTGAGCACTGCACTTTCACCCTGTGTAAATGTAATAAGGCAACAAGCCAGTGTTGAAACAGTGTAATAAGTATTCATATTTCATGACGAATTTTACAATAATTTTTTGCATGTATTGTGTGAATTGTGTCAAGGCAATCTGAAATGATCGCAGCTACTGTTCTACTGTGTGTTATTCTCCTCTTAGTTCCATTTTATATTATTCCTTGACAGCCACCATATCTCATATCACATTTGTTTCCCATGGTGTAAGGTGTAGCGTTACACCAACATATGATAAGACAGAGTCATATGTGTCTTCTCATTTTCTCCTTTGTTTTTTGTTTTTTTGTTTTTTTGTTTTTGTTTCTGTAAATAAAGTCAGAGGATACAAGTGCGTCAGCAAGAGCATTTCTGCAGGTAAGTTGCAATAGTCTCTTGTCTCCAATCAAAATATGATTCGGCATGATTGCCATATCTTGATTGATTGATTGATTTTTTTTTTGGTCATTGTAGTTGTATTATGAAATCTGTAGACAGGTTCTTTGCAGATATCTGTGCATGATCCCTTGTAGATGGTAGGCTACCGCTATCTCATTCAAATATTTCTCACCTTTAGGTGATTTGAAGTTGTGTATCTGACTTGTGGAAAATTCTTGCGACCTGGGATTGAATGTAACAGGCAGGATCTACTAGGAGACTTGTGTGCAGAAGTATTGCAATCCTATGTCTGTCTTTATGTAATGAAAAGGAACTTTAGTATAAATGCTAGTAGTAACCATTATTTGGAAATCATTTTCAGTAGTGTAAGTGTTTTTTTGGGGTTTTTTTTTTGGAGGATAGTATCTTCGATGGAAAATTCACTTGTCATGGCCTATCTATGACAGTGTGTATGCAAAGTATAATGGCATCACAATAGTCCATTCATGATCATGCTCTAGTAATCACAACATCAATTTTTAAGCATCAAAGGGGAGAAAGATATGGTAAATGTGCCTTTTATCTTAAAGGTCCAGTTTACCTTTGGGAGCAGTGATTTCAAAAATGTTCAAGATATCACATTTGATGCATATGTGTAGGTCTGTTGTATGACAAAACATCCTACCATATAAAATTTTCACAATAAAGCCTAAAATATAAGGAGATATCAGCATTTTTCTCAATATAACCATAACTGTAGACGGTTTAATCTGAGAGCATTCTTATTATATCTATTGTTCACATTTTGTGTATTTAACAATACTTAACATCGATTATGCGGATTCAAATTTTTGCAGTGGTTGTTTCTATCCCTAACTCACATTTTAGAACTATTTTAAAGCACTAATGCTGGGTTTTTGTTTCTTCTGCAAATGGTAAATTATGCCTTTAAGTTGAGCTGTAATTGATACATGTAGTTCTGATATCAATTTCAACCTATACATGATGGTACTAGGGAGATATGTCAAAGTAGGGGATGTGGGTATATGTGTAATTGTGAATATCTTACCATGTGAGTGAGTAAATATCTCTTGGATGTTGTTTTTTCTTTCTTTTCAGTGTCTGCTGGATGAAACAGACCCAGACATTGATGCAGCAGTCAGACCATCAGGGGAAAGTAAGAACAACAACAACAACAACAAAGAGGGCGGAATCTTTCAGCCCACTACACATATTTTACCTTCATAAAACAGATAAATTCTTTGAATATCTATTCCACCAATACAAATTTTGCTGCACCCTTTCTGTCTTCATGTATTTATCCCCCAAATCAGCTCCCATACTGAACATCAAAACACTGATTTAAGCTTTAATAGAAGGCACTCGTACGAAAAGTCTGTTGTTTATGTAAAGTTGTAATCAGAGGTAGTAATTTTGTAGTGTTGTAATCATTCTTTAACAGTGTAAACCTGTGTGATAAGAAGGCGTTAGCTTCTTTTCATTGCATTCTGTGTAAAATTCCTGAACATTCTTCCAGGTATTGTTGTAAAATGCATTTTATAGTAAAATGTTCTTGGTAGCCATGTACGTTACCCCACTTGTTGGTTTTTGGAAGGGCCATAATAATTTTTGGGTCATTTCTCAGAAGTCACAATCGAGGTGTGCCTTTATGGTGCATTTATCATAAAACATAGTATCATATGGCCGTTTGATATCTTCATAATATGTAAGGGAAAAAAGAACAAAGGTTGATATATTTGCTTATGGATCTGAACAGTACTGATGTAATTGAGTTTTAAAAAAAGTAGAAGAAAGCCTGAAATACAAGATGTGTTTAAACTCCTTTTGTTTCTGATTTTCCATCCTCATAACTCTTTCCCAATAGATCCAGATGTGAGAACAGTGGTCCACATGCTGGTTTCAGGGAATGAGATAGCTGGCAAAGTATCGGGGACAGAGACTCAGTCGCCCTTCCCTGCACTCCAGGCCGTCCTGAAGCTGAAGCCGGACCTCAACCTCCGGGGGCCAGGTGGCCGCAACCCACTTCACATAGCCATCATGGCTGGCAAGAAGGAGCTTATCAAATACCTGGTGAGTTTTCCAGGCACATTGCTCCTGAGAAGTTCCTTCAATCTAGAGGTCAAATCTTGCTTGTTTGTCCTTCTAGCCTGTATGTCTCTGATATGACTAACACCAAAGGCATATTTTTTTTCTTTGTTTTTTTAAGGTTGTTCATTTGTCCCACATCTTGTTGCGATATAAGAAATTCTGATGAATTTTGTGATACCTGGCCAAGGTATGCTATGTGAGGTGGAGATATTCTGATTAGAGATTTTTAGTCTGTGTATTGAGCTGCGAAATATTAACTTGAATGCAAGATTTTGTGCTTGTTAAAAAAAATTTGTGATGAAAAGTAAGATATGAATATCTTACCAAGAGAAGTAGTTGTTATCCAGTTTCCCCACCCACGCCATATCCTCTGCCATGCAGTCATGATGAAGCCATGGAGATTTCCAAGTTCACATAGTTCGATTACTACACTTTCATTCAAGTTATAGCAAATGCTTTGATAGGAATGGAAGAGTGCTTTGCTATGCTGGCATAACACAAACACACAATGGATGTGGCAGAGTCTGATGATGGGATGCTTCTGTCTCCTCCCTACAGGTGGATGCTGGAGCTGACATCACCCTTCCATCTTCTCACAAGGATGACCAGAGGGCCATGCCTCTTCTACTGGCCCTAAAGTAAGAGTCCAGCATGCTGGAAACTCGTGGCAGACTGGTGACAGTAGTTCTGTTGATGATGATGATGATAATAATGATGATGATGACGATGATGACGATGATGATGGAGATGATGAAGGAGATGACAATGATAATGTTGATGGTGAAGAAGATGATATGATGATTTGTGAATTTACTGACATTGATTGTAATGGTGAGAATGATTTTCATGATCCCAATAGTGATAATCACCTTGATGATAGTATTAATTGCTATAAGTGCAAAAATGACACCACTTTAACAGCAGGTGGTCAAAACAGAACAGTTGGTTTCAAAAGAGATAATAATTAGGTCAGTCTCATATTGCTCAGGCAACATTCACTCCTGTAGCTGAAGTGCAAAGCATGGTGCAAACAGCTGTTTAGTTGGTTTTACACACAGGAAAATAAAGTAATGAGTGCAGTGGCGTTAGTCTACTTGATTTAAAGTTTTGAACACACTACTTCAACCTTGGCCAGAAGGCATTTACATCAGTGAAATTTCATGATGTAAAACACAACACTTATCTGTGTCACGGTGAGCTTTGAGAGTGTGAACATTAATTTCATCTCATTCCCCGATCTGCTATGTCTCTCTGCTGTTCAGGAAAAACATGTATGATCTGATGGACATCCTTCTCTCACCGGCTACAGTCAACACAGCCGTTGAGGGCAGCAGACTGACCCCACTTCACTATGCAGCCATGTCCACCTATGGTATGACATAGAGTTGTCTCTCACCACTTGTACCTGCCCCTGTAGTAGTAATCACAGGAGCAGGCATCCTTGTAACACATAGAGCTGTTTGGTTGCTTTTAGAACTTGTGATTACTGAAATCCTGTATTACTTTGTCCTCTCGGAATGAATTTGTCCTGTGCAAAAAATTAGAGTATGGTCATGATATTGAGTTCTTGACATTTACATGGGAAACTTGCTTTTTAGCCTTCGTTCTGATGTATTGCTCTTTTAATTATTTCTGAAAATGCAGTAATCCGTAAACCCCCATAAAACAACAACAACAAAAAACTGACATTGTAGTTACCTACAGTATCATCCTTCTTTTTTTTTTTTTTATGTGTGTGTATGCAAGTGTTGAAAAAAGTGTTCCCAAATAGCTCAATGCTTCAGGAAGATTGTAACATTTTTACAAACATCCAGATGTATTTTACAATTCATTATTTGTTTCCTTTGACGTAATGATTTCTATTTACTAATGATACACATTTGTACATGCTGTCAGTGGTAGTTATTGCCACAGTGTAGATATGTATGTGACCTTTAACTTGTCCTCTCAACTTTTCATCATGCACCATCAGTTGTGGGCCACACCCTCTGGCAAGCATGAATGTGTTTCTCTGAGCAGGGTGCAGGAAATAAATATGATTCTTCTTTGAGTGTATTACTAGAGAAAGAAAAGGTGTTTATGCTAATCAAACTCATCAAGATGAATACGAAATGTCTTCATAGAAATCTTTTCATGAGGTCAGTTTTGACACACCCCCTCCAATCAGGCACGCCAACTCTCAGCATGGTCCAAGTGATTGAGAAACTCCTCAAGAATGGTGCTGACATCAACGCCAAGGACAGCAAGGGGAGGACGCCGCTCCACTATGCCTGTCAGAAGTACATCGCTGACAAGGACCCCAGTCTGGACGTCATCGAACTCATGCTCGATCAGAGGGCCGACTTCTTTGCCGAGGATGAAGATGGACGGCTGCCTCTTCACTACCTCTTCATCAACATCAACGAGTAAGTGTAGTGGGGAGGGAGAAAAGATCTTTGTTAGTATGATAATTTATGATGGAATGTTGTGTTTTACTAAGCTTTGAGATAAACCACTATATGGGGTCTTTTAGCAGCAGTAAGTAGAGTTGTTCTTAGTACCTATGAATTGGTCTGAGCTATGGTTGATACTGGATGACTATGACTGTTGTACTCATATTTGCTCTTCTCTATAGAAACACAAGGACTGCTAACTTGGAAAGGATATATCATGTGGAAAATTGTAAATGACCCAATGTAGTGAGCACTAAAGAGAATAAAATACCTTGATGAGCTTGTAATGCTTCTGATGTAAGACAAAGATAAAGAATGGTTTGAGTGGGATGTATGCATCTTTCTGTTTCAGCTCCTCCTATGCTACATGATTTGTTTTTCCTTGTGTCCAGTGAGAATGACCGCCTGGCCATTGACCCCATAGAGGCGGTCAGTCTCCTGAAGGGTGCCATGAAGCAGAGGAAGATCAACAAACCCGACAACCTTGGTCGGACTCCGCTCCATCTTGCGGCTCACCGTGGGGCTATCATCTCCATCATGGACATTGCAGAGGTATGACCCTTGACCCCACCAAGTGATAGCCTATATTGGCAGACCTTCACAACATGGTTACAGTATCACGGTATTCTCCAATTAATGATGGGAAAAGGGCAAACCCATACACATAATAAAGAATTCACAATATTTACCATAACTTTGTAGTGTCTCAATCTTATAATGTTATTCTGTATTTTGAATATGGTGCAATATCAAAAGGAAAATCCAATACATGTTTTAGTCAATTTTGATAGAGTGAATTCAAACAGAGCAGGAAAACGTTCAGCTCAATTGGACAAAATAGTAGAAAGTTGTAGAATTATAGAGTTTCACATGTTTACTCAGAACTCTTGTCTAATTTGTACAAAAAGATGAGTTTTTCTTTGATATGCCATTTAGCCGTATCATCTTAGGTAAATGCTGCTTCTCTTTCTTTATAGGATTTTGTAATCATAAAATGTGTGACTGCTGAATCAGTACAGTTGACTGTCATACATATTTGTTTGTTTGTTTGTTGTTTTGTTTTATTGATCCAGTGCTACACAAATATTGATGTCAAAGACTCCCTTGGAAACACCCCACTTGCCATGGCAACCATGGGAGGCCACATCAGGTGAGATGTTAGAAGTCATATTGGGTCTGGTTTGTGTCATCAATGTGCACCATTCATACCAGTTATTCACAGTTGATCTATATTTGTCCATTGCACTCAAACGATCAGCAACAGATGACAAAGTTTCAGTTGTAGCCTATTTTATGTAGATTTAGATTTCAATGTAAATTTGATTTTATCAATTTTGATTTTGTTTTATTTGTAATATTGACAATGTGCGTGAACAGTAGAAAAGAGCAAAGATGTGTAAAAGCTGTGTTTTGTTTTCTCCCCATTCTGATTCCTTGGCAGTGTGGTGATCTTCTTCTTGCAGCGGCAAGCCAACATTTCAGTGAGTGTGACCAAACAGCTGATCACAGCGGCCAGGGCGGAGGAGCTGCGCAAGCAGCAGGAGGAGGAGCGGAGGAAGATGGAGCGGGTATGGCTCTGGAAACCCCTCAGGAAGAAAGAGGTCCCGCCCGTTGCCGAAAGGAGCGTGGAGTCACTCTTCCGTACGGTGGTGAGAAACAACTGGCAAGGAATCCTCTTCCTGCTCATGGACAGACTGGAGGCATGCAACGTGCCCTACATCACCCCCATCAAGGTGAGCCGTCCCCTACTAGCTCTCAAAAATGGACTCATGGTTCAAACACCATGTGGTATGCCCTGTGTTGACTTGTTAACATCAGTCAAGCACATCATACTGTAAGAGAAACATGAATCAAGGATTTCCTAGCTCGTGGCGAATGTGGACACATTTTGGAATTTCTGGAGTTGTGATTTTCTTTTTTTTTTCTTTTTTTTTGAAAGGATTTAGACAGCATAAGGATATTTTTGAAGTATACCTTGTTTTTCTGTCTCACATATATTCTTATAAAATTTCATCTTATAAACTTTCATTTGGAGACAATGATATTATGAAGCCTATGTGTAAAACCTCATCAGTGTTCTGGAACTCGTGTTTCATGTAGGTTGTGCTATTTATTTTTGTTCAAAAATCAACAAGTGTACCAGTTGTATTAACTTGAGAGGCAAGGTTTCATTGCTCCTGCATCAATCTATGAACCTGGCATACTGAATGAAAAGTATTCTCTTTTGTGATCTGTGCAGGCAGCGATAGAGGAGCACCGTTTGCAGCTGGTGCTGAACCTGATCTCCAAGGCACGTGACAAACGTCTCGATGCAGCAGGAGCCAAGCAGCAGAATCTACTCCACATCCTAGCCCTGGAGTCTGAGGGTGTGCACTGCTCCAAGGTGAATCCTCACTGTAGCGTACTCATAGACTTATAGCTCTCTGTCATTTTGAGATCATTCACATAGATGATAATGATCGGTAGCTCCATGGTAATGTCTCTTTTGTCCAGATTTTGGAACAATTTCTGTTACGCTTCCTCCCTTCTGTTTATACATTCATGTCTGTTGAGAGAAGTTTGTATAGATGTGACCAGATGAATAGGTTTCTGCAGGTGAAGTAAACATAACTGTTGTTGAAATCCTCTGGTGGTTCTGCATATTTATCAAGACATCACTGAAATGATGTCAAGATGACAGATGTAGACATTGTTTCCCCCAAATGTCTATTTTGACCCAGGTATATCAATGGGTACCCATCAATCGTGGGGTGACTTGAGAACAGTGTCTCACACTGAAGAGGCTGTCTAGGTTGAATTAGACAACATCTTTGTGATGTCATCATTTACTAAACAAGATGTCCACAGGCATAGCAGCATTGTGTCTGTGTGCAGTCACGTACAAACAGGATTGGCAATAACTTTCTCCTCATGCTTTCACTGAAAACTTGTGGTTTGTTTTATTTTGTCTTGTTTGAATATCAGGTTGCACAGAGACTGATGGCAAAGGAAGTTGGCTTAGGGAATGACCAATTCAGGTGCACGCCCCTGACTTATGCAGTCCTGGCTCAGAACATGGAACTGTGCAAACTGCTGTGGGGTAAGAAATCTAGACATATCCCTGGTTAACAGTCTAACTGTGCAAGTCTTTCCTTACCATCCATAGATATACTGCAGTTGATGTGGGAACCTTACCTCCTATGAATCAACCATCATCATCTTTGTTACTCCCATTGGCTAATAATATTTTCTCAATGACTGTATCCACCATATACTCTATGAGCTTTTATTTTTGTGATTTTGTGAGTCAGATGCTATTCAAAAATTTAACAGCACATGAAAATATCATGTCTTATCCCAACAAAATCTGATGTTCACACATACATTCTACATTCATTGGTTACTGCACTCCATGGTCCGTGAATTTGATCATTTACAGAATTTTTGGGATGTCCAAAATGTATCACTCCTTATGTACTAGAAATAATACTGATTGTGACATTATGACTTTTGGTCCTCGTAGTTTCCTTCTCAGTATTTCGCTAACCATAGAACATAATAATTGTCTGCAGTAGTGTGGTTAGATGGCATTCAGATTTTCTATATTATTCACCATTGCATTTTCCAATGTAAGTGAAGAATGGATAAGGGACACCAGATTACTACCTTACATTCTACTGAGTGAAAGCAACAAGTAACTTGCTATACAAACTGAACTGTACCATAACTGGATATATGCATGCCATAGATCCATGTAAAATATCAAGTTGTAGCTGTTTCCCAGTGTTGTGGTTTCAGTATTGCTTAGTTTTTTGGTGATTTTTTTTTTTTTTCTTGCTTTTGCTAAATACGTAAGTTGTATTGCATCGGGTAAAAATTTGTATTTTGATTTATGTGAGATGTTGATATAGAAACTAGTTAATCAAATTGGTTCAGGTTAATTGACACTTTTTCTGCTGTGCAATTAAACAAACATCATAACAAATGTGAACATGTTTGGAAGTCAGATGTGACAGTATTGAAAAATATCATGACTTACTCTCTTTTCAGATCACATGAAGCAGCAAGACGGTAGACAAATACTGACCAGTACTGATGCCAAAGGTCGTAACCTCTTGGCCACTGCCTTCTGGAGACGGCCAGAGTACAACGAGGAACTTGTCCGGTGGGTGATATGAAGGAGAAGTAGTGAAATTCTTTGCCAAAGTCAGTCAAATAAGACAACAAATTCTGAGGACAGATTTAGTACTAGTACTTTGTATGTGGTATATTTTGCAAGTCAAATTTCTGTCATCAAGACACCAGTCCCTATTGTTTTCATGTTGCTGGGATTGTCATGAAGGAACATGTGTGGGAAGTAAATATTGCAGTTGCTTGTATAAACTCTAATGAGTGCATCATTTGATGAAATAGTTGGTATCAGAGTGTGACACTAATTATTGATCATTGAGAACTAGAAACCGAACCCACAATTATTTTCTATCTCTCTTTTAAAGACTTTTATTTTAGCTGCTCCGAAAGTAAACATTCAATTTAAATTTCCTGTATGAAAACTATTTGTTAAGTGAATTTACTGTAGTTGGAATATAGTAATTGTAGAGTATTAGTATAGATGTTACTGTATTCATGACCTGTAGAGATTTGTATGTACCACATCCATGTTGATAGACTTTCCTTCCTTCTCTGTCACCTCCCTGCAGCTGGTTGCTTGAGATTGGTGCGTCCCTGAACGTCACAATCCCTGTCCCACTATGGCCAGTAAAGGATAGTGGAGCCCAGTCACTGGGTAACAACGAGCTGGAACAGTGGTACCACCACACCAATCACCCAGTGGGCAACATGTCACCCTTAGAGTCTGTGATCCGCGTGGGTTACTTCAAGCAAGTCCAGGATCTCTTGAAGCTCGGTGCTGATCCAAACTACCATGACAGGGACTCACTTCTACCCCTCATGTTGGCTGTCAAAAAGGTTTGATTTTATCACTTCCTCATGGCCTCAGCTGAAATCTGTTTCACATGTTCTACTATTATTTCACAAGTTCCATCATATTTCATTTCTTCTAAATGAAGAGGAAATTCTTACTTTTTTGCACACTGTTTTCATTGCACAAAAGGGATAAACATATGCACTCAATATGCTCTTTAATTTTAATCTTTAGACATTGATTGATATAAAGACCCACTGAACTCGCTTTGTTAAGTATGAAAGAAATACACGTATGTATTGCTGAAGATTTCCATTTTCACTGTTGACTCATGTTTGGCTATCTTAAAGAACATACAGTAAATCTATGGTAGAAGTGTATGATATTGGTATCAAATGTTGTTTTTTTTTGTTTTTTTTTATGAATGATGAGGAGGATGTAAGAGGGCTGTGTGCCATTCAGTAACACTCATCAGTGATTTCTTCAGTTTAGTGCTGCTTGCCTACTTTTTACGTCATTCGGCATCCTAGTCTGATTTAATGACTGATGCACTGTTAATGATGTAGCTGTCCTGCATGTAATCAGATAGCAGGGGACCATGTAATTCCAGCAGGGAGCATCAAAGAATATGCGCTCTGCTCTCAAAAATTATGTGTCAGTGCGCACATACAGCCCTTTCTCTTTCATTCTAAGGACTGCATGATTCAGGTTTCAGACTAGGATAATGATTTTTTTGTTTCTTTCTTTCATGTATCTGTAGAATGACACTTGTCTTGTAAAGCTCCTTCTCAACTATGACTACAACCCGGCGGATGATGGTAAGAAGGTAACACAGCCTGCCAAGCAGGGGAAAAAGGCTGCAACAGTCGGGATGTTTGGAGCTTCATTGTGGGGATGTGAGTATCAGTGATGATTGGAGGTGAAGGTCTTTGTAAAGTGTCAAAGAGCATTTCATTAATGCCTTCTGACATTTGTGGAAATGTCTATCATTGGTTTGCTCTTCTTCATAGAAGTTTCCTTTGCTGTCAACAGTACTACCACTTTAAAGATCATCCCAGAAGATATTCTTTTGCCTAATGTTGTTGTTCATACAAGTTCACGCATACTGACTAATATGGATTTATGATGAGGAAGATAAAGTTATATCCATAACACTTGTGGATGTGCAATCTCTGTGTTCGTGTTCTGTGCTACTTCATTTATCATGAATGTTTGTTCTTGGATGACTCATGGCAGTGTGCTGTCTGGGAAGGGATTGTGTGAGTGAGTCCACCACCAGACTTTGGGTCTGGCAGCTGAATGTTAGAAAGATGCTGGAATCGGGACCAGGACCTCAAATATGTCATTCACATTCTGCATATGTAAGTTTTCAGCAGTGATGCGAGAGTTAACCTCATGCCTTAAAATCTTTACTTCAGCATTGCTCTCAGTCATGGGACAAGGAATTAATGTTTCCAATGTCTCTGATTGTTTCCCCCCCCCCCTCGTTTATGTACAGCTAAGAAGAGGGCTAAAGCAAATATCTTCAATGGTGGAGGTGATGACGAAGATGAAGATGAAGACGAGGATGAGGATGAGGATGAGGTCGATGAGGTCGATGAGGATGAGGATGAGGAGCCTATGGAGGATGAGGAGGAGGAGGAGGAGGATGAAGCCATGGAGAATGAGGATGACAATGATGAGGATGCCATCGCTGAGAATGGAGAACAGGAGGAGGAGGATGAAGACAAGATGGATGATGAAGATGAAAGTGGGCAAGCTACCAAGGGCAAAGGCAAGAAGGGCAAAGGAGCCAAGAGTAAGTCTTCTCTTTCCAAATGTTTGTCACTCTCAGACATCATGTCTGCTGTACCTCATGGTTTTATTTGAGGTATATGTTGTGTTTAGTCATTTACAAAAAGGAATTAGCAGTTACAAGTCATCTCTCGTATGTTCCTCCCATAAAGCCTTATCCTAGATTTGCAGTGTGTTTTATCACACATAAAAGGAATTTCATATGTACTCCATCAATTAATCTCAACCTACATTACAGCATTGTAAAAAATTTCTCAGTTGACAGAGGTCAGTTTTGACAAAAACTTTGGGATCCCAGGAGTCAAACAGAGTAATACATATATCTGGAACTGGACGGCCATATCTCGCATCCGTAAAAAGGGAGGAAAGGGAAGGGGGGATAGACCATGCTCACTTCATGCATGGGATGACAATTCACAGACACAATCTTCCACATCTTCCTTGCACCTATGCCTTTGCAGAAGATGAGAAGCCCACGTTCCAGAAGACCAGCCCAGTCAACCTGAGTGCTACAGACTCCAAAGGGCGTACCGTCATCCACCACATGATGCGAACGACCGACTACGGCACCCACGAGAACGTGGAGCTGCTGAACCTTCTCCACCACCTGGGGGCGCCGATCGAAGTGAAGGACTTGTCTGGGAAGACACCACTGGACTATGCCCTTGAGAGTGGCTCACACACCATGGCAGAGGCCTTGCAGAGGTTGCTTGGCCTCAAGAAGCCCCAGATGGTGAGTGTTTTGCTGTCCATAGATGATGCTTATCTGTTGAGAGCTATTAGGGGTGCTTACTAAAACTGACTTGGCACGGAAGCACCAATTTACGATGCGTATATATGCTGCATAAACCCGAGGCTGGGTATTTTACAGTACCTCCCGAAGACCTGTAGACATTTTGATTAGATTTTTTTTTTCTTTTCCACTGTTGATGTTTTGTTCACTCTGTCATTGCCTTATTTGATATTTCTGTTATTGTACTTTATTATCTTATGTAGTTGCCAATGGTACACATTGTATGTGTTTTTTAATCTTTTATTGACAGTAAACACTTTGAAACTTGCCAGCATACATAGGTTGCATGAAAATGCTTTTTTTTTTAATGTTTGCAGGATTTTTTTTTATGAAGTGAAAGGGTCACATGAAGAAAGGAAATTTCCAAGATGTTCAGAGATGTCTGTGAGTACATCACATGAAGAATGACATAATATATGAATGTCATGGTAGTTGATGAAAGAGAACAAGCAAATTGGCTCCAGGAGGTTACTGACAATGAAGAACCATTCCTATATGCAGGGCTTGACACTAACGGTGGCCCGGTGGCCTGGGCCACCAAAAACGCAAGTCGGGCCACCACAATTTCAGAAATGAAGAATTTGGTGGCCTGATCGGGCCACCAAAAAAGGTCGGATGTTTGCCTTTGGGCCACCAAAAATAAAAGTTAGTGTGGAGCCCTGCTATATGTTAACCACTCTGCATTTGACACTGCAGAAAATGCCTGCGCCTCCCCTGAGGAGCCCATGGAGTGATGGGTGTGACTGGACGGGAGATCCTAGCATTGACCACCAGGCAGACTCCAAGGCCCTGCTGGACAAGATTGAAGAGGAGAGCCAGAAAGAGTTGGCTGAGCTGCCCAAGTACCCCAAGCCTCGTGTTGACTCTGCTGCAGAGCTGAAGGAGGCAGGGTGAGTGTCAGACCTGATGGGGAGAAGCTGGGAGGGATTTTTTTTTTTTTTTTGGGGGGGGGGGGAGTGTAGGGGATGGGGGATGGGGAATATATATGTTTCCTCACTTCATTCATTTTCAGTCCAGTAAAAGACATTGATTAAAGATCACTAGAGTTGATGTAGTTGGCACATTGTCACAATCACTGTTGTAGTCATCATTGTATTATCAGTATCTATTCATCTTGTGTACAATCAAGCAAGGAAAAGTCCATCGTCCAGTATATTCCTTGAAATCTCAAACTTGCAACAAAGGTTATGGCAACTTCCCTCAATCCTAATGTCACTTTGATTTCTTATACATTTTTGTGTCTGTATTCTGTATGGGCTTATCTTTGATTTTGTGTTGACAAAATGTAGAGTTAAACCTACCTCTACAGGATGCTGTGGAAGAAATAAGGAACGAGGTAATTTTATTTACAGGAAACATAATGAAAGCCATGTTATTTTGTTGTTTGATGGCTGTGTTGAGTGTGTGTGTGTATGTATTTATGCACATTGTATGCTAATATATCTATCATATAGCAAACATGTTGTGTATGTTTATTGGAGACTTTCTTCTCAAGTTGTAACTGGTAGGAGAAAGTTGCTCAAATCAAATTGTTGTTTCCCTCTTCCGTGGCATGCAGGGAGGTGTTGATGGACACAGAACAAGACATTCCCTACGACATCCTGATGACCAAAGTGGACGTCAAGTACGGCATGTACGGCATGAACAACTTCTACAAGATGCAGGTTAGTTTCAGTGACACATCTGTTAACCCATATCGGGCCAACGCACCTGTGTACACAAACACCCAAGTGGCCCAGCACCGTTCACGCACACACGCTGACAAACAGACAACTCTCCAAACAATCGCTCTTTATTAGCAAGAAATGACAAAAACATAGACAAGTTATATATCATTTGAAAGAGGAAAAAAAAATCTCTTTTATATGGTATAGCTGCCATTCAATGCATAGTACAGTTATAGTACTCAGCGGAAATGAATGACGTCATTTATTTGTCATTTTATTCACTACGGAATATTCCGTGTATGGCCCCTGCGGCGTTTGGACGAACTACGGAATATCCCGTAGATGGCCCGATATGGGTTAAGTCTGCGGTCACAACCTCATTCATATTGTGTAGATGAGGAAAGCCACTCTGCATTGTTAAAATCCAGTAGTCAGTGTCACATTGCTTACACCAGCACACATACTGAACATATGTTGACACACAAATTTGCATGGTACATCTATTTTGCTTGTGTCAGTCCATAGGTAAATTTGATGAATGGATTTGTTGATTGAGGCCAGCATTTCTGTAACAACTGAAAAGCATCGTTATGGGGGATCAGGGAATTATACATCATGGGTGAAGGCTGACATGTGACCAAAGACTCAAAATAATAAAGAATTCAAGCAAATTATAGACCTTAGGATGCTTTGATTTGATTTCATGTCATTTATTAAGTTTCCACACAAATTATACAGTGTAGTATTTGCAACATCCATCCATGACAATGTTCAGTAACACATAAACTATAAGTTCAGTATATAAAGACTATAATAACATTTACATGACACATAATCAATTGAAATCAATATCAAGTACATTACAGTGGAAACTCGATATAACAAGATGGTCGGGACCGCGTCGTTTTCCTCGTTATAGCCGATATCTCGTTATATCAGTAGGCATGAAAAAAGCATAACAAAATGACATTAATGTGCACATGTGGGACTACCCATCACCTTTCAATCAATAATGATAACCTGGTAAATGTTTACTGTGTGTGAGGGAATTACTTACCTTTATGGGTGAGAAGATGTTTTTCACCAATTAAATCCAGTACATTGTATCAAGAATGTGTTTCTTAATGGATGTTGGAATTTGTAAATGTATGCTGTAGCTTGCAATCGTGTCACGATCGTCTGTGGATTGGTATGTGGTTATGACAAGCGTGTGTTGTGTGTGGAAAGCTCGAACGTGTTCTGCACAATGCTGTGTGTGTATGTGACACATTCTGTTGTGTACATTATGCCTATGTGTGTGTGAAGATGGGGAATTACCGAGTAGAAAAGCCAATCACAGCATCAGATTGCCTCACACCTGCTATACGTCATCATGATGTCATGAATGTATGCATAGGGCAATACATGTATAATACTGCTACCACACTCTCTGCATGTATCAGTGTGCACACACACACACACACATACAACACGTGGTGCTAGGTGGAGTGCACTGAAGAAAATATGTGTGTACAAGACACAGTTTTCGTCGCATTGAGCTTTACAATCTTGGAACATGATAGCACAGGCGAAGTAAAGCTTTACCCGAAGAGATTTTGCTTTACCTCGCTATAACAGGTTTGATGAACTATGTTTTTCTTTGTTTGGAAATCACAAAATTTATCTCGTTATAGCAGTTATTTCGTAATAGCCGATCTCGTTACAAGAGTAGCATTTTGCATAGACTTGTGTGGAGGGAAATTTGGGACCGGGAAAATTTCCTCGTAATAACCGATATCTCGTTATAGCAGTGTTTGTTATATCGAGTTTCCCCTGTATATTCATGATGGATGAATAAAGTTGTGTGTGATGGGAGCCTACATAGAAGCAGATACTTGTGAGAGTAGGTCCCCAGGAAAAGAAAAAGTCAAACACAGGCAGCTACACTCACACACACACTCTGCACACACTCAATGGAAACATGTTGAACACATTATGATGTTCTGTCACCAATTTCAAATGATATGATGGATTACATATCACAGCCCCATGACGGGTAGGTGTGGAAATGAAAGGAAGAATAAAGAGACCTGGAGACCAAGTTTTGATGATCAGTCAATGTGATGCATATTTTCTTAAAAGATGAGTAAAACTGTTGCAATGTAACTTGCTTGTACCCTTTTATATGTACATCGGGTTTCTTTCTAATCTTATTTTTCTTTTTTTTAGCAAATAAAAAATATGATCTTCATGGACAAGCAGGCACGTTTGTCATAAATGTATTTTTCCTGTAGGACATGATGTGTGATCCTTTTTCTCTTGTTTAGATTGTGTTTTCCAAGACCAAAGACCTGTACATTTTGATAACAAGATGGGGACGGATCGGAGACCAGGGGCAGTTCCAACGCACCCCTCTCCCCTCCAGGGAAGATGCCATCGCTGAATTCTGCAAAATCTTCAAGGCAAAGAGCGGCAACCAATGGGCTAATGTCAAGGAGTGAGTAGATGACCTCTTTACTCAGATCTCAGGTGTTCATTTCAACCATATAGTTTGGTTTCATCCTAAGAAGGGTTTGTAAGCTTGTGTCATCACTTTTGTTTGGCATTATCATGTCTTCATATCTGGAATGCACGGAGGCATTCAAAGGGGTCATCTGTTTTATACCACTCCGTTTGATGCAACAGGGAGGAATTCAATTCAAAATCAACTCGATGCCAAGATGGAATATGAGATACTACTACACTGATTTCATTTCTTGCCAAAGCGAACAAATGTCAGAGGTCAGAATTTGAAGTCAAATTTAAAAGTTTGTTGTTTTCACAAACTGTCACAGCTTGTATAACTCGTTGTATTAGTTTTTAGATCATTGTGCATGGCTGTAGCATGACAGATCAATTCTTTGATCTATTTTTTTTGTTATATTTTTATACTGTTTTATGATAATTGATGTCTACTGTGAGAGTCCGTTCTACCAGCACCTTAGGCATCAGTATTTGATGGAATATGAACCTATTAAGTAGCCTCTAGTATGATTGTCAATATTATCATAAGCATTGATTCCTGTTTTTTTCTTCTTCATTTATCAGGTTCAAGAGGTTTCCAGGCAAGTACAATCTGGTGAAGACAGACCCGTACTTTGACCGCCGTACCGTGAAGAAAGTCCAGTTTGACTTCAAGTTTGATAAGCCGTCCAAACTCTCTGCGGGAACTCAGGAACTACTGAAATTACTGGTATGTCTGGGCTCTTTCCTCCCATTGTTGGAGATCAGAAATAACTTCCATGTATTGGGGCATTGTATCATGTTAGATATCATTTAATCAAATCAAATCAAATCAAAATGAGAGTAGTACAGAATTTTTGAGTTACAGTCCTGAGGTCCGTTTCATGAAGTCATCATGTAAAAGTCTTTACATAAATCTCAGAATGGCCAAAGTGACTCATGAAGACTCTCAAATCCATTTCATGAAGTCTCTCATAGGTGTGTCTTATGAGTGAAAAGTCTCTCATAAGACTTTCATGAAATGGACCCCAGGATATACAAGGGTTTCCAGGGCATTACCTATCATTTGACTTGTAGTGTTGTAGTATTGTAGTGTTGATACGTTGTGCATGAATGCAGAGAGACATACAAGAAAAAAGAGAGTTTCATTTCCCCTCCTCCCTTTGCATTGCTTCAATTTTCTTTTTCTTTTTTTTTTTTTCTTCCAGGAAAACATTTCTGATAAAATCAAGTATACTACCAAAGACTGCTCCTGTAGCCTGTGCTTTTAACTGTCTTTATGCAATGGTCAATGTCTAAAATTGCAGCATATAATAGAATCTGTGTTTCAGAAAGTGCTCAATACCATCACTTATCTTTTCAGAAATATAGGTAAATTATGCTTATTCCATTCATCATTTTGTTTTGTCTTTTTCTAACAAGGACTAGAAATTAATCGTTGAAAATTTTATTTTCCAACAAGGCTAATCGCATCTCTGAGTGAAATAAAGTAGCCGATGACCCAATCATGTTAGATGATACTGGCAGATATTACATGAATATTCATGAATGTGGAACAATGGATTTCAGCTTATCCTCAGCACGCTTTCAGATACCCACATCTCATTTCCTGTGACAGCAATCTGAGAGCGTCGTGTGACTTGTTCTCTCCTACAGACCTCAGAAAGCATGCTGAAGAATGCAATGGTGAGATGTGGGGCATCACAGAGGCTTCTACCCTTTGGACACATTCAAAAAAGCGTCTTAACAGAGGCACGAGGTGTCTTACAAGAGATCAAGTAAGTGGGACTGATATCAATACTTCCGCATTTTAGCACTGCAAATGCCTTTCAGCAGTGATTTGTATTACGGTAATGTTGAATGGAATTGTTTGAAAGTGTTGATTTGCTATTCAGTGACAAAGGTCCTTTTACTGTTTATATGTACTCTCTGGTTATATGTGTACTTGATTTAAGAAGACAAATATGTGAGTTCTTTTTTTTTTTCATCTAGTTCTGTGCAGAATCTCTGGAATATACTCGCTTAATGAGTATAAACAGTCATAAAAGAAAATGAAAACAATCATATAATTTACAAGTGCAGTGTTATCACAATTTCATTCATAATCTCAATAACAATTTCCAGTAGTTTATATGCATAGATTTGGGATGTTAGGCTTACATGTGTTCATGGTATTCTGTTACCCTGTTTAATTGATCAGAGCTGTCCTAAAGGAACTGGATAAGCCAGACTTGACGGCGGACAAGAAACAAGAACTGCATGATAAGGTATGAAAGTTGACCATTCTCTTACATCTGGCAATTGCTGATTAAAGAAACCTCGCTTGTAATACTGCCATTGCAATGTATCATGTAAATTCCCTTTTTGACATACCTAAAGATACTGCATTGTCTATAGCATCAGGCAGTGAGCTCTGTGTATATGACAGACCTCCGTTTCATTTTCACATGTTATAATGGTCAGAACTCTCTCATTACAGGGAGTGAAACCCCTTCTTCCTTTCTATTTGTTGATATTCTCTATGAGATTCCTCATCTTCATATTCCTTTAGTCATTGCCTTGTGCACAGAAATCAGTAGGAAGGATGGGGGAGCAATATAATATTGACCATGCTATTTAAAAAACAAACAAACAAACAAAAAACAAATAATGACTTTTACTGTAGAGTTACTAATCAAGAATTGAAAAGCTTTCATTGAAAAGCTTTACTTTACACTAGCTGTCTTGTCTCCATGCCACATACAGGCAGCATTTGGATAGACATGTCATACACTTAGGCGTTAACCTTATCTTGCTGTTTGTTTATTGTCTCATCCTAAACCATTCCACTGGACCAAACACAGAGAACAGACCTGAGCTCTGAATTCTACTTGCTGGTCCCCAATGATGACTTCTCCTACCAGTCTATGGATCCCTTTCAGGGCGTTCACGAGGTGGATGAAGCCATGCAGAAGCTGTCCGATATGGAGGATCTGGAGTTTGTCGGCAAGCTGATGGTTGGAGCGCAGCACAGAACTGCAGGTAGGGTGCCCTCTTAAGGTCTGGTTTTCTCACTTCAAGGGAAAGTTTTTCCCACTGAAAATGATCTCTGTTCTCACAAGCAGTAACAATGTGAACAAAAATAAATGTGAGACAGAGATATGACCCTATGATTAGCAGTCATCTAATATATGTACAGCTTGTACACCAGTAACTAGTTGGTTTCTGTGCACACCAGTAACTGTCTTAAGGTCATTTGACTTTACAGTCACTTGATGAATGTTTTATGACTTACTGTTGAAAGTATACTTATGCATAAATCTACATTGTAAAGTAAAATTCAAGTTTCTGCAGGCATAAGAGAACTATATTTTGTATTTCAAATTTTATGTTGTAATGTACAAATTGAAGGACAAATTACTTAGCTGTGATTTGTTCATTTTGTCTCTGTCCTAGATGTCAACCCTCTGGATTATGTGTACCGATGTCTGGACTGTGACATAGAGCCCATGTCAGAGGATGATGAAGAATCTCAGCTCATTCTCAAGCACATTCACAACACGAGTGAGTAGCATAGTGTGATTGCATCATTGAATCACTGTAGGATCATGGTATAAGAGCTGCAATGTGTGGGTTTACAATTGGCCTATGCTGCAGTGTTCCAGCAGTCACCAGTAGCAAGTAAGTGCTTATGAGAAGCATCAAATGTCATTCTTTTTTCTGTTGTAATACATGCACATGCTAACCTGTAAAGAGTACATGGGCTGTGCTATCACAAAAGCCATATAATGTTGGGAAAATAATTTGATCGCTTTTGGCAGATATGAATTCATCAGATTCTAAGCTTTAACCCTAATCAGGCTGGGGGGGGCGGAATCCGCCCCCCCCTCGACGTTTCGCGCAATATCTTCGCAAAGCGATAAGCTCCCGCCGCGATGTTTCATGACTTCTTTCTTTCAAGTATCGTGCAACTTTTGAGACCCAAATTGTTGCGCCCGCGTGTACCGTTTTGACGCGACGCCCGTTCGAAATAAATTTGTCAACCCCAAAATTGCTCCAAAACGTGATTTTGTGTACAAATCCAATGCAAATTGTGTTTTTTGAATTAATTCACATAAAAATTCATATCTTCACTTAGAATGGCCGAAATTAATTTATTTTAGCATAATAATGCTTTGAGAAATGTCTGTGACAAATTTTGGCCAAAAAACAAACAAAAACAAAAGGTCAAAAAACAGAGAAATACATAAGAAATTTAAGAAACAATAAAATACATAAGAAATTAATAACGATAGATTTTTTTTTTATCCTATGTCTCAGAAGAATGATACAAGAAACATTTTTAAAAAGAAATTAGCTTAATTGGAGCATAAATAAGTGATTTAGAGCCCAAAACTGATTTTATGCATAAATTACAATAATTAATTAATATAAAATATAAGAAAAATTTTTCGGAGAAAGCAACCATACATTTTGATAGAATACGTCGTGGGCGTCGCGTGTGCCGATTTTCGGCGCGATCGCACGTTCCATAGGCGAGATCTGGAGGGGGGGCGGAATCCGCCCCCCAGATATAGCATAGCCAAAAAAGCCCAGCCTGATTAGGGTTAAATTGATATGTATTTTGCCTACTTTGTTTTTAAGGAAAATATTTTTAAGCAGAGAATTAAAATTGGAAAACTGTAAAGGTTACATTGCCAAAGTCGGCATTTCATGCATTTTATTCTTTTTATGATCTTTGACTTTGTACGGGTAACATGATGACACATCACATACGATGTATTACATACTTGTCAAAGCACACAAATGCAGTTGGCGTCATAAAGTTTCAGTTGCGTTTTGACTTGAAATGCTGTATGAATTGGCCAGCAATCATGAGGTTTTAATACTTTCTTTATTTGCAGTGAGTGCTCTTTGTAAAGTTCTTTCCTCTTTCTTCCCTCCCTCCACAGAGAAGAATCACAACGTGCAGGTGGAGAGGATATACCGTGTCAGACGGAAGGGTGCCGATGAAAAGCTGGATGCCTTCCCCGCTGAGAATCGCAAGCTGTTGTGGCATGGAACAAAGACGTTCAATATCCTGAGCATCCTGAAAAGGGGCTTGCTGGTCTCACCTCTGGGGTCAGGGGTCACGGGGGCGGCCTTTGGTGCGGTGAGTGTTCTACTCTCTGCTGTAAAGAGGAGAGGAACTTGGTTGTGTTATCACTGTCCTGTTTCATTAATCTTTTCTTTGTATTGGGGGGAACTTTTGACTTTCTGTGAGATTATGACAAACATTTCACAAGTTTACCAGTGATTTCTGTGAAAAAGTTGCTATGTGATATTGTGTGGCATTACTGTCTACAGGGAGTGTGGTATCATCATATCATTGTCATTATTTTGTGTGGTTCACTGATAAAAGTGTTGCAGTCTGTTGATAGTTGAAGGTTTTAGGTGTTTAAAGTGTTCTGTGGTGATCAATGAATGATATATGCATATCTCATTGCATTGCTTTGTCATCGTTTTTCTTCCAGGGGATATATCATGCGGACATGTTTTCCAAGAGCTACGACTACTGTCACAGTTATTCCTCCGACTGCAAATGTAACTTCCTTTTCATCAATGAGGTAATTTGTAGTCAACTGTCTTGAACAAGAAAATTCCTTTGTGTTTTCTTTTCAAATTACTGTTCCTGACTGCCCTCATGTTATTTGCAACAAACATCATTCTTGGAGAATGGTTCTATAGGATAATGCATAGCTGTAATGTAAGGAAATCCGTTTTGTCATCGTTAAGTTTCAATATGATGTGTCTTCTGTAAACTGAAGTTTCAGGCTTTCACCAGTTTGCTGGTTGGTCATGATGTTATGACTTCCATTAATGGTAACCATCAAAGCCTTTGTCAAGTGATTTACTTTTTGTATGTTTAAATGACACACAGGAGATCCAAGATGCCTGTCATGTCTGTCAGTTTGCACCGGTTGCTGAACGAGAAGAACAAACAACAAGCAAACAAAACAAAAAATGCCAAACGAATACCACTGGCAATTATAGAGCCTTTGTTTGAAAGAGAGCCAAACATAGGATACATAATGTATATATTTTTTGTTATCAATGGTTTTGACATGTTTATGGCTAGTTAGTGGTATCATGGGCTTTGAATAGTAATTCCTCCATGTTTCCATCTTATCTTCTGTCATCCCTCCAGGTTGCCCTTGGCAACGTGCAGAAATACGAGAGTACCCACACACTCAAGAAGGGCTTCCACAGCCTCAAGTTCGTTGGCACGGAGGAACCAGACCCAGAGGGGGACATTCTCCTACCCTCAGGTTAGTGAACTTTTTATTGGGAGACTTCACTACATCACCTTAACCTTTGGTGTCAAAGGTCATTTGAGAATCCATTGCCATCAATACTCACTTTGATGTTCACATCCCTGTCGTCATGAGCTATAGTTTTAAGGAGAAAATGAAGAATTTGACAGTTCTTCCACATAAAAGAAGAAGAGAAAAAAAAAAAAGAAGCCCTAAACCTTTGTCAAACGAATTAGTGTATTTCATTCACTACTTTGTAGTGAATAGTGAAAATAGAGTGAATATGTTACAAATCAGCAGTAGAGCTCCTTAAAGATTTATTTGCTAAATTGACTCAACCTCATGGGTGTACAGGGCAAGTTAACATTTCCATTTCTCTCAGTAACGACTCATGTATGACATACATCAAGCATGTCTTTGTAAAATTGTAGTGAGACGAGCCGACCATATGCAAGCCATGTCAACTTTGCACCAGCTTAGCGGCTTCTCATGACTGCTAGTATTGTGCTTGCTATGCTGAGTCATTTTTTTTTGTTGGATAATACTCGCCTCGATCTTGGAGCAAGATGCATCAAATATATTTGATATGATTTCCATCTTTACGGGCTGAAGCTGTCTTGTGCTCACTGTAAAGTGACAAAATTGTACTGTATTGATGTGTCCAAAATACATATTTGTGATACAGTAAGAGACACATGGTTAAGTTTCCACTGTAGTGGACAGAGTTAATGTGTAAAGATCACCTAGGCTGACTTTAACTCTGGACATACCGGCATTAGAAAAATTTGTGATGCATACAGGAATCAAACTGGTTTCTGTCATTGATGGTTTTCACACCTCTTGATTGACACATACCTTCAATTTTTGCTTGGTTTCAAACCCTACAGGTGCGGTTCTACCCCTTGGCGAAGTGAAGAACAAGGATAGATATTGGGATAACAGCAGTGAGTACATCATCGGCAAGGCAGGGCAGACGTGTCTGCGTTATTTGGTGCAAGTCAAGAAATAAAATGTCACCCAGATGTGTAGTCACCTTGTCCCCGCAGGCAGTCACCGTAGCTGGGAGATACATTGGATATCTGGACAACCAATAGTAGTTTGTAAATATGATGTCTAGACTTTCTGCTGGGACTAACATGTTCTGTACAGTCAGGATCCAACCATGTTTTCTGTGTGGTGATATTTGATTTGATTGCAGATCAGGTCATTACATTATAGAATGTAGAAAGCATTGTAGAAAAGTTTAACCCACTCTATTTCCTGGATTTATTAGTATGAGTTAACTGTTCGTTATTAAACAGGTTATGGTAAGACAGTGGATAGCAGTTGCTTTTATGTAGTCTTGGTAGTGCTTAATCTGAAATGTAAGATTAATTTCAAAGAGACTAAGTCCTTGATACATTTTTGTATAACTGGTTTTATGCTTGTTTGTGAGACTTCTTGGGATACAGATGTTAGTGGGTATCCTCTGAGCTTCACTTAATGGCTTTGGCTTTGCCAGGGGAGAGGGCAAGTTGTCTACTGAAGGAGATTGGTCTTGAGTGTGTTTGTGTGTGTATATGTATATATATGACATAGTGTAGAATAGCCTAAAAAACAACAACACAACACACACACATACACAGGTTGACAAAGTTTCATTGAGATTCCTCAATTTTGGAAACATATTTCTTGAACTTCATTTTTAAGAGAGAAATGTGTGATTAACACTCAGCTGCTTTTAGCAAATTTGTCATAGACTGCGCCTGTAGATGTTGCAGATGCCGACTAGATTATTCGCCTTTTGTAAGGGATTTTACATGCTTAGAAATGCAATTGTTTACTCAATATTACTAATTTCTTTTGAAGATGCTACCAAGTTTTATGTGTATTGATACATCTTGTTTTAGGATGTAGATGATGTGAAGGCTTGTCATCTGTCAAGCATGTTTTGGCAGGTGCTGACTGCTGTGAAAAGGTAGTGGAGACAAACAGTGCTTGAGACAACTCAATATTTTAGGTTAGTGTAAATAGTTATATTTTTCTTGGAAAAACATAACCGAATGTGTCGCGCCTTCTGACAACATTGGTGCACATTAAGAAGGCATGTTGTACTACTGGTTAGTGTCAGATACAATTTTGTCTTGGATTCATAAGCATGAAAAACTCACTACTTTTGGATATTTTTTTATACAAATTTCAGAGTGCAGATTTCCTGCAAACTTTCCATTCCAAGATAGAAGCTTGCTGGATTGGAGCAAAAATTATGAAAATTGTGTGGCCAAGACTGCTCCTTGTTTTCTGTATGGTCAATAATCTCCAGTGCTATGGACCGTGGAAATTTTGAGTAAGGTAAATTTAAGAGTCCACAATATTCAATTCATACATGAATTTTGTGTGTCCAATCAGTTTACATAAGGATGTGTTCCCCCCCCCCCCCCAATAAATTAGTCAAGAAATGAAGAGAAAAAAAAAAAGCTCTTTGAGCACCATATTGTGTCCTGTGTTTCTCATATGAAATTTTAATATGAAGTGATATTTACATGAAACAATTTTTAAGGATCATGAGAAAGATGTGAGAAATGGATGCATTGCACTATTTTTCTTCATCGTGATGGAAATTGATGAGATCATGGTGTACTGGTAGTTTTTCAGTTCTTTTTGAAATGCAGATCATGTACTTTTGATACATGCAAAATGAATTTGCCGACCCTGGCAATGAAATCTTGTGATATTTATTACACTTTGAAGAATGTAAGTAGGTCTTGATGCCTGCAAAATTCGGTGAAGGGTAAAACAAGAATTCTGGCATTTTCACTATCAATCTCAAAATCAATATTTTATCCTTATATCTGTAGATACAATTGAATGAGCAGTTTTGAATTTTGAATAAATTAACTATTTCTGATATGATCAGTCTTCATCTCAATTGCTCTCGGAGAGTGCTGATTTTCAATTTGCCTGGTACTGTTATTACAACAACTCTGTTTTCAAATCAATACTGGTTGTACAGTATATTTGTAATGAGACTTTTAACTTGTAAATCATGCATGTGAGAAATTCCAATTGTATAGCTTTATGCTTTTTGCCATAAATGTGTTGTTGAATTTGTGAAGAATCGCATTGCCAATTACAAGGTTTCTTTGGTGGGTGATGAGACAGAATTTAAGATGACTGCGCATAAAGTTTTGTTGTTGCATGAACAACACTTGGTAAAGACTGAATGTTTTTCTGTTGTAGAAGTAAACCGTCTGTGTGCATCTGGAAAGATTTCTTTCAAGCTCGCTTCCCAGGATCAAAAAGTACAGAACAGTGTAAGAATTTTAAACTCTCTGTACATGTACATGTAGATTGTCAAAGTGAACCATGAATCAACTATTGCATTCAGTGATGCCACCAAAGACATCATTTGAACGAGAAAAACACTTGCATTTGTAAGTTTATCTTCCCAAGCATGCAAAAAACAAAAAACAAAACAGTTTCTAGAGAATAAGTTCTATTGACTTTCAATCTGTTTTAAAAATAACATACACCATCAATTGAATTAATGTATGAATCATGGTTGACCTCAATACAGAGAGTGTAAATGATTTTAGATTCAACAAAGCCAAATGACAGTTTTCCCATTGTATTTTGTATATTAGATTCTGCGTTATAATTTTTAAAGTAACTGCCACTTTTTAAAATGATTTCACTTTTTTTTTTAATCTGTACTTGTTTCTGTATGCACAGCACTCATGATTCACATCTCAAGCACTGCATTTTTTAAATGGTTGTCTTATGTTACAAGTGAATGCTTTTAAATGTGAAACCTTTTATATTCTATGTCTTCTGAAATTTTCTCTTACTGTATGTTTGGCGTATTGTTTTAGATTTGTGCTAGCATGTGTATTTTTGATACAGGAATTGTTGCAGTGAATTGCACAGGCAATGTGATAAAGGGATGTAGAGTCAATCTTTAACTTGGATGAAACATGGAGACTTTCAGTAAAAGAAATCATTAAGTCTCATGTGTTTTATTTTGAGAAGACTTCTGGAACACTCCCCCTCCCCAAATTTGTCAGTAGGTAAAGTCATCAAGAAAGCTTGGTGGATGCTTATGGATGCCCATTGGAGCAGAGACTCTGCATAACTCTGAAAATTCATTTGCTATGCTATTCAACTCCCCTCATTTGTTAACATGTTAGACCTCATGGCTAGCATTTTATGTATTCCTAGAATTCATTGTAGAAATTTCCCCCATTTTAGAGTGATTATTCTATGTACTGTATAAAAACTCATGTATAATGCATACCATTTCCCCATATTTGGTTTACTTTGAAGTCTTTTTTTTTTATACTGATGTAATGTCTAGTTGATGTTCAATCTCAAACAATAAAATGTTGTTTGACTAAATTCTGCATTCTTTATTTTTCTCTCTTTCTTTTGAGGTTAGTGTGCCTGAAGTTTATGATTGCCAACACAATTTTCCATTACATGTATTTGTTGGAGTAAACGTAGTATCCAGGATATTACATCTGTGTGCCATTTTTTTTTTCTTTCAGCCAATTCTTAGGCAATATCTTTAAGATTTTGTTGACCCTGTATATTTGAACACCAAATTCAGCTCTATAGAGTTGCATGGTGGTAGAGACCATATAGTAAAATTTGATTCATGTACACTGTACTATGAATTTATCTGGTTGTTAAAAAAAAAAAAAATTAAATGTAGCAGAAAGGTATATTAGGTGAAAATTATGAAAAAAGAAAGAACATCAATTCATATACAGTGTACCTTTGTAGTTTTATTCTTCAGCTGCTTTCAAATGGAGACAAATCAATGAAAGAATACAGAAAATTGCATAGACATGAAGTAGTCAAACAATTTGAAAAAGAATGGAACTGAAGGGGTATTGCTGGGCAAGGATTTTGTTTCTGCTATTTGACAGCTACACCATTTATATACATGTACATGTGTATCAACTATTTTAATCTCTAAAAATTCCTAATGACTCCACAAAAGGACAACATTTGATCTTTTGCCTAGTGATTCTCCTTCCATCCCACCTTATGACAAACAGCTATCAAGATCTAAAGACAAACAAAATACGTGTACAGAAGATGCTGATCAGGAAATTAACTTGCCATACAACATCCAACTTAATGTATGTATACCTTATTCTCATGGCAAATTTGTCCAAATACAAATTGCACACCAATGCTTTGGAATGTATTTTCATTCTGTAATGCTACTAGCACTGCAAATTTGACTGAACTTCATTTGAGTTCCCTTTGTTACTTGATGACATCTACACTGTCAACAGATGTCCATATCAGCCTCTTTTCTGGCTAGAGTCAGAAATGAGAGAATTTCGGTTTTGTTTCATTCAAGCATCACATTTCCCTTCATAAATGGAGACAACTGTCAACAAAATATCACACCTAGTTACCCTAACATGTTTCTGTACTCCCATTGACGACAACATATATAATCTTTGACATCTATGCACAAGGAAACATAAAGATTATCTTGGGAGCTTCAGCTTAGGTCTACTTTTCGCATACAGTGAAATCAACATAAGGCAAGAAAGACTTGTAACTGTAGTGTGCCACAACATCATTATATTCCAGAACATTTCCAATATTTCCTCATTGGTAAGGCAAAAAGATTTCATGTCAGTCAAGTAAATATGTATCACCATGGTGTTCCACATGTTTATTATGTCAAAATAATGGCATCTTCATCAATGCACTCATCAGTTTTACCTTCTGGCTGATCTGTCTGTAACTATAGTGTGCCACAACATCATTATATTCCAGAAAATTTCCAATATTTCCTCATTGGTAAGGCAAAAAGATTTCATGTCAGTCAAGTAAATATGTATCACCATGGTGTTCCACATGTTAATTATGTCAAAATATTGGCATCTTCATCAATGCACTCATCAGTTTTACCTTCTGGCTGATCTGTCTTTGCTGATTGAGTCAACAGAGTCTCTTCATCGGCAGAAGTTGGCTTTGATTGCAACAGGGAAGATGCATCTGTCGATGATGTCAGGGATGTTTCTGAAGTGGGTGAAGTCTGTGGCTCTGATGGCAACGAGTCAACTGTAACAGACGAGTCTTCAGATGCCTGTTCTGGAGGTGGTTCTTCAGTGGAATTGTTAGTTGCTTGTGTAGATGAGGATCCAGACAGCCATCGTGGGGTGATAGAATACTTCATGGCCTGCCAAAAGGACTTTCCTGTCTCCTCCTTCAGTTTGGGGTCAGTGATGACACTGTAGGTGACATTCTTCCCTATTAGGATGGTACAACAGGAAAAATGCTATACACTGTATCTTTTTTTTTTTTTTTTTTTCATGCCTCCACCACGAAGTGGTGCCGGAGGCATATGTTTTCGGGTTGTCCGTTCTTCCGTCTGTCCGTAATGAATTTTGTGGGCAGCGTAACTAAAAAACCTTTTGAGGTAACCTAATGAAACTTGGCATGTATGTGTATTAGGGGGTGAAGTTGTGCCTATCAACTTTTGGGTGCACATGCTCAAGGTCAAATGCTTAAAATTTCACTATTTCCTCCATATCTATGCAATGCCTGAAGATATTTTCTTGAAACTTAGTGTATACATGCATTACCCAATTACGATTCTCTGGTGAAAGTTTGGGGTCATGAGATCAAAGGTCAAAAGGTCAAGTAAAAATGTTCAAATTTCACTTTTTCTCCGTATCTTGGAAATTGTTCAAGGTATCTTCATGGAACAGAGTATATATGCATGTACTGACTAGCAGCGATTATCTAGGCAATTTGGGAAAGGTCAGGGAGAAAGGTCAAGGGGAACACTTCAAAATTTTACTATTTCCCTCATATTTATGCAATGCCAGCAGGATTTTTTTTTTTTTTTTTAACTTGGTGTATGCATGTATAACCCAATAAAGATGCTCTGTGAATTTTTTTTTTTTTTGCCAAAAAAGGTCAAAGGTCAAAAGGTCAAAGATCAAGTCCTTAAATCCCTGTTCATCCAATCAAATCTAGGTTAAGGAAGGTGAACATTCAACACATTTGTGACAAACATGTCATCTTAATATTTTGCCAATTTTGTGAAAATGTAATCACACATTGTCCACATATACTAAAGACCTATTAGGAGAATCATGCATTATGGCGGAGGCATACCAGTCGCCATAGCGACATTTCTAGTTTAATAATAAATTTGTCTTTTACATGCACTTCATTTAGATGCCACATGCATTTATTGCACAAAAAATGTTAACCCTCTAAGTCATGAGTATGGAATATCAACTGATAATTTTTTTTTCCTTTTTTTTTTTTTTTTTTTTACAGATTTTGGAACCAACCAAACTGAGTACACTTAATCACAAGTATGCTCATACAGGGGAACCAAGCTGCTTGGAACTACTGTAAACACCTCTTTACATCAGGTATCCTGTGACATCAGGGATAAAAATAAAAGAACAACTGTGAAAGGAATGGGAGCTGCAGAATGACCTTGTATGAGGTATCACCATCTGTCTTTGTTATTCAAGGTTATACTGTACTACAATTAGATAACATTCCCAGAGTTATTGTTCATTTTCCATCTGAGAGATGGCTGGATAGCCCATATTCAGCTACGTTAAGCTGGTCTTCCATGGGGTCCAGTTGGATGTGAGGTGGGGACCACTTCACCGGGTTTAACACCCTGCTCTTTGCGATGAATGAATGAAGCGGGATTTTTTACGTGCACGAGTTGTGACTCTCTCATACACGGGACCTCCATTTTATGTCCTATCCGAGGGACAGAGTGTTTTGCCTCTTGCTAGAGGGGACGGCATGATTACACACAACATTCTCAGTCCAGACTCGGGTTGGAACCCGGGCCCTTAGGATCGTGAGGCAGACGTGCTACCGACTGAGCCAACTCACCGCCCACCGTTACACATTTCTATTACAGCAAACACAGAATGTTACACCAAGTAATCATACCAAGTAATCATACCAAGATTCCCCTTTAACACTAGCCATAGGAAACTACTCCAACTCCAACTCTATCTCTTTCAATTCATACAACCAGCGCCTATCTGTGAACATAGTGGTCTGTGTTTCAGCATGCATGTATAGATCGTTCTACTTGGACATACCAAGTTGAGTTGCTTGAGTGATGACCACTTGGGACTTCAAGACATCGCCAAAGAACTCTGCAGCCACTTTCTTGAGCTCCTCATGCTGGAACACTGCCAAGATGAGATCCCTGGCTGCCTTCTGTGATGCAGGGTCAGAGAGTATTAATACCACCGCTGCCTTGAGAGCTGCCCTGGTCTCCGGGTCATTGATGGCAAGGAGAAGCACCTCTTTGATCGTGGAAGCCAAAAACTGTCTTGTGTGAGGGTCTTCCAGAACACGAGTGATATATTCTATGCTGGCTCGTCTAGTCTCAGGGCTGTTCAGAACCTACATCATAAAGTATTACAAGATGTGGAAAGCTGCCATGTACATGACAATAACTGTTTTAAATTCTATTTTGACAATTCATGAGAGTTTTTGCATCACATTACACCTTTCCAATGAACAAAAGCTGCTACACTATTTGCTTTGGTGCAAGGTTTAGGTCTAAAAGTACTTGACTGTAACCTATGTTAATGAAAATTATAAGTTGAGCAGGATTTGCTCTAAAGATGCAAGTTTGATGAAATACTTTTCAAGAAAGCATTTATTGTCAAGGAAATATAGTAGTTATGTCAAAATAGATGTATTTGAAGAACTACCACAGTAATATGAACAATGAATAAGAATAGTCTCTTTTCTATCTGTTTAGAGAATGCTACATTACCAACAACCTAGCTTCATGACAAAGCCATATGCAGGATATTTTCTTAAAGGGGGCAAAAGGCAGGCCCCACACTTTCCATGCCCTAAATTGTCATAATTTCATAAGGAATGTCAAACTCTAAAAATCTCTTGATGGACATTTTGCCCCTGCTGCATACAAGGGGTCCTACTGAGCCTTCCAGCTTACAACTGTTTTCCACACAGACAAAGTTCCATCTTTCCCACCATGCAAACTCTACCTCCTTGACAAACTGTGCAGCCAGAGTGTGCATGTTTTCATCATTGAGGAGTGTGTTCAGGAGGCTCCTGGTAAATTCTTCTGCTTTCCCCACCACCTCCTCGTGCCCTAGGGATCGTGAGGCGACCTGGGAAACCTCGACAGCAACATTTTCTCTTATTGGCTCCCACATCAGGTACACTGTAGCTCCTGGGAAAAAAACCAACAACAAACAACACAGAATACAGATGGTTTCACCCCTCAGTTTTCAGGCAAAAATATGAACTTATTATATTAATTGAAAATCAGACAGAATGCTTTTTTTTTAAAAATCCACACTGTGTACAAATAAAACACATATATATGGAGAATTATTATTATTACTTTTTTTTTTAAGGACATTAAATGACAATAATCCAGGATTGTTGTGACTGTTCACCTTCGAGAAATGTATCCTAAATATTCCAGTGACAACAGTGACAAAAAGCTCACCTGGCTGCCTATGGAAATGATTGGGGTGGGGTTAAAGTAGCATTATTAGCAGAATTATCAAGAGGTGCAGTCATGAGTGTCAATATTCTAAGATAAAAGAGAAATTGGGGTGCAATAATTGGTATAGATTTATTTAGTATGATAAGCAAGGTTTAATGGGTAATTGAGTATCAGGTAATTTTGAGGTTGGCATTTCTTACACTTCAATTTTCCCTCCTTTCTTTTGTCGAGATTGAATGCTGCATATTTTTGCTGTGAATATGAAGCTGGAAGAACTGATAAGAGTCACATGGTACTTCATCATTTACTGATCTTTTCATGATGGACCCGGCATCTTTGTCATATGACCGTTGACATTCAAGTCTTTCAATAGTACAAATGTTGGTACCGGTATCGGTACATAAAACACCAAATAGCATGCTGCTGCGGTGGGGTTTGTGTGCCATAACTGCAAAGAACTAATTGTAGTTGTAAAAACACACATGCACACACAAACAACAGATCTTACTGTATAATTTTTTAAAAAGTGTAGGCCTAGGCCTAACGTTAGGCCCTACCTATGGATTAAAATTCCTAAACTAATTAACAGACGAATGACCTGGAACTCACAGTTAAAACTACAATTTGTCAAGACCAATATTCACCTCTTGACAGCAGAGAGCATTCTAACAGTTATAGATATAGAATTCAAAGTGGGTCTAATCAGTTTTGGCAAAAACTAGTTACCCGGTATGTAACAAGTGTTTAGACATCATGTTGTGTGTGTGTGTGTGTGTGTGTGTGTGTGTTTTAATGAAGCTGTTATTGTCATTGATGATTACCAGCTACAATGCAAAGTGCTAAGCCAATCCTGAGTGTTGAGTATCCATGGAAACGCAAAGAATTTTCCAGTCTTCTGAGACTTGTAAGTATAGAATGATGGCTGGCATGTTCTCCTTGAACAGATGGACTTTTAGACGAGGGTTGTGATGTAGGTGAATACCTCCGTCGACCACTAACATGCATCTCAGGTGTACAGGTCCGTGCTGTGAAGACATCATTTGCCCGCCAACACAGAGGCTTGATGAGTATCGCCGAGGTCGAGGCCAGATTCTTGAGGTGTTGACCATCACGAAGGAATTTGGTTTTCTCACATCGCAGTGTCTGGAGGCAGAGTCTGCTTAGTGTAGTCATTGTATCAAAGTGAGAAAATGCCTTGACTACTTCCCATTCTAAGTAAATTTGGCTCCGTGACCTTGGTGGATGCAGCGATGATGCAAGGCAGGTCACCAAGGAGCTCCGGGCGCGGGCGAGGTCTCGTCGGTACATGTACGTACAGCTAGCTACAGGTAGGGTCTTTCATCTACTGTAAACTAGCCCTACTGCACTGCCAGTATGGTGACAGTGTAGCGTACGCACATGACTATATGAACAAGAGCGCGCACGTGAAGCTATCTACTGTAGCAGACGACGAATGAAATTTGAATTGTCTCAACCCGAAAAGAAAAAAAAAGTTATAACATTGAACATATTTCCACAATATTGGCTGAAATCTACTTGAAGTGATAGGTGGCTGTGCAATGCTTTGGGATATAATCTTACCAACGGCCTCATGGCAGGCGGCTGGTACCCCTCCCCCTCCCAGGGGCAGAGCAGAGCGGCTGGTGGTGCTGCTGATTGCGCCAGGCCGCCCACCCCAGCCAGCCAGGCCATGGGCGGTCGGCCATCGCCGTGCACGCGTGCTATCCTACCACGTTCTCTCCATTCCACTATCAATGGTACATCACGATCGATGACGGATGTGAAGAGCGCGATCCGATCGAGGATCTACGTCTGTGTAAAATGGATGCGTTTGATAGATACGCTAAAGGGATGCAAACTGAGGTTGGCCAAGCCAGATCACAACTGTTTGAGGTGAAGATTACTTCTGTTTATAGGTTCTAGTTACAGATATTCTACTCTAACGTTAGACCTATGTTCTTGAACCAGCAGAACGTTGCGTGACGTGTGTGCTGCTGTGCTGTGTTTGTGGTCTATAGCTGCACAATCCTACTTATTTTTGTATGGGTGGGATCATTGACATAACAGTTAAGTTGTGCCTTGGCCCTTGCACTGTATACTGTACTATCGAATGCAGTAGAACCTCTACTACTACTACATCGTACTTTTAGTTGTATTAGAACTGGTTAGTGGACCGGGCCAATCTAGACTGTACAATATCAGAATGTGTACTCACTGCAGTATTAGAACCCCTATCTGATTGTAAAAAGGCACAAAAAAGTGAAGTTTAGTGTCTCTAGACTCTAGTAGGCCCTACTAACGTTAGTAGAATCTACTACTAAATTTACTACGTTTCTAGACCTGATCGAATCAAACAGAAGTAATTATTTTATTTAAATTTAGTGAATTGTCATATTGAACTGCCACTTTGTGTCCTTTGAGAAGTGATCTTGATTGTGAGTTTGAATGAAGCAGACTACCGACAAGAAGAAGAAGAAAAGAAGAATTTACTAGTAACTGTTAGGCCCATGTCTAAATGATGCTGAATAGGAAAGAGTTCATCCCCCAGTATAATAACCCTGTCCTAACATTCCAATTAACATTAAATAACAACATGTTAAAGGGGCATTCCGGACGATTTTCATAATTTCACATCATGTAGTACATAAATCAACAGCTTCATGTATAGATTTGTAGAATTTATTGTGGTTCTTGAGCAGAGAAAAATTACTTTCAAAAACCTTAAACAAATTACACTGAACAAAGGTAATGACATAGGAGCCTCACATATCTCAGAAATGTCGCAGTGTCATTCCATTACAATACCGCATGCTTGCAAGCTCACCTGTGTGTAATCTATGCATGCCTTCTTCTTTTGTGCTGCTTCCTTGAGCCACATCTCATGCATTCTTATGGTGAGGCTGCCATGTCATCATCCTTGTTCATTGCAATTTGTTATAAACTTCGAAAACATTCGTATTTTTCATCCCAATCATTATAAATCCTGAAACTCTGTACCCAGTATAACTAATTTATATATGTTCAAATGTAAAAATTTGAAAATCATCCGGAGGTCTCCTTTAAACATAACCCTATGTCCCTATTTAGGACTCCGCATCTAGGGATGTTTCACAAATGCACTTTGACTTTGATTTGTAACGTTATATAGATCTAGTGAAACTATTAATCGCATGGCCCATTTTGAATTACTAATGAAATGGAATAGGTGAAAGTCCACCTGAAATACAAATGCTATTGGAGGCCAAACAAAGGGACTTGATCATGAATGGCCACTCATGTTATTGTTAACGAAAAAGACACTTTCACATCAAATTTTAAATCTTGTTAACTCTAATGAGCAGTATTCCAGCCATGTATGTATGTCTAATTTAAGTAAAAAAAGAAAAAGAAGAAAATTTCTTTGTACTTGTAGATACTTGTTTGTGTGTGTGTGTGTGTGTGGGGGGGGGGGCGAGGAACTCGGATGGCTGAATAGAGTATAGTATAGAGAATTAGTTTTGTGTAGACTTAAGTTTTGTATTTTAACTTTTAATAGCCATATGAAGACCACAAAACAGGATATGTTGTCAAATGTACTGTGCTACTCCTAGTACTTTACTGATCAGTTGATGAAGCAAAATGTGGTGTACTTGACCTAGACCTAGTCGGCAATTGTAATGACATTCAGGTGATTGTCAAACCACAACGGAATTTTTTTTTTCCTAGTTTGATTACAGCTATATAGGTTTCTAAACTTCATGTGGAAGTTGTGCTACTATAATAGTTTATTTCATTTGACTTTGATGGAAAACATGCAAAAAAGTAGGGGGTAGGAGGAAATGTAGGAATAGAAATTTATGTACTTTTGATCATGAGTTGACATTCTTCAGGTGAATTAAATCCTCTAAACTTCTGTTGGTAGTGAAAGGAAAGAACCAAAATTACAACAAATGAAATAGACTTGTGCAGGATGATATGACATTAACCTTTCTGGCCTGTGCAATGTGATTGTACTTCCCTCTCTGATGTTATAGGGTCTAGTGTATATTCTTCTTGCATTCACTTGATTGAAAATGATTTTCCTGTTCATAGGTCAAGGAGGAAGAATGCCAACTCCAAGCAATGAAGGAGGAATTGCTGGGTAAGAAGAGAGAGCTTGGTGATGCTATTGAAGCCAGGACAAGGAGCATTCATGCTGTTAGGGAAAGGCTGCCTACTATTGCTTCCAAGAAATTGTGAGTAAATTTGCTATGTGTTTAAATGTGATTTTATGTCTTCATGGTATGAACTTTTGCATAAATGATTGATTTTCTTTTTTCTTTTTTTTTCTTTTTTTTTGATAGAATTACCCTGAGTATGCCTAATTTATGTGTATTGGCAAATTGCTTAGGGCCACTTTCTGTTGACCATAATGGACTATGTTTTACTCATGACCGATTTCCCCAGGGTTTAGGGTATCCCCTTAGCATGTCAGTAGTACTAGCTAGCCTAAGAATTAGTCTCTCTATCTTGCTTGAGTCAGCTACTGTTAGTCATTGTTCAAAATATCCAGATTGGAGGACTGACAGTAATATGTTTATATAGCTGAAAACTGCACAGGCCTGTCAACTATTAAACTGTGATGAAAGGGAATGGGAGAGGAAGCGGAAAAGAAAAGAAAAAAAATGTAAATCCTAAAACACTGAAACACTTGTTTCAATCTTGTTTTACTATTACCTCCATGTATCTATTGATTGAATGTGTGATGTGAACATAAGTAATATTTTCATTATTTGCAGGTGTCTCTGAAAAATTCTGTAGGTCATTTAACCTATTTGAGGTAGTGCCATTTTGAGCATTTCAGGAAGTTAGATGTTAAAAGTACACATACTACTTGTAGAATACCATGTGAAATATTCAAACAATGCCTTATCTGTCATTCAATATATGTTTCATTCATTTCATTCTCCATCATATCTGTAGGTTTGATGATGTTTTTTCAATTGTGGACAGCTGCTATCACCAGCAGTTACACATTTTGGAACTAACAGAACAACTTACATTGGCCAAGGCACTGCGCAGAGAAACGGATTGTGCTGAGTTAATTGAAGGTACCATTGTATTTCAGTTTTACTTATTAAGTTCACCTGAGTTTGAATATATGAACCAGTGAGCTTCAATGTAGTTTACATTACCACAAGTCACCATACAATCATCCAAGTATGACTTAAATGTAAATCCAGAAATTTCTGCTTGCATTAAACTTTTGCGAATTTTGAAAGGAGTCACAATATGCCAAAGTAAGATGCACAGAAATGTTTTTGTCTCCACAATTCATAGAATGCCGGTACAATGCTGTACACCATCCGGATTGGCAATTCCTGAAAGCTTCATGTTGCAAAAAAAAGGCTGTCCGCTCCAATTCATGAAAGTTTCATGCTGCAAATGTTTGTTGTTTTACAGTGTAATCATCGGCTCATTAGTAGCATAAAATGAAAAATCTCTGAGAGGGGTGATACTAAAGTTGTACAAACAATAGTTACCAGAAAACCATTAACATATTGGGGAATGAACAGAATTTGATTACCACATGCTGGTTATCCCTGTCTGTGTAGTAGGTCTCAGTCCTCTGGAATGTGGAGCTGTAACAGAAAATGAACCCAGTATTCTTGTCAACTGGTACAAGGAGATGAAACTACTGGAGAACAACAGAAGTAATGGTAAGTTTATTTCTTGTATGTGATGATTTTTTTTAAATCAAAAAGCATGGATTGATATTGACGGGTGGGGGGTGGGGGGTGGTGGGGATTAAAAGTATTTTTTCATACTGGTGAAGGGTGACATTTTTGCACCATGCATAGGAATACATAGGGTGCCACCACTGTGGCCCCCTCCACTTTTTTTTTTTTTTTTTTTTTTTACCCCAGAAGTGGCACAAGAAAAAAAATGAAACCTTGAAGTGTGAGCACAGTACGGCTTTTGTTTTGTTTTTATTTTTGCACTGAAGTCTTTTGTTTTGTTTCTTTTTCTGCTTGTCAGCTGAAGAAACCCTGAAGTGGGATGAGAAAGATGCCCTGAGACCCTTTTTTTTTTTGGGGGGGGGGGGGGCGTTTGTCAGTTGATGAAACCCGGAAGTGGCACCAAAAGTACAAAGTGCCCCCCCACTTTTGAAACATGGCACCAGCCATGTAATAGGTCATACTTTGCCCACCAGATGAAAGTTAACCTTTGCTCATGTGTTAATTAAATATATTTGTATGTCTGTATTATTCTTTTTTTTCTCACTGTATGTCTAATTCCCAGCATTGATCAAGCTGAAAGAAATGTTATATGTAACTATCTCCTCCTTTTTCATTGTTTGTGCATCCATGCAGCAGACAGTCTAGTGAAGGACAAGACAGCGTACCACTTGAAGCTTTCTTCAGACAGAATAAGTGCCATGGCAACAATTTCCCTGTCATTTTTCTCCATGCGCAAAGGCTATTGCATTCACCTCAACATCACAGAAGAAAGGTCAGCTAAATATTTCCTGAATTTGTGTGTTTTTTCTTAATTTCACATTTGTTTTAATTTAATTTTTTTTTTTCAGATTTGACAGTTAATGCTGTAATGATAAAAACACAAATTGCAGGATAACTAAGTGTAGTTTCAAAGACTATTCATACATTTTATGAGATGACACACAAAAGTGCTATTTCAATGCAAGGTCCTTATTTTCCTTTTTGTCATGTCGTAAAGAATGCTACATAATATTCGTGAGAAAGGAGAAGTTATACTTGGATGAATCCAACAGTTTGTGTTCAGAATTAATGTACATCAAAGAGAAAATATGACTTCATACTAGGAAATAGAAATATCCATTTGAATACCAGTTTAAGTGAGCTGTTATACAGGTACATGCAAGCCTTGTAGCATAGTAACAGACATGTGACCTGGGTTACCATGTCAAGGTAACCTCTGAAGTCAATATGACATGATTTTCTAACAGCTTCAAAGTCATGCACTTTTGAACCTTGCAGACCACATAATGTAAGAAGATAATCGCAAACTCTAGAGGTATTGCTTAAATATCTCTTCTTTTGAGATTCTTTTGTAATTCTACACTTACAAGTGGACAAATGGCCTTTTTAGACTGATTTCTCTGCCTCAACTGAGGAAATCCTGTGTTTATTACTTTGCGAATAAGTTGCTGGGTATTTTTGGTTTTATAATTCACAATTATGGACATGATAGGATCATCCTAGAATGCTCAAGTATCAGCAGTGTTGTCCTATCCTGTGTAATGATAATTTGTGTCCATGATTCAACATGCTACAGGTACTGGTAGTTATTATTGAAGTATGTGTAGGATCACGTTAATGCAATTGTGTAGATTTCATGTTCCTTGACATGTGCTGTGTGGGACATTGTTCTAAAACCTGTGGTCAAACTGGATTTTGGAGGAAATTTATAGGAAAAATATATTCTCTGTCCCTATCATTGCTAGGAACCATAATGATGATTTATAATGATTGTTGCAATATTCAACCATGAGGGAGATTATGGTTGATATAGATCAGGATGTTATACGGAGTACCTCATTCAAACCAAAACTTCTTTGGTTTTACAGATATCAGTCTGTTAAACTTCACACAAATGATAATGATAAATCAAGTTAGCAATACATGTGTACATGATTAGTGTAAATCATTGATGAATTATTCTAGATTCACTAGATACCTATTCAGGTTCATCTTAACCTGCTGAGGACAAATCTCGAGTATACTCGGGCAAGTGTCTATGGGAAATGTGCGTTGAAGCAAAATCAGCCCATCCTCGGCAGGTCAAAGAACTTCATGTGCATTTATGAATACCTGGTACGTACATGTAGTGAGAATGTGTATGACAAGAACAAAGTAGTGAACAGAATGTGGTGTAAAAATTTAAGTATTGTTATTTGTAATCATTCATTCTGATTTTTAGGTGATACGCTATCAGCGTATCACCTATTGTGATTGTCAAAATCTCTCTTTATTTCTTTTTATTCTTCTTTCTTTCTGGACAATTTTGTGTCATCAATATCTCAAGAATGACATTACGGAATAACATGACATTTTCAGGGAACATGTCTCATGACAAAATCTAGCCACAATAAGGTTTTCATGACAGTAACATATCTATGACGTCATCTAGGCGCCATTTTGTGATTTTCGGACCATGTTACATGATCGATCATAACTTCATAACTAAAGGTCATTTCTGTATCATTTTCAGTGGACATTAAGTTCAGGTCACGCTCTATCTTACATTTTAATGCTAATTACCTAGGACATTATTACGGGCGCGTACGCGCGCGTCAAACTTTTAAAAGGCTCAAAACAACTTACCAATGGGAAATCTCGAAGTTTCAGACAATTTTAAGCGTTTCGCGCGTTCGCGTCCGTCCGCACATTTTCGCGCGTAGTGCGCGTAGACAAAATGAAAATGCACATTTTTTGACAGATTTGGATTCCTGATACATTAAGCAATAATATCCTTTGATTTCCGATCAATTTTGACCTATAACAAAGGAATGCGTTGGCGTCAAAGTTGAAATTTCGTGTGCGCGTCTATGTGGAAATATAGCGAAAAACATGTCTTTGTTTATTTCGCCATAGCTCTTTAAAACGTCTGGTTACCCTATGTTTTTATTGCATATTACAAAAACATATGAATTGGAAATAACGTTTCAAGTATCAATATCTCCATGAATACATTATGACGTCATCATATCATCATCTGAAATCAAAAAAGTGGAATTGATTTTTTTAAGGTACTGTTTCTGACATTCATTTGCTCGTATCTCTGTTGTTTAAGCTCAATATTATCCCAAATTCAGATATGTTGTACTTTGAACATTTACCTTTCAAGTCCATGTCATAGATTTGAAACTTGATGACGTCATCATGCTTTAAATTGTGTTTAAATGTAAAGACGCAAAATCGGACAAGTTTACGTGTTATGTCTATGGGAGGTGATTTTTTTAGAAACCATGCATTGACTTGACAACGTTTAAGCACCTTTATCTCAGCTGATTTTGCTTCATTTCCTCTGAAACTTAAGTATGTTGTAGCTGTGACAATAAGCTGCAGTAATCATGCATTTTATTCTTTGAAATCTCCTCATGAGGTTGACAATTTTGCAATTTAAAACTGAAAATGAGAATGGAATGCGGACGAAATGATTCCTGATTCGTCTTTCACGTACATAAGTTTACGTTCCTCTAATTTTCTCGTCGAGACATATGGCCGAGTGGTTAGAGGCGTCGTCTCAGAAACGTGAGGTTGCACACGTACGGGTTCGATCCTCACAAGAGCACGAAAGAAAATAATTTTTTTTTTTTTACTTTTTTTTCTTCAATGGAGTACTACACCTTCGTCCATGTAGAAATCACATTTGCATGTAAACACACCTATACGCACACACTCACACAGTATACCTTTGTTTTGCGTTGGAGACTGCATTACTTCGACTGCTGCAAAATTTTGCAGGCTGGGCTTTTCGTCCATGTAGAAATCACATTTGCATGTAAACACACCTATACGCACACACTCACACAGTATACCTTTGTTTTGCGTTGGAGACTGCATTACTTCGACTGCTGCAAAATTTTGGAGGCTGGGCTTTTCAAACTGATATAGTATATTGTAACAAAATGAAATTTGTTCATACCAATTCAGTAACACAATGTAGTCGTGGTTACTTTGTGCTGATTTATACATGTAACAAGCTATACATTGTAAAAAAGGTATTTGCATTGTTCCTTTAAGTCAGTCTTCTGTATTGATGATTATTTGTCAATTAGTGGTTTTTGTGGAGTTTCAGATAGTGATAAAAAGTATGGATGATAAGTGCAGCGATAATTCCTACAGTTAGTTCAAAGTTGTGTTACAGATGTTTGATACATGCATTTAGCATTGTGTGTGTATATACGTGTGTATACAGGTTGGCCATATGACACATTCTAGACAAATAATCTTAATTAATTAGCAAACGTGATCAGCTATGGAACTGAATATGGTACTGATGTATGATGTTAATGATTCTAATTAAACTGTGACGAGTTTAAAGGGATAGCATAACTGTGTGTAAAAATAAGGCAATTATAAGGAAATTTTAGGGGAATTTGATAACCATGCCTATAATAATTTCATACAGGTACTAATATCTGCCTCATATTCGTGTGATAGATCGTCATGTCAATAGCAAACTGACAACGTACGATGAATGTGTTATATATTGAACAACTGTCTTTCAAGTCCATAACGTTCCCCATATTTTCTCGTCGAGACGTATGGCCGAGTGGTTAAAGGCGACGTCTCAGAGACGTGAGGTTGCGGGTTCGAACCTCACAAGATCACGAAACAATATACTTAGCTATTTTACTGTTTTTTTTTCTTCAATTTTGTATTACATATTCGTCTATGTAAAAATCACGTTCGTATATAAACGCACCTATACACACACACAGACACACACACACACGCCATATCCCTCTTTTTTGTGTTGAGTGGGCATTGACTTTCCCCCTGTTATATCTATACATTGTTGTTGTTTTTTGTCTTACCATTTCCGTGGATGACCCGTGGCCGAGTGGTTACAGAAACAGTTTCGCATGCACGCTCAATATAACTTCAAGGTGCCTATATCACATTCGTTTCTTGTCGATCACAGATGACCGCCATCTGATGACCACAAGCGTATCACCTAACTCGTCCTCAATGTGACGAGTTTTCATGTCTCGTTTTTTTTGTTTTTGTTTTTTTGCATGTGGATTGTATTTGATAGACTACGCATACCATCAGAGAGTACATCACCGAGTGGACACTTTACCATCACGTCGGACCCTCAGCTGGAAGGACTGCAAGAAAAGGGAACAGCACACCTTGCTAAGGGAGAGATGGCTGCTCACTTTGTGTCTCAAGTTTTGTGGCCGTTGATGGAAGAACAGATGATCTCATAGGAAACTTCAGTCTAGGCTTCTGACATTTATTTGTATTAGATGATTTAATCAAATACCAGTCAGCTACTGTAAAAGAGCGTCTGTAACTGGTATTTCGCATACAGATATTTTCATGAATAAGGAGATCAGAGACATTTTTCACGAGATGTTGTTTTCGTGATTTGACACAAAGGCTGTCGTATGTGCACTAATACCTGCCCATTCACTCCACCTTTTTACTGTATACATAATGGCCATATTTTCTCATGTTAAATTTGCAGCCCAACAGTTATTTGCAAAAGCTGTGAAGATTTAACCCTTGCAAAAACAACAGCTTTTACAGTTTTAGAGTTTTAGATAGATATGATTACATGAAAGCTGTCCACTTATAAATGTTTTCTTGTGGGCAGGTCATTTGTAAGATGTTCTTCCATGGGAGAATATTTACATAGTGCATGTGTAAACACATGTCAACTGATGCCAAACTCTGGAATATTTCAGAAGGAGTTATTGAGAAACAATGTAATTTAAAGAATGCTCAGGACCTGAACTTTTTTTTCCATATGCTGTATTTCAGTTACACATTAACAGTTCCTTTAAAGTGAATAAAAAATGTCAATATTGCATGTCAATTTCAATTATTTTGTTATTTTTGTTTTCAATGTTTTAACAGTGTTCATGATATGTGTAAAGTCTTACATTGGACGCAGCGAGTGGAAAGGTTGAGAGGATGAGGGCTGCTCTGAATGAGTAGGTCCAAAGAATATTGGAATAAAATTTCACCACTTTTGTGAAGGATAAATATTACCACTGCCTCAACAATGTCAGTACATATCCTATCAGTATAATTTCCATTTAGTGTACATGGAGTATGATAGTGTCCTTGTACATGTATTTTACAGTTAAGCGAGTTTAGAGAAAAGCAGTCTGGCAGTGTTTGTTATACTGGTGTCATTAACTCAGAGCATGCATGGTGTACATTGGAATTCAATAGTGCTGCTCATACCACATGCACAAGAGCTGCCCAGACTAGTACTGTAATTCAGATTTTTTTTTTTCACCATGTAGAAAAATTGAATTGTACCCCTTATTCAAGATTAAAAAGAACGAATGTGTGCATAAGAGTCTATTCACTCAGCTGAAAAAAGTTATTAAAGGTACATACTGTTGAACCATGCAGTGTGCTGGTAGGATGGCCAGGACTTGGTACCGTGTATAACAGCATGGTGTGCCACTCAAACTGAATAGCGATACTTGTACAATAATGTACCTGCATGACGAATAGAGCTCTGTACATTCAAACACATCTACCGTGGTACACAAGCACAATCATAAACTCAAACCACCTTCCCCACACACAAACACAATCATAAACTCAAAAACCACCTACCCACACATAGGCACGTAGCCTTCATTCCATTGTTCTCATTTCTTGATTTTGCAAGCAGTCCTGATTTTAGCAAATGTCAATTTTACAAGGCAATGCATGTACAGGTGTAGTTTGATACCTTCCCTCTCCTTCTCTTCTCTTTTTTTTTTTTTTTTTAATCTGCCAAAGTTATTACTACAGCATGACAGCTCAAGACCTAAAGTCCAGGGCCCCATTTCAAAAAAGATGTTAGGATGGCAACTCTTGCTGGAATTGCAACTTCCAATAGCAACAGCCAATCAGGAAGCTGGATTCTTGTCGGTACCTTGACAATTGCCATTCCAGCAAGAGTTGCTTTCATATGTATCAACTTCCTATGAAACGGGGTCCAGTTCCTTTCCAATCAGGAATTGAGTACGCTACTTGTAAAATGATTTCCAAGTGCCTACCTACAAGTCTGTCGATATATGCTTAGGAAATTATTTGCATAAGTTGGGGTGGTGAGGTACATTAAAAAAATAAAACAAAGAATACCATAGGTGTATAAAAATGATGTTTAATTTCCTACAAATTTATTTACAAGCTTATCAACATCAAGTCACTTCACAAAACTTTCTTCTTACTCCAGTTCACTGTCTTTGTACCATGTCCACTACTTAAAAACATTATTAAATCATATGTATGACAAGCTCATGAGACCAACAGCAAATCCATTATATACAAGATATACATAATGTGGTGTTCACAAGTCACTCACTTCCTGAAATAACTCAACACAAAAAGCACAGAAATGTCATCAAAAGGGGAAAAATACAGTAGATAGAGCTGTATCAAGTCATAAATACTCTGTGGGCGATGTTTATGTTACTGATGGCCAAAAAATGAACAGTCCACCAGTATCCTTACCACTTTAGGCAGACTTTGAGTACCACATAGATTTTCATGTTATGTCAAGCACTAAGTATACACTCCAAAGCAATTACACTGAGAAAGCAATTACACTGAATGCACTAGCTTCTTTTGTTGTTGTTGTTGTTGTTGTTGTTGTTGTGGGGGGGGGGGGGAGAGGGGGGTGTCAGAGTTGCTGGTGCAAGTCCATCAGGCATAACCCCATATCTTGTATGAACAGCCATATGTCTATCATCAGATAATTTGATTTAGAACAGTTCGCATAACACACCAGTCTACAGCATCTTTATAACATGAGAACTTCCTATGTGTAAAACATTTGTACACTAGTTACACAGCATTCCCCCAATGACTGCACAAAAGAACAGTGTTATCTTACTTTGCATTCTTGGATGAGTAATTCCATCACATTTTAAACATGACATACCTTGCAGCTGCTAAAAAAAAAAAGTTGGCAAACTAAGTTTAACCAACACCCAAATAAATACAAGGCTAGGGTTATAAATAAGATCAGTCATTCATTTCTTCTTCTTCTTTTTCAGATTCAACTAAAACGAAAAATGAGGGAAGATAGTTGTATTATTGGAAAATAAAAGATTGGTAAATGCACATTAAAGGTGATATGCCGTGGATTGTGAAGGCATGTACATGTACTACTGTCAAAAAGATGCTGACAGCTTTTCTTACTTGTGCCACCCTCTCTATCTACCAGAGGCAATAGCAGTACAGTATGTAGCTTAGTTTTGAAGCTTCAGACAAATGGAAATGCGTTTCCGACAAAGGCATGAACCACATACACTGTACTTGCATCACTGTCTGGTAGCACAGACAGTTTGTCACAATGCATCACCCACATGGACATAATATGGCTCAGTACATTCTGCAAGCTGGTGAAAACATTCTTTTTAAGTATTGCAAATCTAGATACTACCACGATAGGCACATTGCAAGTAATTTTCACCTGACAAAAGCTGCAAATGAACCATAAAAAAAAAATCATCAACTTGTTACACACATAAAATTGCCCTCGTTGATATTCAATGAAAGAGATGACTAGTTTGTATTTCTTTTTATGTAATATCAAAACAAATAAAGGTTTGACACTTTCTTCACTTGGTTTGCAAATGCACAGCTTGTATAGATCAATGCATTCAGAAACACGATTGTCTTATAAACAAATACCACTCAGGCTAGCCTCAAAAGCAAAGACCATACATGTCCCTTCATTTATATCGTGCTCTTTTCAATAATCGTGTCTTGTACTGTCACTGCTGTCTTCGGGTATCTCCTACTGAACAGTGCACTTAGACAGTACTGTAAGAGTGGATATTTTCGCGCGACTTATTTTTCGCGCTTGGACAGGTAAGAAGAGTTTGGCATGTTTTTAATTTCGTGGAATCAAGACATCACGCACAGGAACATATGGCAAGCAAAAATATTCCCATGCTTCTATTTTCGCACTAGTTTCTCGTTGCGCGAAATGCGCGAAAATTTCAACACCGCAAAAATTTTCACTTTTGCAGTATCAAGACACGTCACCACATATCAGTCTCTCATGACAGCAAAAAGAGTGATACTGTTCTAAAATTCTCATTTTGCATGAAATATTGCAAAGCCACAATATACTTGTTCTCACCGTAAGTTTTGAAACTCACCTGAAATGGTTTTGACTCAATGGGCAAAATATTCACACCCTATATTAGTCATTGTTACATTGAAAAGACGCAAGGTAATGGGCAACAACCCAATTGAATTGGCTGTATCCCTTGCCTGTTCTCATGGTGGTGTCAATATCATCAATGATCATCAACATGCCAGCCGCATACTAGCCACTTCCGATTTCTACCACATGCTTTGAGAGAGGAAGTGTAGATAACTGTCTTCTACCACATGATTTGAGAGAGGAAGTGTAGATAACTGTCTCATTAAGACAAGTTTCATTGCCAAGGCTTGAAGCTAAGACCAGCCTGAGAACCACTCAACCAACAGATCACATCACCACAGTCAAGTCTTGTTAATTTAGTACTACAATTTGATCTTGATTGGTTAATAAAGGGCAGGTAAAAATGTCTTTTTAAACAATTTTTGAGCTCAGACATTTAGAGAGCCTGTCAAGACATACGTGTATGTTAGTCCCAAGTCAAAGTGCATGCTTTCATACATATTAACCATAGAGTAGACAAAGCTATGAATGATGCATACAACAATCTTTTCCAAAATACTTACACTGATCCACATGAACATCAACCCGAGACTATTCTTGCATTTAAATAACTATCCCGGATATTTGATGGTGTGTACCAAAATCACAACTAACATTTCAATGGTAAAATCAAAAGATGCTATCAGTTGAACATACTGTGAGAAGGAAATAGAATTCTAGACCATCAGTACATTTTCAGTGATTTATGTCGGATACGAAAAGGATTTAATAAAATCAAGCCTTAATTGTAAAGATATGAACATATAGGACATTCGGTACAATTGGCTTATGTAGCTCTTGCTTCATAGCCATGAAGCCAGAAACTAGTTTTCCTATTAAAGCACGATCACTGCGTAATATGCATGGCTACTGCGAATGAAGACAAGCGTAAACATGCTTTCCACTTTAAAGGAGTCCTGAATAGCCTGTAGTAATGGAACGTTAGGATGCAAACTTTGGACACAAACTGATAAGGAGAACATAGTGTATTGACACCAACACTGTTTTCAGTTCTCTGCTTCCCACTGCAAGAACACCGCACCATTCATATTGACCTTCACATTCCATGGTACAGGTAATACTATGGCATCAGATTTTGCATGGTACTTTCCTGCAGCTTGAGAAGTGTACTTGTACTTGGCTTTATGCATACCATTTCACATACAAAAATCTAGACATTTTGACTACTTCAGTCATCATACATGAGCTTTACATGCTACCCCTTGCATGTATTCCAGCCATCATCCTCTCTTGTCAGTGACGGGTCAATCACCACCATCAGGATGCCTTTATGGAGGATCCTGTAACACAGAATCCCAATGAATCGAGGTGGATCAGTCGATAAGATGATAAAAGGTTGTCAGGTAACAAAGTAAGATGGATGACATCTTGTGCCGTCCAACGTCGCTAATAATCAGTCTCTGGCTGCTTCGCCTTGTGATGGCTTTATCTTTCTCTAGACAAACAACCTGTAGGATGCCTTCCTTTCCCGACATCCTCCTGACAGCTTCATGCTAGATAAGCCCTCTCATCTTCTTGTACTCATCAAGGTTGAGGGACCGCCTTGGTGCACCTTCACCGCCCCTGTCCGACAGGCTGGTATTGACTGCGATGGGACGGGATTCTGGGCAGCAGGGCAGAGGTGGGAACAGTGAACGTTTTCAGTGATGTCCTTATGTACTTACACAAACAAGTTAAGATTACTCCTCATTTGTTTTTGCAAAACAGTATGCCCACTGCTAAATACACCAATCACTGAAATCTACAGCATTGATGTCATTATCACTTTGAATGAGCAAAGTGGTTTGACTCCACTTTCTTTAATCGAAATTGTATTTCGGCTATATATCCACATAATTAGATTCAAAGCAGTTTTATTTTGCATATGTGTGCATATAATTTAATTCATTACTGCTTTCAAATGACAATTTAATTCATTTCTGCTTTCAATGTTTCTTTTTACTCTGATACATGCTTTATCTGAAAGTGATGAAGCGAGTCACTTTTGTTAAATGTAGGCAAGTGCCATTAATTGTAGCAGTGTTTCAATCAAATACAATCCACACATTTAATTATGAGTATAATGGATTACAATATTGTAGCTATAACAATGAGAAATATAGTTCATTTCAGAACTATGACAAACATTTTGCAACATATAACCACTCCAAAACGATCAACCGTGCTTGAGCATTATCAACAAATTAGTTATTCAAGATGTGACTCAAATTAAGTGAATACTTTCAGCTCTGATTTAACTGACCTGCAAGTGGGACATCCAGATCGATTTTGATGTCAAAGTCATGAGCTTGAAAGAGATCCTCGGAGACCTTCCGGTCCGTGACCTTTGCAGGAACAGCTTCCTGGGTCAGGGAAGCAATGATGTCTTCTTCCTGCAATTGAAATGAACATCACCATTGTTAAGTTTTGAATTTTTGTATTTAAAGTTCATATGGAAGCAGTCAGCCTGATCTCTTACACATATTGCATACAGTGTTAGCCAGGAGCTGATGTGACCAATGTGGCAGCACACATTATCAAAATAAACACCAAATCATATCATTGGTGGGCATGTCTTATCAAACTGTCACAAACCATAAGATATTTTTACAATTTTTCCACTTTCTGGTGCAATGGTTGTGATATAAACACATAAATGTCCAAAATCCAAAAATATTTCACACCGTATCTACCCTTCTATCTATTTCTCTAGGAGTTGAGGAGTTAGTCATTAGCTGGTTAATGATCATTTTAAACTTTCTTCTTCTCGGAAAATGCAAGAATTAAATCTTACAGCCCTCTTCTTGATCTCCTCCGCTTCTCGCTTTTTTCTTTCTTCATTCTCCTTTTTCATCCTCTCAGCTTCAAGCTTCCTCAGAATCTCCTCGGTGCTCTCCTCACGAGCCTGCACGAAAATATCATAATGTATCATTTTAATGACAAAACATATACCATGGACTCTGTGTATATGATGGCAAAGAATATGACTATCATAAAAAAAAAAAAAAAAAAAAAAAATCTTGAAAGATCTACAGATGAAGTAAAATCATCTCCATACTGGACCTAAAGTATGACACTACAATGCTAGAGTATGCATTCTCCATACTTAACATAGTAATCATTTGTTTTGTTAGGTAGGCAGCTTTCCAGGCTGGCCATATCTTGTCCTGATTGCTCCGAATACTATAGTATTTCACTTCGCAAACAGTGATCAAAGCTTAGGTAATAATACAGGAATGCACAGTTGTAAACTCCTGAATGTATATTTCATTCTCTGGAGGCAGTATCCGTATTTGCTTACATTGATAAGTTAAAATCACAGCATAACTTTAATTTCTTTTCTCAATCTTTTTCTGATTCATTAATTTACTGTCACCCTTTATATCTAAATTCATTGGATTGACCTCATGATCAAATATTGAGTAACATTTTACAAGTTACCACTGCATACTTAAATAATTGCTGGTAAAAATCCACACCTTTTGTTCTGTGAATAAAGACTACTACATTTAAAATAAGAGATATTTGGGTAAACAGAGGGCACAGTGTATGAATGATTCTAAGGTATTCTTTGACGTAATGCTACCTTGGTGACAAGCGTTGGTCGACAGTGCCTCCTAGTGAAAGGATCCGGTGGTGCATTCTCAATTTCTTTGATTTCTTCCTTCATGGCCAGCTCTGATTCAGTGATATTTCTGTTCCTATTCCTCTGGTTGATATACCTGTTTTAAAAGAACAAACAAACAAACACACCATGCCTACAATGTCAGAAATGCCACTATTTAAAAATTTCACCTGCTCAAATCAATCTGATCGAAATTTGGCTCAAATAGTTCATGAATTATTCAATACCACTGGATTTGATATCCACACAGTTGACAGCATATTTCTGTCCTAGCAAACATCAGGCTGAATTCTTTTTCAGCAATGCTCTATTTTTGCATTTTACCATGTTCACCTATAGCACAAGAGCATAACATGAAATTTGGATGAAATCTACAGCAAATAATCTTACACCTTTTTAGTGTATCACATCGATCCACAAAAAGTTATCAAGGACAAGGATACATACAACAGAGATAATGCACAATATCCTTATGTCACTATTACCTTTTGATTGAGAGAGAAAAAAAAAAGATACAGAGGACCCCCCATCATAACGAAGTCCTCGGGGACCGGCAGATTTCTTTTGTTATATTGAAATTTCGTTATAACCGAACAAATAAAAAATAAAGATACATAGAGTAGATAATGATGCGGCCTGAATATTTACTTCGTTGTAATCAGAATTTCGTTATAACCGTGTTCGTCATAACAGGAGTGCACTATAATGCTTTTTTCTGAGCCTCACCAATCGAAGAAATGGACATGAAAAGTAAATGAAAAGAATATATTGAGAAGGCGTATGTCCTGTCTCCTGCAAAAATTCTTCTACTTACGTGATGGCGTTAACCTCCTTGTTTCGGATGCGATCCAGCTCTTCTGCTCTCTCCTCTAGGTCAATCAACCTTTGTGAAAGTCCCCTTGCCCTATCCTCATCACCTTCCTCTAGAGCTTGGTCCTATTGGTTCACATGGTACAATGTGTGACTAGCTAATCATTCGGTCATGCTAATGTGACACAGATAGATACAAGCTGGCCTCTCCTCTATCACAGTTCATTTTTTACAACCTTATGTTTTGTTTTGTTTTTTCTAACCTATCAAACTTTTTTGTCTTTGTGACAGAGAAACCTCATACAGCTGTACTTATATTCTCTTTATAGGGGAAAGACACCCACATACTGTATACGCCATATATTTCGCGAGTCTAAATTTTCGCAAATCAGGAATTCCTGATGATTTCGTGAGTGGTTAAATTCGCGATAGTGGAGTCCTGTACTCAAGGGAGAAGTGTACACACGTATGTCACATTCACATCAGGATCAGAGTCAATATTTCCGCGTGTCTTTAATTTCGCGAATAGCACCTGACTCGCGAAATTCGCGAAAATAAAAACCTCGCGAAATATTCGACGTATACAGTATATACTTGGATTCAGTACAGTAAATGCAGAAATATTACTAGAACACATAAGTTTGTAGAAACTTGGACAATGCATTCAAAAGTTATGAATTAAAAAAAAAAACGAAAAATTATGAATTATGAAAATTGTAAGAATTTTTATTTGTTACAATAGCACAACAATATGAAGAAAATATGAGAATTCCACTTTAAGAAACACATTCCTTGCCCTTGTTATCAACATAGGTCAATGGTAATAATATCCCCTCTGCCTTCTAAAAGAGGTAAGCCAAGTGCTTTTATCATTATGCTGAATAGCACTGGCAAACACACATTGCATAATTCAGAGTGCATGCAGAGTAAGCAAGACTATACTGTCACATACACAAGAAAAGGTTAACTTCCAGTACTTCACACTGTACATACCCTGCTTTTCTTGAGTTCAGTCTTCTTCATAGCATAGTTCCGTGGGTTCTTCCTGAACCGTTCTTTCTCAAGAACAATCTATTGACAGTTGAACAGATGGAATAATCAATACACTTCCAGCACTAAATGTGACAAAACACTGCAAATATTGAATGACTATGACTTGGTTCACTAACGGTTGATTCAAACAAACATGCAATGTGACACACTGGTTATTGACTATTCAAAAGCAGATTGATGAGATTCACAAATTTCTCTTGACTCATAGGATCATCCTATATATTCTACTTAAAAAGGAAAACACCTTATGAAAAAAGTCTGTGTGTAGTGAATAATTCTCCTGCTTCTAAATATTCCTCCCCAACGAGCTGAAAATGCTTAATATCAATACCACAGCAGAAATATGAGCATTACAGCAAAATATGATTTTCGGAAGTCGCTACAATTACAAAACAAGGCAATTGCCAAATTGTGTCTCGCCCATTCGCGTACAAGGAATTAATATTTTTTTTAACTCCCCGAAGTTAATTGACCTGCTTATGACCTTTGACCTTGTGGTGACCTTCAACACCCTAAGGGACATTTACCATCCAAGTTTGGTCACAAACGGAAAAAGGGATCAAAAGTAATGAGCCATAATCGAAATGCGCCATAAAAACTTAACATTGGGCCCTAAAAATTTGTTGACCCCTTTCTGTGACCTTTGACCTTGTGATGACCTTTAACTCCCCAAGGGACATCTACCGTCCAAGTTTGGTCACAAACGGACATAGGGATCAAAAGTTATGAGCCACAATCAAAACGCGCCCTAAAAACATAACATTGGGCCCTAAAAGTTTGTTGACCCCTGTCTGTGACCTTTGACCTTGTGACGACCTTCACCTCCCCAAGGGACATCTTCCATCTAAGTTTGGTCACAAACGAACAAAGGGATCAAAAGTTATGAGCCATAAACGAAATGCGCCCTAAAAACTTAACATTGGGCCCTAAAAGTCCGTTGACCCCCGTCTGTAACCTTTAACCTTGTGGTTACCTTCAACTTCCCAAGAGACATCTACCATCACCAAAGTTTGATTGCCATTGTACAGTTTGTAGCAACATGTGCTGAGTTACGTGTGATAAGAGAGTCTTCCAAGTAAACTTTAATGCATGACCTCAAATGACCTTTGACCTTATCATGTGACCTCTTACAGCACCATAACATGAAGGTACCCCTAGTGCATCCATCACCCAAGTTTGATTGCCATTGTAGCAACATGTGTCGAGTTACGTGTGATAAGAGAGTCTTGCAAGTAAACTTTAACGTATGACCTCAAATGACCTTTGACCTTATCCTATGACCTCCAACAGCACCATAACATGAAGGTACCCCTAGTGCATCTATGACGCAAGTTAGGTTGTAATCCAAGCAACTTATGTGAAGTTATTTGCCAAAAGAGAGTCTTGCAGGTAAACTTTAACATAGAAAAGAGAGTCTTGCACATACTCTTTAATATATGACCTCAAATGACCTTTGACATCATCACATGACCTCCGACAACACCATAACATGAAGATACCCCTAGTGCTTCTATCACCCAAGTGTGGCTGCCATTGCTGTAACAGTTGCCAAGTTATGCATCATAAGAGAGTCTTGCAGGTAAACTTTAACATTTGTGACGGACGACGGACGACGGACGGACGACGGACGGACGACTGACGGACGACGGACAACGGACGGACGCCATTTGGATCCCTTAGTCTCGCCTTCACCTCCGGTGGGCGAGACAACAATCCACATCGTCATCACAGTCAATCCCTATGACAAGAAAACAGGTCACACTTCTGTATCTTTCTCCTCCCTCAGCCTCCAATACCCTGCTGATTAAAGATAAAGAGCAGAATGGCCACTATAAAATCTTTTCACTGTTCTGACAATGCTGTATACCTTCTCAATGTCTTCTTCCTTGTACTTGTAGTTCAATGCTTTCTTGATTGCTGCCTCCTTGGTTTCCACTTCATTTATTGTTGGCAGATCAAAGTCACCGTTAATCATCTAACATAGGCAAAGAATGAAGACATGTATACCTTTAAAAGTTCACAATTCACAGCCTGAATCACATCACAAGATTTATACATTTTAGTCGATATTCAGACAAATTCCAGTTTGAACTGAGACAATACGATGAGACACAATACTGAAACATATTTACAATCCATGATATGTTGTGCTGTAGGCAACAGATATATGACCACATTATCTATGCATTGATTCAAAATGAGAAAATGGAATATACACTTTTTTTCTAAATTCTTATGCAGCAACTAAGCATACAATGTCACCACATGTTCCAACAGCAGCATATAGACTATCTACCTTGTCATTGCAAACAGAACTGATTTGCATGCTATGACTTACATCTTCATGCCACTTCTGAAATTCAGTGTCGCTGAAGTCCTGGTTTGACACAAACTCCAAACGGAACACACGCTCCTGAGCAGCATATCTGCATTGAAACCAAAGCAGTTATAGCAACAGATGCAAAATCGTTTATCCTTTAGTATAAAATGTGCTGAAAGCTACTTAACCCTAACTAGGCCGGGCTATTCAGGTAGATGATAGAGCCGGGGGGGGGGCCTCCCAGGCCCCCCCTCCGGATCTCGGCCGTCGACTGCGCGATCGCGACGAAAATTGGCACGCGCATTGCCTATGATGTAATCTAAAGTACCATGAAGTTAATTTTTTCAAAAATTATCATTTACACTAAATTATGCTAATTTATGCATAATGATGCGTGAAATCAGACAATTTGGTATAAATCACTAAATAAAGCTCAAAACAGGCACATTTTTTGTGTAAATATTCTTTTCAGTGTCCTTAGCAAATGCAAGAGAAAAAAATTGCGCAATCAGAAAAAATTTCCTAAGTATTTTATTGTTTTTTGAATTTCTTATGTATTTCTTTGTTTTTTCGACTTTATGTTTTTCATTGTTTTTTCGATGAAATTTGTCCGTGACATTGTTCCGAACAAGAAAATGCGTTATTAATTGATTTTAATCAATATAACCCCAAAATAATCATGCTTTTATGAAATTTGTCTGTAAACACAGTTTGCATTGAAATTGTACACAAATTCACGTTTTTGAGCAATTTTTGGTCTGACATGCACGTGCATATTTATGCGCAACTTCGGAACCGCGCACCCGGGCATCGCAAATTTGGTGTCAAAAGATGCGGGAGACTCGAAAGAAAAAAGTCATGAACCGTCGCGGCGATAGCTTCTCGCGATAGCGATACATCGCGCAAAACGTCGAGGGGGGGGGGCCTCGGAGGCCCCCCCCCCCGGCCTAGTTAGGGTTAACCCTACAGTCTAATTTCACCGAGTCTCCATTTCCAATCTAACATCGAACTTTTCATATTCACAACTACACTGGACAGCAAAAGAAAGTACCCACTTCTGTCAAAGGCCGCACACAAAAATTCATCCCCTTGAAATAAACAATTTTTGTACAAAGGTATGCTGCAATATCCATTAGTAATCACATACCCAATAGCAAGTGATTACCAATTATTACAAAGGAAAAAATGATATGCACAGCATATTGGTCACTGAATCAAGTCACAAAATGTAACAGAATGAGCCTTACAAGTTTTATGCAAAAATCAGAGTCACATGACCAAAAAAAAAGCAGTCACAAACATCAATTTTCAATAATGTGTATGTCCTCCTCGTGCCTGGACACATTCCAGGCATCTCTGACGCATGCTGTGGACAAGCTGTCCGGCCTAGTCCTGGGGAAGTTCTGTCCATTCCTCCTGCAGAGCTTGGATCAATGTTGGTTGTTTGAAAATGTTGTCCATTCAGTGGCCATTTTTACGTGGTGGAAAGTGCTTTTGTGTGGGACTTTTGATTCAGTGACCAAGATGCTGTGCATGTCAATTTCTTCTTTGTTATGAAGACATTCACTTGCTTATGTGCATGAGATTAGTAAGGGGCATTGTCGTACACCTGTGTACGCAAATTGTTTATTTCTAAAGGGTGAATTTGTGTGTGTGGCCTTTGACAGAAGTGGGTACTTTCTTTTGCTGTCCAGTTTAAAAGAATAGAAAAGCTCTCTGAGTCCTTCATATTGGTCTTTTTGATGTTGGCCAATATACACTATTTGTAATATAACAAGGAAAAGTAGAAATTACGCGGTGCGTAATATATGTCCCCGCCGGAAGTAGCATTTTGTAGCAAAATGTGCAATATAGGTAAAAAATCAAGGTCAAAGGTCAAAGAAGTCAAAGGCCAAAATTCTGTGTAAAAGTTTTGAAGCCCTCACCTAGTGCCATCACATAAAGCAAACGGAATCAAAATCGGGTTAGAAATGGCGAAGGAGTAGCATTTTATAGCCAATGTACAATACAGGTCAAAAATCAAGGTCAAAGGTCAAAGAAGGCAAAGGTCAAAATTCTGTGTAGAAGTTTTGAAGCCCTCACCTAGTGCCATCACATAAAGAAACGGAATCGAAATCGGGTTAGAAATGGCGAAGGAGTAGCATTTTGTAGCAAATTGTACAATATAGGTCAAAAATCAAGGTCAAAGGTCAAAGAAGGCAAAGGACAAAATTCTGTGTAGGAGTTTTGAAGCCCTCACCTAGTGCCATCACATAAAGCAAACGGAATCGAAATCGGGTTAGAAATGGCGAAGGAGTAGCATGTTGTAGCAAAATGTACAATATAGGTCAAAAATCAAGGTCAAAGCTCAAAGAAGGCAAAGGTCAAAATTCTGTGTAGAAGTTTTGAAGCCCTCACCTAGTGCCATCACATAAAGCAAACTGAATCGAAATGGGTTAGAAATGGCGAAGGAGTAGCATTTTGTAGCAAAATGTACAATATAGGTCAAAAATCAAGGTCAAAGGTCAAAGAAGTCAAAGGTCAAAATTCTGTGTAGAAGTTTTGAAGCCCTCACCTAGTGCCATCATATAAAGCAAACGGAATCAAAATCGGGTTAGAAATGGCGAAGGAGTAGCATTTTGTAGCAAAATGTACAATATAGGTCAAAGGTCAAGGTCAAAGGTCACGACTGAAATTCTGTGTAGAAGTTTTAAAGCTCCCATGTAGTGCTATCATATAAAGCAAACAGAATCAAAATTGGCTCATAAATGACAGAGAAGTAGCAAATTGAAGATTTTGATCACACACGGACGCACACACGGACGCACGGACGGACACACGGACGGACGCACGGACGGACGGACACACACACGTACGGAGCCCGTTTCATAGTCCCCTGCTCGAACTCGTTCGGCGGGGACAACAATCTACAGAGAACTTCAATTTTAATTGTAAAAGCACTTGGAGAGCTCAGACCTCCATCAAGCATCTCATTTCCACCAAAATAGTGATTTCTAACAAAAAGAGAAAAAAATCTGGATCCGGATGGTGATCTGGATCACTACAAAAAATCTAACCACTTGTTCCTTGTGTCATTACCAACTTTTCCCCAAAATTTCATTTAAATCCATTCCCGACTCTTGAGTAATTATGTAAACAAACAAACAAATGGACAAACAAACCGAAACCGGAAAACATATAACTTCCTTGGCGGAGGAAATGAGATGGTTCGTGATCATCTTACTGTCACTAACGTGTAAAGTAGAGCGTGAGCACTGCTTTCATATCAGAAGATGCTGAGCAGACAAGCCACTGAAGGTCCTCTCAAGATGTCATCAACCAATGGCAACACAAAGTAGCAAACGATCTTACCTCAATTTGAAACCCTTGTTTGTCCGCGTCCCACCAATAACATAGATCTTTGCTGTCTCCACAACGTCTATGATCTCTGCAACCTAGAATAGCACACAGAACACGACATAGCCATGCAGTTATACTCTGTGCATGCTCTTGCTTAATACTTCGGACACTGATACAGATTGTGAAGTGGCCTTTCACCACTTCAATTCCACTCACTGTTCATCTGTTTAACACTTCATGATGTGTGCCTTGCTAGCTATTACTTGATCAGTGAGTTTAACTTTATAAAAGTTAACTACCATTCGGACTGTGTATCATATGTTAACACAGTGTGATTCTCAAGAGGCACAAATAATGCAGGGAAGTACTGTCCTTATCAACCAATGTTCATTTTTGCTAGTTACTTGCTGCAACATATAGAGTACATAAACTGTTTGGCAACTTTGGTTCATTCACCCTTGTTAAGACATTGTTTTACTTGTGACCTTGGAATTTGCAAGTAAGTGCTACTACAATTCGATATGTAATTTGTTAGAAATATTTTCTAAGGTGCTCTGATTAACTTGTTGCATGACTACGTAGATAGAGACATTTCCCTGCCACTGGCCAATACAATAGTCTCGCTAAAAGCTGCATTTATTGTAACTGTCAGATGTCTCCAGCTTACCCGGTAGACAGGCCTTCCTGCATTGTGCCCTATCCCAATCCGTACAAAACAGCCTACAACTGTGTTGTGGAAGAAGGGCATATGGACCCACCTGTTGAAAAGGGGAATTGTAATTAAAATGCAGGTTATGAGAGTAATGTGCATAACATGAGAGTTATCAAGAAGTACTGAGCACTGTTTGAAAATCCAATATATCTATATGCGTTGATCTAACCATGATGCAGGCATAACGTTAGAATGAAAGTGAAAAAGAAGGAAAAATCACAAATAGATGAATATAATAAGTTAAGAAGAAACTTCCCTTTAAGGTCCCTATAGGAAATAAGAACAAAATCCAGAATACAATGTTACAACTGTATATCTGTTTGAAAGAATATGGTTAAGAGGTTAGTTGTGCACAGGTATCTTCTTCCCTTTTTAGGGGGGTGGGGTGGAGGAGAAAGGTTCCACATGATCAAAGATTTCCAGTCTGAGTGGCAGAATGACAACAACATGGGCAACACTAAGGCCAACAGTGAGCCATACAAGAAATTTAGTCTCATACATGTCCAGTTGAGAGTCAAAAACATTGAATCACATTGTAAAAGGCTCTCACTTCTCTGCTTGAATGACTTAAATTGACTTGTTGGTATTCACAAACTTTTGTTAGACTTACTTTTCCAACTTGTTTCTTGAAAGTCTGATTCGGTTGAGTTCCTCCTTGGTTGAAACATACATTGTCATCTGCTCCACTTCTTCCCTGAAAGCAACCATATTGATATAGAAGAAAATCAGTACATATCATGCAATAACGACAAAAGCACTCAGAGAACACAGACCTCCGCCAAGCAGGTCATTTCCACACATACACACATATGCTAAAAATGGATTAATTTCCCAATTATGAATTTCCCAATGATAAAGAATCCTTTCTAATGTCTCAGTTGTCTTGCTGCACCTAAAGCACATCTCAAATATGCACAGCTTGAATTCCCTGTTTGCTGGCTCTTTTTCTCAATGATAAAAATTCTTTCAAAACAAACAAACAAAAAACAAACAAACAAACATATAAACAAACAAATCCTGGATCCAGACAGTGAATTGCATCACTACCAAAACTTATTCATCTGTTCCTTACATCATTATCAACTTTTCCTCCAAATATCATCCAAATCTGTTCATAACTTTTTGAAGTATTTTGTAAACAAACAGACAGACCGACAAACCAACAGCAACAAAAACATAACCTCCTTGGCTGAGGTAAATATATAAACACATTCCTTGAAAAGTTCAACTACAGAATGCTCCTACATTAGGTCTTGATTCATTAAAGCTGAGGTCAGTAATAAAAGAGAGCATACTCTTCTCTCTCTGATCCCGAGGCTTCGGACTCGGACGCCTCGCTCTGGTCGGTGGATCGCTGCTCCTCTTTCTCATCCTCTTGCTTCTCCTCTTCCTCATCATCCTCATCCTCATCGTCAGTATACACATCACTTGCCTTCAACAGCTCCTTCTTTGAGGGGGCATTCTCAACTGTCGAGGAAGGTCAAACAGATATCCAGCATTAACAACAAAACATTGTGGAATATTGCTATCTGCAAATTCAGGAACTGCTGATGGAGACAGCATTATCACAAACTTGAAGAGAGCATTCAATGAAACCCACAATGTTATTTACATGACAGTTTCATGATTAGCAACTGAAGAGTGCTCTTGGCAAATGAAATACATTTGTAGGTGTGCTGCTTACATATTTTCAAGCATCTATTTGACATATCTTTTCATATTACGGAGACACATTTCTCATAACACTTGCAGCACACTTGTACAAATCTAACTAGAAATGTCGCTATGGCGACTGATGCCTCCGCCTTAATGCATGATTCTCCCAATAGGCGTATAGTACAATGTCTTCACAATGTGTGATCCATGACATTTTCACATAACTGGCAAAATATTGAAATGACAGGTTTGTCAGAAATGTCTTGAACTGTGTTTGCCATAATTTTCTAAGAGTGCAGGTATACATATTTGGGGAATTTTGGGGAAGTTTATGCATTGAGTAATTTCAAAGGTATGAAGAAAGAGTGTGATAACGGTACAAAATATATATTTTTATTGGGGGGGGGGGCATTGAAACCTGGCCTTTGACCTTTAACCTTTGACCTTCAGGCTGGAAATTTCCTGGAGAATCTCCATTAGATAATGCATGTACTAAGTTTTGAAACTAATAATGCAAGCATTGCATATACTAGTATATGGGGGAAATAGTAAAATTTTGAGTTGACCTTGACCTTGACCCCTGACTATTGACCCATGACCCCTAAATTCCATAGAGAATCCCTGCCAGACAGTACATGCGTATGTACCAAGTTCCATGAAAATACATCGAACCATTTGCGAGAAAAGTGATATTGCAACATTTTCACCTAACCTTTGACCTCTTGACCTTTGACCTTATGACATGAAACTCTCATTGGAGAATCTTTATGCAGTAGTACATGTCCACACCAAGTTTCAAGAAAATACCTTCGGGCATTGCATAGATATGGGGAAAATTGCAACATTTGTAGAATTTGACCTTGACCTTTTGACCTTTGACCTCTTGCCAATGTCACTAAAATCTACTCAACTAATTGTCCCATCATACATCATCCTTGGACCAAGTTTGGTGAAAGCTGCTTCATCCAGTTTTGGGTTATCACGTAAACAGATAAATTTTAGGATTTGACCTTGATCTTTGACCTTTGACCTCTGTCTGATTTCACTGAAAAACTAATCAATTAATTGTCCCATCATACATCATCCTCCAACAAAGTTTGGTGAAATTTGCTCTATCCAGTCTTGAGTTATCGCGTAAACGGATAAAATTTCATGATTTGACCTTGACCTTTGACCTTTGACCTTTAGCCGATTTCACCAAAAATCTTATCAACTAATTGCCCCATCATACTTCATACTTGGACCAAGTTTGTTAAATTCCAGTAAATATTACTCAAGTTATCGCGTAAACGAAAGCGGACGGACGTACGGACGTACGGGCGGACGGACAACCTGAAAACATAATGCCTCCGGCACCACTTCGTGGCGGAGGCATAAAAATGCCAGTCAACTCATTTCTAAGTTGATGTTGATACAAGACATCGAAGAAATAGCAGAACACAGCTGTTGATCTTTTCCTTTTTCTGTGTGAGAAACACTGAGCGTCTTTATGATTTTACACATCTCATCAACGACAAACAAAAGTAACACAAAAGGAACATATCCAACACAAAGATTTTCCTACAACAGCTGTTATTTGAAATAAAACTTTTGAATACTACATTTTGTATCTTTGATTTACTTACCTGCCCTTATTATCATTATGTATTATATTCACTTTTTTTTTTGGATCATGTAATAACTTCCAAGACTCATTAGATTCTGGAGCCTACTCATTCAGAATGAAGATCAAGACATGATAAATAATCACCAGTTCTCTTTTTCTTCTCTCGCAGGGCTTTCAGGTCCTCCATGGCTCTTGCTTTCTTGTCATTCTTGGTCTCAATAGTTTGCCTTCTCTCCTTGCTACGGTTCTCTCTGGCTGACAGATTGAGGCTGTTTGCCTTTGCCATTTCTTCACGCTTTTTCTTTTTCCTCTCCTTCTTTTCTTTCTTCAGTTTCCTTTCAATCTCATGCCTGAAACATGAACAAAATGTTTTTGGTACAGTTGTACAGCTGAAGTATAACAGTTTATTTCATTTCCATGATACAGATACACTCTTACTTTTGAAAAAAAAAAAAGAGACACTTTTGCAATTCTCTCAATTTCTGTGAGGCCAATTCCAACTTGTCACAATTATCATCCCTTTTTCAACTTACAATAAATGCTCACTTTTATGTTCTCATTTTTGTGCTATTCTCTGTTACCTTCTAAATATACTGAATCATACACCCCACATCTATGTTACTTTTATACTCACAGCAATATTCTTTAGGTATGACTATAAAGAAGAACTACACTTGTCATTGATAGCATCAATTTCTTGTCGTAATTATGAAAGAAATCACCTTTATGCTGAAGAAAAAAAAAAGAAAAGGAAAATTAATCTGATAAGACAAGATATTCTAAATCAAAATATAAACAATGCAGCATACTGGACAAATCTTTACAAAGGTGTAACCACTGGAATGTTCACAATGCTCACAAGAGGTGCCTTATTAGGCAGGTACTCTATGTTGCTTTTATTCCAAAATATTACACAATTCACATCTTTCTCAATATTTTTTTTGTTTTTTTTTTTGTTTCATGACTCTATTCACGATATCAAAGTTGTCATGTGTCCCAACATTTCCTAAAGAGAAAGAGTGTAATTTCTCCACATTCAAAATAAAGAAAACAAATGTCTTGAAATCTTGGTATGAAGCAATCAAGACTTATTGAAATATTTCTATATCTGTTACTATCAGTTTATATCCCTATGAATGGACTTTTTCTCTGGACGTAAATTCTTCACCTAATCATTGTGAAAACAGCTTTACAGGTAGAAGGGACAAAAACAATTGATGAAAGAATACATAATAAACACGGGAATACAAAATTACACAGCCCGACTCACAAAATAGTCATTGAAGATAGCTGCCTCACCTTGTCTTGAGGGCATCTCTCTTTTCAGATCTGTTGTAGATGACCTGTTCTCTCTCCTTTTCTGTCATCTTCTCCAGCATAGCCCTATCCTCTTCATCTCCAATGAAGTTTTCATCGTAGCCATCAAAGAACTTTCCATCATCAGAACCAGAATCAGAATCATCGCTGTCAGAATCAGATACTTCACCTAGGTGTAGAAGGTATAATACAACATCAACAATTTTAAAGAACAGGAAATAATAATTTGACGTGAATTAAATCATACTATTGCACCATGTGCACTATGATGGATACTAACAACATTCTCACACAAAGGGAATACTAAATAAAAATGCATTTTGGATAAATACATACAACCTCCATGCATGAATGCAAAAGAATGTCCTCATATATCAGAAATAACATTATTACATGTATCACCATTTTAATCTCAAACTGCTGAAACACAGCCATGTACAATCTAAAATGGAACAAAATGGAAAACAGCACTTTGCTTCAGTGTCATCTTCCAAAGAATCCTGTTTTGGGGTGTACATGGCCACGTCTGAACAAGAACGAGGGCAAGAAACCCAGAATAAAGTTCTGAGTGCAGAGTGTTGACTGAGACAAACCAGTGGTTCTCAACAGATCAACAATTTTGATGAAGTACTTGCACTGACAAGTAGCAAAGCTTCCTTGTTTTATCACATATCCAATACATGTGCTGTGAGTCATAGAAAGCTACATGTATGCACAAAAAGGGCACATTGGTTCTCAAATGCAATCTTCTAAACATACTCCAAGCTACACTTTGCTCCAGTTTCCATTCAATTCAATGAAACAAGTCATGATATCAGTGAATAAACCATCATTGACTTACCCTCTTCAAGTGATGATTTGTCAGAATCACTAATGACTCCTGATCCATCTGATGCTGACCGTGCAACCTTCTTTTTAGGATTCTTTTTAATTCTTGATTTCTTTTTGTTACCACCTAGAGTCCACTGTTGAAGGAGAAAGTATAAACGGATTGTTCACATAAAGACACACACGGAAATAATACACAATATCAAAACAAGCTTCAACGGCAATGTAAGAAACTATATGGACTATGGGACAACTGCCACAAACATTGAAACAGATATTGATAGATCTATATGTACAACCACACAATGTTTGTGTCCTTTTTATGTTTCAATTGTTGATTCTTAGTGATGGATCAGAAAAATGCATTTAAATGGATACAGTACACATACAATGACATGTGTACAGAGTATTGTTTGTCACTGTAACACTCCCAACATAATCTCACAGACTGGTAGTTGTTTTAAACCTTCACAGGTCACAGTATTATGTCATCTGAACATGGAAAATATTCATGAATTGATATGTGGAGCATTATATCATGAAATCACATGATTCCACAAGGTAATAAAGACATGTGTGCATTCATAACCAAATTTACTCACATCATCATCACTCTCAGAAGTTTCTGATTCTGAATTACTCCTTTGGGATGTGGATTCTTTAGCTGGCTCAGGCTCCACCTTCTTCCTCTTTGCAAGTGTTTTCAGTTCCTAAAGAAAGGAAGAAGAGAATGATCCACACTTACCAAAGGGGTACATGTATGAAGGCTTACTGGAATACGGCACACATAGTCCTCACAATGAGTGATTTCCATCATGACGAACAGATTTTGATTGTCAAATACAAGACGAATAATATACAAACCTGCCAGCTTCAATAAAAGTTGTGATTACCGACAAAACATATTTTCTTTGGAAACAAAATAATTTGTCAACATTATATCATCTCTGTATTAACATAAACATCGACACTTTCATTGAACAGAAGAGAATCATATTACTGACAGATTCAGTCTACTTCTTCATGGAAATTGCACATCTTTCATCAAGAGAAAGAGAGAGAGAGAGAGAAAAAAAAAAAACACATGATTCTACCACCACAAATATACCTGCGATGTGCAAAATACACATCCAAGTATGGTTAGACCAGTTTTAGTGCTCAAGTACCCTTTTATGCTTGCTATGCATGCAAGGGTTTGCATGCACTGGTTCTTTATATACACTTGACTTGTTACTTGTTTGATCAGACAGGCAGGTAAATTCAAATCTATAATATGTGAGTGAATGGAAATAAACGATTCATGTGATAAAATCTTGTGATAAATCAATATCTTCTTCTAAATCCGAGGTAAAATGGGAATTTTTGAGCATTACTACTTTTTTTTTTTTTAAATTTCAGCCCACACAACGCTCTGTGACGCTAGTCTATGAAGTCCCACATGTATTGAATGTCATTACTCATTACAATACTAGACATTAGTAATAGTATGCTATGCAGAGATGCGAGCATTCGGAATTTACCATGTGTATGCAGGACTGCCAACTCTCACGCATTGAGTGTGAGACTCACACATTTTGCCCTTTTTGGTTCTTTCTCACACTAAAACTTTATTTCATTTGCATGCATTTCTATTGATCTCACTCATTTTGACTCCTAAATTATATAGCATTGGCCTATCATGGGAGTCTCACTCTCAACTATCCATTGTTGGCAGCCCTGGTGTTAACCCCGGGACGCTCCGTGTACACAGTTACACACTGTGGGAGCATCCTGAGTCAATAGAGTGCTATATCGGTAAGCTTGAAAAACATACACAGTCTGTCACAGATTTTTGCGCCTCCGTAAGTTTCGAATTTCACTAGAGAAAAACTTACTTTTATAGTATACATAAGATTCCTATCTAATTCCTACCATACGTTCACCTTGTTCTTGTTCACACTGGTCCAATGATCTTGAAAAAACATTTTTTTTTTACAGGTCCATCTCCTAGCTCCCCATCCCATTCACCATTTTCGAAATCAGTATGCAGTACACTGCGCACGTAAATATTCATGTGCTGGGCGGAGTCGCAATGCTTTTAGCCTTCTGACAAGGCCTGCGCGCGCGTACCCACCCAGAAAGCAACGCAATATACAGCGAGAGGGTTTGCCACAACAGTATGATACGGCCTTGCCATAAAGCTACAGCTGAACAGATGAATTGACGGCCAGCGCATGCGCACAAGTTTCAAATCCATTGACTGTATAAGATGTCGTTCTCCCAAGTTCCTTTCGACCGAGTCGTATTTAACTCATCAATTCGAGCAGAAATGGAATATTGGCAGGACCAAAAGTTGAACGCAGTCAGTCTTCAACATTATAACTTCACCTGTAAGTCTTCATATTACAGAATTTTTGCGATTTCATATTTATATTTAGGCGCTATACTTCGCCTGTCATGATCATATCTGCTACAATGCGCAGCCCCAACACTGCGTGTTGGGGCTGGTCGCAGTTACCCTGGTGTTAACTGCTCTGCGCTGAACAACTTGCTGAATGCGGGAGCTGTTGGAAATTTCAAGCTTCATCGGCGAAACTTGCAAGTTTCAACTTAAAATTTTTGTTTAGGGACGACTTCAACTGGACAACCCTATGGGAACGTATCCTTTTGTATATATGCATACCATTTGCAAAGGTAGGTGGTTGACTATTTCGTTACTTTTATTTTTCCTTCATTTAAAGCCACCTGAATGAACGAAAGTCTCCATACTCAGTCGCCACGTCTGCACTCAAGCATTGCCGCGCTGCCGCGCCTGGCGACACTCACGCCAGTAATCGCTTGCATTTCAGCATTCGCATGGGTCGTTTGACATCGCATTTAAATCCATGATTTTAGATATGATTATGATGCCTCGAACCGATTTTGCTCAAATTTCATGAGTAACTAGGAAACTTGTGAAGCTTTATGGACATAATCAAGCGAATTGCCGCAGTCCTTTCATTTTCGCGTTGCATTGCAAAAAAGCGTGGAGACTCCTTATAAGGGGTGCCCCGGGGGTTACTTATAAGGGGGACGGGGTTACTTATAAGGGGGACAGGTTACTTATAAGGAGGGGCCCCCCTTGTGAGTGGGTTTCCCGAACTGAACTTGCTGATTAGTGCCACTTTCAGGGCAGGGAAGTCTAAGTTAGGGTCTACATAATTTCTAAAAGGTTCTAGAGTCTAGACGCTCTGTTGTGACATCAGAATATATGGTTCTAGATAGTAGACAAGTCTGACTCTGCACGTACCTCTTCCGAATCAAGATCTGATTCATTATCCGAAGCAGAACTGTCTGAATTTATCACTGCGCGAGGCTTCTTTCGTTTTGACATGGCTGCACAACATGCACCACCGACACACCGCTAGCTGGGCACACTGTCACTGGCACGAAACTGAAAGCTCCGGCTCCCCCAAGGGTAGATTAGGCGTCAAAAACGAATGATGTGAAGATAGGACAAATCGGTCTCCACATAAGTTGCAGGCTAGATAGATGAAATTATTGTTGAAAGACTGACTTCGGTGGTTGCTTTTACCAGATCCCCCGCTATTGATGTCTTCGATCTGGAGGGATCCACTACACAGATGCTTACGTTTGTTACGTTACGTTCACTACACATGCACTACACACACTTGCACTACGAATTACAACTCGGCGACTACGTAGAGTTTCCTACACAAGAGCTATACGCTCGCTCGCGCGCTGCATTGCATTCACTTTATTCCTCTCGAAACGATCTCGGAATTATCGGAAGACTCGGCACGCGCGTACACGCACCGACGGACGGATCATAATCGCGGACGGGTCAGAACGAATTGTGTGCACGGCGGCCGCAGAATTTTGCCACTGAACTATCGAACGCACATGTCCTCCAAAAGACTGTAAAGATTGATTCCACTGGTCTTATGTGCTGCATCAAAAGGACTACCGTATGTTTTTGTTTGGGGGATGTCTGTTTGCTTTTTCTAATTAGTATACAATATAGACCTATCATCTTCCAATGAAATTTCAAATTCTTGAGTATGCTCTACAATATTGTACCTGTGTCTGTATTTATACAGGTTTGAGTTTTCTGAAATGATCCACAGGAAAGGAGGAAAGTTCAAGTTGTCATCGACAATTAAGTTTGTTGTATTTTACCAGCCTATACATCAATTATCTTTTAATTATTTTATGTCCCTCATTAATGAAATCATGTAGGTTTTTTTTTTTTTAAGGTGTGTGTGTGGGGGAGGGGACCTCGGGGTTTTAGATGAAAAAAAAAATGTAAGGACGGATCTTTCAGAAAATAGGAGTGCTGTGATTTCCCTCCTATTTTCCCCATTTTTTTTTTCATTAACTTTATGTAGTTCTTCAACACCCCCCTTCCCCGTTCCGCCACCCCTGAATTGATTGGCCTACACATAGCACCATGTGCAAGGATCGAACGTAAATGTAGTATAGGGGAGAGTAGGGTGCCATATGGGACGCAGGCGCTAGAAATGGGAAACCTCTCGCCATGTATCTCGAAAAGTTTTGAACTAATCAACTTTCAAGTCTTAATCCCCTATTAGACAATTGACACCAGAATACAAGCACATGGTAATTGCTCTGCAACAACTCTGCTGGAAATTTTGATTCTGAATTATTTTTTGTTTGACATTTTTGGTAGTTTTTTGCATTCCACTGTGAAATGCCTTCTGAATTCATCGTATAGCTTTAGCAGGCACTTGGAACGCTTGACCTTATGAGTTCCAATAAGTTGCATTAAAAGATTTTGAAAAAAATCAGTTCAATTGTGATGTTAGCCACCATTTTGAATTTTTGGGGGTGCTGGGATAAACTGGGACATCATCACTAGCGTCGAACTTCTCCCTTTATTCAAAACTATGATAAAAATCTCTATGTTCTTATTATTTTCTTTAGATTTCCGATACTTTATCCAATGCAACTTTCTCTGATGGACCATATATTGGATATATTATCACGTTTTGCGATTAAGGGAAAGGGGCACAGAGGGGGTTGGGGGTTGGGGTTGGGAGGGGGTATTTTTTTTTTTTTATTGAAATTCAACGATCTGGTGCACACTTTGAGTGAAATGTTGAAAAAACTATGATCTTACTTAATTGATGAAAGGTTGAAAGAGAGACCCGCTTCATGCGCATGCGTCTACAGTAGGCCCTATAATACACACAATTTTTTTCCGCCTTCCAAATCCCCGGTCCAAATCTAAATAGGATAGGCGGGGAGGGGGGGGGGGGGCGACCGCCCCCATTGTCCCCCCCCCCCCCCCCTTGGCTACGCCAGTGAATATATTGTAGTTGCTTTCAGGGTTGTCACGTTTTCAAGTTCTGCATTTTGTATCAGCCCCTTCAACCTCACCAAACCTTAGAAAACATTTGAAAACATATAATTTGTGTTGCTCATTGATTTTGACAAACCTGTGTTGTGTTATATCACGATGTCAAAATGCATACCTATAGTTTTCTTTGTCAAATTCGTATTCGGCGTCACCAAAAAACAAAAAAAAAAAACAAAAAAAGAAAACAAAAAAAAACAAAAAAAAAACATGCAAAGCCAATAAATCCAATATAAGTAGGCATATTTCCTTATAAATATAAAGTGAAAACATTAAAATGAATTATCCATTGTTTTACATCCTATAATGTACAAATGTATTCCGAGAGTGCTGAATCCTACTCTGGCAAGTGGCAGATTGGGGGGGGGGGGGGGGGGGAACGGGCGACCCGGTCGCACCCCGTTTATTTTTTTATGTTTGTGAAGACAAAAGAAATAAAAAGGATGAAAGAGGGCTTGTGTGCCCTCCCTATAATTTTTAAAGAAACCATCTTTGGCAGCCGATTGTAGTGGCACTAGAAATTGTTGTCAGCCGATGAATCCCGGAAGTGCAACCAGAAATATACTTTTTTGCATCCCCCCCCCCCCCCTATACGGAATTCCTGGATCTGCCCCTGTCTGGTTAAAGCAACACTTGCACCCCAGAGGGTTTTATGATATCCAAGATGGCCGCCAAATGTACTCGGTGAATGAGCAAATTTATGTTTTTAACCTTAAGTTCGAGGGAGTAAACGAATCTGAGTTGATACAACTCTCGAATCCTTGAGGATCCTGAGATATTCAGGATTTTTGATGGTCATCTTGGATGAAATACTTTGGTTGTTATTCTGAAGGTTTGTTAATCCGAAAATGAAACAAGGTTCGATATTCCGAAGGCTGCACATTCTTTTCATTTTTGGACTAACGAACCTTTCCTTCATTTTGAGATTAACGAACCGTCGGAATAACGAACCTTATTTCATTTTGGAAATACGAACCTTCGGAATAACGTCACGAAAGTAAAGTATAACAAATGGAAATGTACGTACAATTGTATTAGGTCTATGGTCCCTCAGACCATGATGGGAGGTGAGAAGAACCGTCAAGCTCTGGTTATTACATGATGACGGTCCTCTGTAGCACTAATTTTCTCCCTCGTTCACGTACAATTACAATTATCCAGTAATGTATAGGGCCTGTAATACAATGTTGCTATTTTCATTTTGTTATCAGGGACAGTGTTGTTACGAAATTGACAGTTTAAATATGTAATAATACCCGGTATTGATTGGTATGTCATACTTTTTTCTCTGTCTTTTTTTTTTTTTTTTTTTGTACATGCAGATCTTGTATCAATTTGTATTGACTTGTCTCTGTATTAGTTGGAGAAAACAGACAGACAAACAAACAAACAAACAAACAAGCAAACAAACAGAATACTAACCAACCCAGCCAAACATTAATGTTCGGAACAATGATTTTTTTTTTCTTCATTTTGAATTTGTATATTTTGGTATAACGAACCTAAGATTAACGAACCCTCTGAATAACCATGTTAAAGGGCCCCTGAAATCCAAATGCACGTTGATTTGTGTTGATTTATGATACCCTTGACATCATTTTTGCGGTGAAACGAATATCTAGAAATATTCCATATATTTTTGACAATTCTTTCTTCTATTTTTCTTCAGATTACTTGGGAACGCCCACAAAAAATCCTTCCAAATCAATCAATATTGATATTCTTGAGATGACCTCATCTGTCAATCATTGCTAAAGTACTCAAATATTTAACAAAAGACATTGGAATGCACCTTCCCCTCGACTCAGCATAACTTCAATTCAATTCAATAGTTTATTTATTTCCATCATCACAAAGATGCATGTTCCCTCGTCATATCTCGTCATATCTTTTGTTAGTCACATTAAATTATGACAGAAACATGCAAGTTATGCTGAGTCAAGAGGAAGGTGCATTCCAATGTCTTTTGTTAAACATTTCAGTACTTTAGCAATGACTGACAGATGAGGTCATCTCAAGAATATTAGTATTGCTTGGTTTGGAATGATTTTTGTGGGCGTTCCCAAGTAATCTGAAGGAAAATAGAAGAAATCGTTAAAAATATATGAAATGTTTCTAGATATTTGTTTTACCGCAAAAGTGATGTTGAGGGTATCATAAATCAACACTAATCAACATGCATTTGGATTTCAGGGCCCCTTTAACGAACATCATCACACCCAGGCAGGCAGAGCAGCAACCGAGAGGGGGAGGGTGTGCCCCACCCCCCTTCCCATACGAGGAAGCTTTTGCATGCATTTTTAGAAGTGAAATTCAACGACCTGTTGCACCTTTTTGGTGGAGTATTTGGGGAATTCTCAAATAAAAAAGTAGGACGATATACACAATACATCAGTTTAAGTTGCAAGAAAAAAAAAAAGTCAGCCCCTAAATTCTGTATACATTGTTGCATGATTTTCCCATCGATTATAAAATTACTTGAAACTCTAGATAAGGGGTGCTTGGTTTGGGAGGGAGCTTTTGTATAAAAAACAACAACAACAACAACAACAACAAAAACAACAGCGATCTGGTATACAGACTTATGGCAGACTATTTGGAAATTTTCAATCATATCTTGCAAGGAAAATGTGAGATTGCTATATGTGATAAGGAGAGGGATATACCCCCTACACGAGGGAGCTTTTGCATTATCATTTAATTGAAATCCAACGACCTTCTACAAACCTATATGTGGAATATTTTGGGAAAGTTTCAATCAAATGCGTAAGAAAAAATAGACAACTGTATGTAAATTGCAAAAACGTATAATTTCATATCTGTCATCTCTTGTTCTGCGTCTATGTCTTCACTGCGTGATAGTTTATCAAGGTAACGCTCACCAGCAATGACAAAACAAATTGCAGTGAACGATTTAATGGTGACAGATATCACGATAATGTACTGAACCCACAACGGAAAATGTACACATTATGCATAATAAGCAAAAATAATTCAAACATATATGTCTGTTGCCTGTTTTTCTTTTCTAATGTAATGCTGAAATTAAAATCTAATATCCTAAAGAGGGTTGATATTTGCTTGGGAGGGGGCAGAACAAGGTCTTTTTATGCGGCCATGGTTTGGTTTGGGTCATCCTGGCTTCTAAAGGGACTGTACAGTATAGTTGAGGTGAGGATTCAGGTTTATAACATTCCTAAGTGAGATAATGAGAAACCTCTCATGAAATATGAAAGAGCGTGTATAATAATTTCAAGAAGGATTAGATGAAAATTGATTTTCAAATGTCTGAGATATCCAAAAAAGTGATAATAGCAAAAGGCGACAGGCCAAATGCCTTTTATTAGAATCTCTTTGTTTCACCTTGTTTTTGGATATCTCAGCCATTTGAAAACTGATTTTCATCAAATAAACTTTTGATTCCCCTTAGAATTGCACGCTCTTCAAATGACATCTCATCAGAGTGGTTTCTGAATATCTCGCAAAACGTTGAAAGTTAAATCCTCACCTAAACCAGTGAGGTCTTGCTCAGCCACTCACTCAGAGCTAACCTGAAGCTGACCATGAAATCAAACAACATTGATACATGAAAGAGATATAAGTTTCATTCTCTGATTTGTGGTTTAAGTCACAACAACGTACGCGCGTATACCAAAGTTTTCGATGGAGTCGTACAAGTCTCCCGTTGGTTGATCGACATGACAAATGATATCAAAGAAACCATAGCATTTGGTTATTTTTTTCATCACACAAGCTTCTTAATTATTTTGACTCTAACATCTAATGCAATCGAAGGATACAATTCACTTCTTTTTTTTTTTTTTGGGGGGGGGGTTGTAATATAGTAAAGATTCGTGCTATGAGCAGGTCAGTCCGCCAAGATTCGTGGGAGCGCTCATGTAATTTGTATATTTCATTTTAGTCCATTATCTCCGAGGAATATTGGCTAATTTTGATATGTCTGCTTTTTATGACATCTCTGCCTTTTATATATTTGTTAACTTGAACACCCAGTATAATAGCCCCTATGAAACGATAGTAACTGCGACCAGCCCCAACGCGTACAGCGTTGCATGGGCTGCGCCGTTTTCGCATTCAGATCTTAATGTTGTAGTCTCTTGTACAAAACGGGTGCCGTTCCGGCGCTATATTTCCTTTATGTTTCAACAAAAACTACTAGGAATACTTACATGGGTCGATTAAACCTAAATGATTCCAATCGGCGACTGTTTGATGCATTTCATTGCTTATGATGCAGAAAATGTTGTCTTATAAGGCGAATTACCTTCAGCTCACCTTGTGCGCTTGTGCAAGTTATTGTGAGTTTAGTGAGCATCGGTGAGCTGAAGATAATTCGCCTTATAAGACAACATTTTCTGCATCATAAGCAATGAAATGCATCAAACAGTCGCCGATTGGAATCATTTAGGTTTAATCGACCCATGTAAGTATTCCTAGTAGTTTTTGTTGAAAAATAAAGGAAATATAGCGCCGGAACGGCACCCGTTTTGTACAAGAGAACACAACATTAAGATCTGAATGCGAAAACGGCGCAGCCCCAACGCTGTATATACGCGTTGGGGCTGGTCGCAGTTACTACGATAGCAGTCTCTGGTTTCTTCTACATCTGTATTACTACTATCATTCCATTATTGTTATCACTATATTACTTTCATTATTTTTGTTTCATTATTGATACGTGTATAAAACAATTAATCTGAATATACCAGGATCTGTGAAATGACGCCTAAGCTTCCCCTCGCGAGATACCACCTGTTCATACCAGGTACAGCTGTACCACCAAAGAGGCAGGAACAATATCACTACCGTACCATCTACCGAGAGGATTACAACAGAACAGAACTTCTGAAAAACCTTGTAAAACATGTGATCATTTTCCTTCTCTTTTCATCTCCTCTTCCAATTGTGGCAGTTTGTCCTGAAATGTATTTTCAGTGGCCAATTCTCAAGAGGTACACCCATGTACGACATGTATATGTCGTACATTGTATTGTAAAATCCACATGCTGATGACGCAGTTTTATTATTTGAAGGTTCATCAACAACGGAACTACAGAATGATATGCAGAAAAGTTTGAGTGCTGTCAATGACTGGTTGAAGACTCTTAAATTAACAATGAATGCCGGTAAAACAAAGTATATGCTTTTTGGATCAAGGCAACGCACTCAAAACTTTCCTAATAATATTATGAAACTTTCAGTTGACGATACAGAGATCGAAAGAGTAACAGAGTTTATGTATTTGGGTGTACTGCTAGATGAACATTTAACATGAAAGATATGTAAGTTATACCGCAAAAAAGATATCAAAGAAGATTGGTTTTTTGAGAAGGACAGCCAAAGAATGTGTTCCAAATGAAGTGTTTAGGGTATTGTGCAATATGCGCTCATAATCCCCCAATTCGATTATTGTGATCTTGTATGGTCAAGTTGCTCGTTGGCTCTACTGAGAAAGTTGGATTTGTTGCATAATAGAATGGCGAGGATGATACTGGGTGCTCACCCTAGAACACATATTGTTGATATGTTCAGGAATCTAAAGTGGCAGAACCTTGAAGAAAGGAGACATGTTCATAGAATGTGTGAGGTATTTAAGTGCGTTAACAACATCGCGCCTCCATATCTGTCACAACGCTTTGCAAAGCCCTCACACGCAGTGGGTACTAGGTCAAAGACAAATGCATCTCTATCTGAAGGTGGTTGTCAAATTTTGAATAATAGTGGCAAACGCACTTTCCAGTACGTGGGTACCAAAGAATGGAACAGCCTCACACCTGAGTACTGAGCAAAGGCAACTAAATACAATTTAGTGCACTACGAGTATCAATGAGAGGACACACGCGGCCCATCCCTTAATTGTAAAAACAGTGTCAATCCGATTTATGTGCTTTGTTTCTCGATTGTAGCAGATTTTGTTGGTATTGAAGTTTGTTTGTAGGCCGTTCACATTTACTTTATCATGCTTTCGGAGTGCCTTCCCTTCTTACCCCCTCCTTTAGTTATCTCTTTCTTTTCTTCTACTGCCTTTTCCTTCATCTTTCTTCTTCCTCTGCAAATCTTCTTCTTCTTCTTTTCTTCTTCGTACTCCGCCCGTTTTACTGATAAGATATCTGTGTAATGACTGGAGTGATTCTGGGAATAAGAAATGAGATTAAATACTTTATCCGTTTATGCATTGTGCAATTGTTTTTTAAGGAACATTTCATTTTATCATACTCATGGAAATTAATATATGATAATTTTAGATATGTGTGTGTAATATAACGTATATTTCTAATGATGTATTAATGATTATGTTTAAAGACATTCTAAGTTTGTTGTTATCAAATTTTTAATTATTTTTTGAACTTATGTTTTGTCAGTTGCAGTTTTATCTGTAAACCTTTGTTTTCAAATGTCATGTGTTGTATTTTTATGTTTTTACCCATTTGCAGGGCCCTCATTGAAAGCAGTTTTATAACTGACGAGGCTACCCTGGTTAAATAAAACTGGAAATAAATAAAACTGGAAATATGTTGACAATTCCGTGTACGAAATAAGACCATGCAATCGACCTTTTATGCTGATACACTTTGTACAGCACTACATGTAGTACTGTAAATCATTGCACGGAGTGTGCGATGCGTGATTGGCTGCTGGGCCATCGGTTCAGTCATGTGGGGTCATAGAGCTGTATTTACATAGAGCTCTATGTGTGGGGTACACACACTACCAGTATGTAAATGCCTTGGCTGTGTTTCTGGACGAGAGATCGCTGTCATGCGCTGTGCATGCCTTCATAATAATACGAGGGTAGTCTGTATTGACGAGTGTGTGGTGAAGTATACAATGTATACACGGTACGGTACAAAATACATTCTCTATTATAGCGAGCGCAGCTGCTTCGTTCGGCTAGCTGCGGTAGATACTCTTGTCATCTGGGATCATAACAACATCTCGAACCTCCAGGACGTGGGAATGATATGTTTGTTGCTCTAGGCCGATTAAATCATGTATCCCGTACGTGTACGCTCTCTAAATTTTACATTTCGCCATGGCCAGCAGAAACAAACGACCTGTGAAATACATTTCTAAACGGGTTTGTCAAGAACAGTTTGCTTGCGACGGTGCAAACGCTTGTTTCGAGTGTCTGAATTGTGGAACTCGCCAATGCGTTGACTGTGAGAAGCTGCTTCACAAAGCAGAAAGACCAAAATTTTCTTCACACTCTAGGCGCAAAATTGAGCAACTTCCATGCGCTGTAGAGTGTGCCCTGTGTCCTTACAAGCCAGCAGAATATTCCTGTCTTGAATGCAAAACTGTGATTTGTCGAGATTGTAACAAAGAGTATCATCGAGGGAAACTAACGGGTCACCATCGCACACTTCTACCAAAACAAAAACAAGAGGTTAGCGAAGAGAGTGGTGAGCACGAGTCAAATGTACACGTGCCAGTACCAGTGGATCCACAAGCACAAGTAGTAGTCGACATGAATCCATCAAGGCCCCAAGAAGATTGTTTGCCACCCTCTCCTTTCATGGATTCTCTCAGTGAACCAACTCCATGTGAGATCAAGGAGAGGCAAACGACTTTTCTTACAGGCGACATCTCTTCTTCTGCGGCTGATCTCGGTCTGAATTTTATTGGAAGTGAATTGGAGTTTCACAGTTTGTCTCCTTTGGATGTAAGCAAAGATTCGCTCTCATCGCCTGCAAACTTGGACATAGAAAGGGATGATTTCGTGTCTTTTGAAAGCGAGGTTCAAGGTGGACCAGCCTCTCTAGAGTTTCTTTCAGGACATTTTGATAGTTTGGATAAACACCATGTTGCGCAATCCAGTGCAATCGCAGTACCTGCGCCTACAAAGAACAACAGCAAGGAGAGCAGTAGTCATGGGCGTATGACCGTGACGCATCGGGTTACCCGTGCAAGTGGTATACCCGGAAGTACCACAGAAGTAAACAAAGCAGTTGTACGGAGGAGTCAGCAGCAGAGCGAATATGGTCTTGGAGGGCATGGTTTACTCCAAAGCCAAGGGGGATCCCCAGTCAGGGGTGATGAACAAATACTTGAGGAACAATCAAAGGAACATTTCAGTTCTAGCAACACTGAAACTGTGAGCCTACGGGACAGATCTAGGTCAAACTCAACAGATTCAACTCACTCAAACCATTCCATTCTGTCTGCACACAGTTTGGAGAGTTCTGGAAAGAGAAGAATGGAGGCTATTGTCAAACCAGTGAGTAGTGTTAGAGCTGTGCCATTATCTTCAAGGGACAGAGTTCCTGTAGATGAGCCCAAAAAGATGACTGCAGCAAATGCTATGGATGAGGGATGTTACGGTACTCCGCATTGTGGTGGCATTCTGCTGGTGAATGATGCAGAGGTCCTTCAGGTAAAATATGCTGAAGAAGAAAGTAAATATTTCTGCAATTTATGTGTCACATAGATTTTTGCCCTTTTTTTGTTGTATCTTCCCTGAGCTGTAGAGTTTTTGTTTTTGTGGGTTTATTTTTTTAAACTTGCATCTTTGAGTGTGATTGGAGCCATGAAGTTTGCACATTGTGAATTCTCAACAACATTTATACTTTTATTGTCTCAGAACTGTTTACACTGTATGCATACATTCCTTCTTTTATGGCATTTGCTCCGAAGAGCATGTTTTTGCAAAGCTACAATTAATGTACTTGCATGCTTGCCCAGGGTAACTAAAACTCTGTTGTGAAAGTTAAAATTTAGGTATTTGCCCACTGGTCTTATTGGACACTTATAATGCCCATATGAGTAAATGGGGGAAATACTGTACACACCATACACACTGTACTAAGTATATTTTGTTGGCATACAAAATGTATACCATAATATTTCGCAAATTGGAACTTGCGAGACAATTTTAAGAGTCATTCTTGAATTCATGATCAAGAACCAAGAAAATATTCAAAGTATTCTCTGATGGTTAAAAGTTGTAAAATGGAGACAAAGTGTGGATTGTGAATGGGACATAAAAGATACCAACAATTGAAAAAACCTTTTGCATACATGTGCTGTTTTAGTGACTACATTGTAGCTTTGTATGCTTCCATATTGCAGGTCAAAACAGCCAAGGCATTCGTTGAGAAGCTTCAGTGCCAGGGCAAGCCACCCATCAAAGTCATTTCCATCTTTGGAAACACAGGGGACGGGAAGTCACACACATTAAACCACACTTTCTTTCATGGGCAAGAAGTGTTTCACACCTCCCCAACTCAAGAGTCATGCACGATTGGAGTCTGGGCAGCCTATGATGAGAAGACCAACATTGTTGTCTTAGATACAGAAGGCCTTCTTGGGGTATCTGCCAATGAGAACAAGAGGACAAGGCTGTTGCTGAAGGTGATTGCCATCTCTGATGTCATCATATACCGTACAAGAGCTGACCGGCTTCACAGGGACCTGTTCCAGTTCCTAGGGGATGCATCCAAGGCATACCTGAAGCACTTCACGCCAGAGCTGAAGCTTACCCTGGAGAAATGTAACATAAAGGGACCAGTTTCAACTCTAGGGCCTGCTGTTATTGTATTTCATGAGACAACACACACCCTACCCCTTGGAGCAGGTACAGTATGAACATTTCAAATATTACTCAGAACCAAAGTACAAGCAGTTCAGCATGTAGGTACAGTGTATGTTTTGTCATATTTCTGTTGTAAGTAGGAAAATCTGGCATAGACTGAAATAAGATGCAAAAAGTCATTGCTTACATTTCTTTAAACATTAGGATACATAAAAATCTTTGAGTTGGCCTTTTATCACATCTAGATGAGTCATGATAGGTATATTATGAATTATAATTCAGATGTAGTGTGTATTACATGTAGAGTCAAAACTGTCATACACGTAAGTGCTCAAAACTGGAAATATGACTAAAATTCTGTGTTTAACCTTACATGTTTGTGTTGATATTCAACTGGCATCCATGCATATTCATAACAGGTGAAGTCAGAATATTATTGGGAATCTTGAAATCAACTTACATCATTATTTTTAAAAAAAAAGTCCTCTTGAAATGTAGATTACTAGCCGTTTATAATAAATCTGTAAAGGAAGGTCATGTAATGTAGATAGCTACCAACACACACTGTTTATGCAATGCTTATTTGATTTGAACGAGTGATGATGCAACATTGTGTTACTGAAAACAGGAGATGAAACTTTTTGAAATGAAAACAAGACTTGCCTTATTATTTTGCGTAGCAGCTGCAACTCATGCTTCTGGGAGTAGGACAACGTCGGCAGACACTCTGCTACAAGAGCGCTTCAAGGAGCATGGCTGTCACATGGATGCCTTCAGCTGTGTACAGTACATTGGGGTTCAGACTATTGAAGGACCAACCAATTTCAGTACCCTCAGAACAGCCATTCTCAACCACGTCAACAATAGCTCTGTTCGGTCACCCCGACCTCCAGAAGTAGTATTTTGTGCATTAAAGGTTGGTACTATGACTGTCTGGATCTGATGTTTTTGGTAAAACCCGTTTCATTATACGTGTAAGATTGCAGTGTGAGCTATCAAAATAGTCAAAACACAAAATTCAAGATTTATGATACTTTCAGTATCAGTTATACCCCAGACACATAGAAAGCATTCCAAGTAAAGGGGTAATGATGCAATAATATCCTTGATGGTTGAATTCTTGTCAGTTGAAGCTAATTTTCATAGGTATTTATTTGTATCAATATCTCTTGAAATTGTAATTCTACAGTGATGTGCAGAACTGTATCAAAACTAGAATATTTTTTTTTTTCATTTACATGTAAAACATTCAAAATTACTTAAGTTTGATAATATGTATATGTTATCCAAACAACATTTCTACCCATGTATTCTTGATTTAAGGTAGTCTTGTTGCATGAAAAGAGAGCAACTGAATTAAAGATTCTCAAGAGTCATGAAAATATATCGTCTGTGTAGTTTACTTTTAAAATACTTTTCAAGTCATATTTCCTGTTTTTGGCCACTCCTTTAAAAGAACAAAGAAAGAACAAAAAGAAAGATGATACAGATTATGCCACTTTAAGGTATTAGGAACTAATATTACTGTACAAAGTGCCATAACAAGTTTGTAGTTATTTTTGGTTGTATTTATGTTCTGCTGCACTGTAGGGACTGAATGACAAGTTCAGTGGTGCCATTGATGGTATTGTCCCTTCACCCTTCCCTGATGAGTACTTCACCTGTTCAACACGATGTCTGTCATGTGACGCTCGCTGCACAAATACAATGAATCATTGCCAAGACAATGTTTGCCATGAGGCCCCATCCCGCTGCAAATATCAGCACCAATTTGACAACAGGGTCTACATCTGCAAGGTGAGACATCCCAAACATCTTCACTTAAATCATGATACTAAATTTATCACCAGTATGCATACTTTGCCTGATGTGTGAAGTATAGTATTATTTATTGTGGATAGCCTGATTTTAGGATTGTCCTGACTTTTGGGACCTCTTTGATAGACAAGGCACACAACATATTTCAATTTTTCTTGCTGAAATTTGTAGTGCTATGTGAATTTGATTCTTGATTTTAACTGCATGATGCACATGTAACAAGGTATTGTGTTCATGTCATACACACAAGTCACTGGGCAGCATGCATTTTTTTTTTTTGTTTTTTGATCAATAAGACTTGTAAAATCCTGTCATAGAGTAAGTGAACATATCTTGGACACAGTACATGGCACTTAGTAGCATCTGTTGGCATCCCACTTTTGATGTAAATGGCAAAATGCCTACAAGGTAAGATGTGTACTTATAGACACAGATGTTTTATCAAATGTGTACCTGATCATCACTTCTCAAAACAAACTTCATTGGTCTGGGATTTAAAGATTTAATGCTGGTTTGAAATAAGGGGATCTGTTCAGTTTTGGAGCTTCCTAAATGCCTGTGAATTAGCAGCTGTGTGATAAGAGTTGACTGAATTCTTTAGTTTGTACCATCTTAGAGAGGTTGAATCCAAGCAAAACCACAAAATAACAAAACAAAAAAAATGGTCCACCGTCCAAACTTAACCACAATATGGCAAATGCATTGGCGTACTGCAATGTCAGTAAATTTCTGTACACAGAAAGATCTATGTTATCAGGTCAGTGCTGTATTCCAAAGGTTACATGTGTTTACAATTGTGCAAACAGAGGGTCTTCACTGAGTCTTCTCTGTTGTCCTTGTGATAGTTTTCTTTTTGTTTGTTTTTTCTCTCTTTTTTTGTGTACTAAGTCCCCTTTGGGGTCAGTTTTATTCATTCTTAACAGTGTCCCAAAAGGGTTTATATCTGGTAGAGATACAAAGAGATAAATGTATTTAAACAGTGATTAAATATAAATTATGCAAACTAGGTGGCAATGATGGAGCAATGTAAACATGAAATCATGTATAGAGTGAGTTTAGGATCTGGTTTGGGAATGAAGTGTGTACAAATGTACTGTATGTTTCTATATGACATAGCCAGATATGAAAATGGTTATGATCATTACTTAGATATTTATAAAAAGCAGTGTCTGTAAGATTCCAATGAAAGAGAACTGATTAAAATGGCTACTTAGAGCTAAGAAACAATTTTCTCATATAATGTAGTCTAAGGGCTGTAGGAAAATTTGTGTTGTATTGCATGGTATTGTATGCATGAGAGGGGACATCTAGGTGGAATCAGTCTGTGAATATCACTCTAGATTCACCACAGCAGTTTGGAGAGTGTCATGTACAGACTTGACTAACGTGCTTACTCACACATTATTGGTCAGATAGATGGTTACAGTGTCCTGTGTTTCTGTCAAGTCTTGCAGGTTTTCACTATTGAACATTAGAGTGGAACACGACATGACTCCCTGGATGACTGTGTGTTGTATTTATTTCAAATGAGAGCTTCTTAATGTTATGCAGTGTATGCAATTTCATTTTGATTTTTTTTTTTTTTTTGGGGGGGGGGGAGGGGGAAGGGTTACAATATTTTTATTCATTTCTTCTTTCTGTTGACTTATCAGAAGGGTGTGTTGTGCGCATAGTCAGTCAGATATTTGGTCTCTTTGTATGTGAGCTTTTGACATTTGTGTTTGTATTTGTTACTTAAGAAATTAAATGACGCTTTATTAATTTCTTTATTATTTTTTTTTTTTTTTTTACAGTCCTGCTATCAGGGTGGAGAAGAGGTACTGGTTGTGCCCAAGATGTGCTCAGCATCAGACAACTCCTGGATGGGAATGATCAAGTATGCTGTGTCAGGGTGAGTACTTTCTTACTTTCTCAATATACAAGGAGAAGGGGGGGGGGGGGACAATTCCAAGTCAAAACTCCCACTTGAGTGGTTCTCTATAGAAGAGTGCCATTTAGCATCATTTTCTTTATACCTGGTTTACTATAATCATGCACTTATAGGCTTGGAACCAGAGATTAATTTCTTCAAATATAATTTTACACATTGTTGTTTGCATTGTGGTATTTTGAGAAGTAGTATTCAGTCATTTCACAAATTTATTTGCATTTATTAGCAAGGATGACTGTGTGTGTATTCATGCCAATCTAGTTTGAGAGGTCTAAAAGAAGGGCCTATGGCACTTGCATCTCACCATGCTGCGAATGTTGTGTTCATATTAACCAGATTTGTGCTGGAGTGCCCACACTGTGGCGTTATTTACCGCAGCCGTCAGTATTGGTATGGCAACCAGGAACCAGAGATGGAGGCAGTGCGGACGGAGATCAGACATGTCTGGCCAGGGGTTGGTTCTCTCATTGCTTGACCTGTATTTCATTGAAACTAATACAAATGATGGTCAGCTTGGATTTGATGGGGCGAGATGAATTCATAAAATATCCTGTCATTGTTGTACATTAAACTGTGTGTAATTTTGTAACTGATAATTTTGTTGTTTCGGACTCGGGTGTTAATTTAATGTTAGTTATTTTCTTCCCAGTTCTCATGTTTTGTACATGTATTTTTCTTGAAGTGCCATGAACGGCAAAAGGTGGACCTGTGAGCTATACAAGTAGCCACTGTTACTATTGTTATTAGACAATAAGGTTACAAAAAGATTATTATGTGACATCTTTAGTATATAAAATTCTGGAACAAAGAAAACTACACAAATTACTGCCAGAGAGATAGTCTAACATTTGTGCATTCATTCTCCTTTGCCCTTGAGATACATTCAGACTAATAAAAAAAAAAACAGTCTTTAGATTGTTAATAAACCTATGCTTGACTCCCTGCCCAAAGACCATCCCAAGTCCCTTGTAGTTTTGCAAACTATCCTCATGAGTACACCTGCTTTGTTTGTAGGGAAGCACCGTGCTGCAGGGAACACACAATGCTGGAAGACGTTTGTTGGATGGTATTCAACAGGTTGTGGGCGTGGTCAGTAGTGTCAGTGCCAAACCCACCAAGATGATGTCACAATGGATGATGGACCAAATAGCCCCTCCCTACTGGAGACCAAATGCAGAGATCACTGTGAGTTAATCTCCTGAAGTTAATCTAGAATTTGTTAACATTTCCCAAGTTGTTTGTTTGTTTGTTTTTTGCTTGTTTGTTTTTTTGCTTTTTTGTTTGTTGTTGTTTTCTTCACTTTTCCCTTTAATTCAACCTCATGTTAAAGTTGTAAAATCCTGTATAAGTTTTAACTTAGTCTTTAAGATAGACTTTACTTCCATACCAAGCCAGTCTCCACAGCATGGTTGGCATACGGTTATGACTACAGTTGGAAATAAGACCCAATGGATTGTTGCAAAACCCAAAACATGGTGTCGTTATTGTGATTGATACAAATAGAAACATTTTTATCTCAACGTTCCATGCTGCTTAAGATTTTATTCTTGCATGAAAATAAGTTCAAACCAAGGAGGTATACCTCCTTGTTCGAACATAACCTCCTTGATTTTGTTTTCACCTCTTCTGTGTTATATTCTTTTTAAAGTTGATATGCTTGATTAGTGTAGAAATTGGTGCATTTTTAAAATTGATATCAGTCATGCAGTGCAGTAGAATTATCAGGAAGCTTTCTCCCAGGAGTACATTGTGCTCGTTTTCTCACCACCCTTTGAGTATGACTTTATATGTATGGATACACTTTGAAATGTATATGATTAAGATTGTTAATTTGGAATGACAGACAGAACACCAATATCATAGATCCCATGGTTATTTTTTCCTCAGATGTATTGTGTGTGTGTGTGTGTGTGTGTGTGTGTGTGTGTGTGAGTTTGATCTGCTGTACAATGTATTGCCATCATTACAAGGCACTCATTTCAAGAACAGCTACCCCATATCTTTATGCTTGTTTTTCATGATCATTTAAACAGGCTTGCAAGCTGTGTCATCTGAAATTTGACACTGATGAAAGCATCCACCACTGCAGGGCCTGTGGGGAGGGGTTCTGTGATGCCTGCTCCCAACACCAACTACCGGTTCCAGAGAGAGGGTGGGGTCCAAAGCCTGTCAGAGTCTGTGATACATGTTTCAGCCAGAAAACAGAAGGTACTGTGAATTTAACAGTTACCCATCAGAGGACAAATATGTGTTGGTTTGTGTCTGTTTCTACCATGTAGGAAAGTTTTTGTGTGATCCAAATAAAGAAGGTGAAGAAGGAGAAAAAGGGAAGGGAAGAGGAAGATGAGGGGAAGAAGAGGAGGAAAAGATGAAGGAAAAGATGAAGGAAAAGAAGGAGAGAAAGAAGAATGAGAACTTTTTCTACAAAGTTACTACAAAGTTACTGTGTGTGATCAGCACTTTCATAGTCCCATTATTTTGATGTTGGATGATTATACTTCATGATATAACCCATATGTACATCATTGCACAGCACATTTTAACTTTCCAAGTATGGTCAAACTACCACAGTGCAAGCACAAGTGTGCATTAGATGACTGTTGTGTGGCTTGAGGAGTGAAATCATATCATGTGGGACAGTAGGCTTAAAGCCTGACCAAGGACTGAAGAACTTTCAGAACTGGGAATCATTTTCACTAAGTTTTGTCTTGTAGTGTAGATGTGCGGAGTGTAGTTTCAGTATTAAAATCCTTTTTATCAATCTTCCGTCATTCTCCCCACAGATGTTGGTGGAGGCAAGATGCCCATCGACCTGGAAGCTGAGATTGAGAGTGCTATGAGTGAAGAGCCCCAACCAGTGATGGCCAGGAAAGTTGGGGAGGTGCTGCAGACAACCCTAGGGGTACTGGGCTCAGCTGTGAATTACCCAGCTGGTAAGTTATGAGTATAGCATCACACACCACTGGACAGATCTTGAATGAAATGAAAACATCCAACTTCACAATGAGGGAAATATAAATGATATAAGAAGACAATGAACCTACACTGTTTCGGGATGTGTATAGAAGAGGGTCAAATTATGTGTAGTTTATAGATGACACTTCTAAAGTGTCGTACTATAGTAGACCAACACAGTTTTATTACAAATCATGCTTATGTCTTAAGTACTAAATGTATGTATACAATTTTAATACCGTAAAAGCGGAAATCTTTGAGGTGTTGAAATTTTCGCGCATTTTGCGCAACCAGAAACTAGCCGGAAAATAAAAGCATGTGAATATTTTTGTTTGCCATATGTTCAAGTAGTTGATGTCTTGATTCCGCAGAATTAAAAACACGCGAAACTCTTCTTATCCGGCCGAGCGCGAAAAATTAGTCGCGCGAAAATATCCACTTTTACAGTACTTGAGGGATGTAAATATATTGTATTCAATGTGAAGTTCCAGAAATTGTAACGTATGATGTTTTTGCATTCAGTATACTGTAAAACGAATGTTTGCGTGCATTTTAATTTTGCGAATTTCGCGAGAGCAGAGTTTCATGAAATTAAAATACACGCTAAAGATCTTGTCTACACTATATGCACTGAATGTTAGAGACAACTCGCGAAAATTTCATGCCACAAAAATATTGTGCTTTACAGTAAGTGTTCAAATTACACAAAAAGCAGGGCTTACTTGTGTCATTTATAATCTGTTAAAGGGTGTGTACAGTTCTGGTCGAGGTGAGGATTTAGCTTTTAACGTTTTGCGAGATATTCAGAAACCACTCTATGAGATGTCAAAGAGCATGTAATTCTAAGGGGGTATCAAAAGTTTATTTGATGAAAATCGGTTTTGAAATGGCTGAGATATCCAAAAACAAGGTGAAACAAAGAGATCCTAATAAAGTTGGGGCCTGTCGCCTTTTATTATTGTCACTTTTTTGGATATCTCAGCCATTTGAAAACCAATTTTCATCAAATAAACGTTGAATCCTTCTTAAAATTACATGCTCTTTCACATTTCATAAAAGGTTTCTCATTATCTCACTTGAGAATGTTCAAAACATGAATCCCCACCTCAACCAGTACTGTACAGTCCCTTTAATGTTCTGATAGAGAAACACTCTAAAGAGTCAGTAGTTTAATAAGTTTACCAGGATTTGTTGCATACCATGTAACAGCATTATTTACAAACCTCATTGTTTATTTCTTTGCTCTAAATTTGGTTTTCTTAGGAATGCTGATAGAGGCAGCAAGGCCAGCCTACTGGATTCCTGACAGTGAGATCACAGAGTGTATCGCATGCAGGGAGCCGTTTACCCCAAAGCTAAAGATCCACCACTGCAGGGCATGTGGGCAGGGAGTGTGTGCAGACTGCTCCCCAGTCTGCAGGCCAGTCCCCTCCAGGGGGTGGGACATACCAGTCAGAGTGTGCCGCCTGTGTGATGCAAAGGAGGGACAGCTGTAGAGAGGTTGTGGAATGAGGCCAGGAGGTGAAGAATACCATCATGCTCTCTTCCTGGTCACATGATTTAGGAAGTGACAGTATGAAAGAGGAGAATGATGTGATGGTCTCTCAAGAATCCGTCTTCTCAAGATGGTATGGGGTTTTCTTATTTCAGGAAAGTGAGAAGAGCTCCGGAAGGTCACTATTCGTCAGGCAATGCCCCTCATGTATGTCCATCTTATTGTGTTACCATTTATGACTGATGGAATAGGTTCATTCAGCTCCATTTTTGATGGACGGCATCTAGCGAGGTTGTCTTATAAATGCAGAGTAGAATGGAGTTGTAGACGAGGGTTGAGTTTTAACTGCTGACATGGTGGGGTCAGATAAATGGAGTCTGCTGGACTGATTTGATGGAACTTTATCTTCTGTTGAGATTGTAACTATGTGTAAATGCAACTCAATTTCTATCTGGTAAATTGTATGTGTCCACTGAGAGATGTTCACTAGTTAATATTTCATCGGTGTCAACATAACTTTGTGGAAAACGCATTGAAGGATTGAGTTGGCATCTACATCTACTGGCTCTAGATGTGTACATACGCTCACAAACATGGGCTTACAAATTCTTCAAATATTCACACCTTCAAATCTACACACCTTGGCCCGAATTCACGAAGGTGGTACAAACAAAACCATGGTCTAAACCATGGACAAAAACCATGGAGCGCCAAGTGTCAAACAGAATATTTCGTTACGAAATTGGTCATTTCGTCGACAAAATGACTGTTTCGTTAACGAAATTATCATTTCGTGGACGAAATGTTCATTTAGTTACAAAATGTTGTCATTTCTTTACAAAATAATCATTTCATTGACGAAATGACCGATTTCGTAGCGAAATATCGCATGCGACACTTGGCATTCCATGGTTTTAGTCCATGGTTTAAACCATGGTTTCATTTGTACCACCTTCGTGAATTCGGGCCCTTGTGTACATACCAAGTACAACAAAGTCATGATGATGACCTTCTACTCATTTCATGTGGCATCATGGATATTACCATACACTTTTTTTTCCTCCTTTTTTTTTTTTTGCTATATACTTATGTATGAAAGTTCTTGTGTGAAGTCCATGTATATCCTCTCTGCATACGAACTAGTTTACAGGTGATTATTATCACTTATGTGTGATGTACTAACACCATCTGAATACACAGTACTCAGAACTCCTGTGTATGTCCATGGAAGGGTAAAGTGATGTGTGATATTTGTGTGATAAATTGTTCCTTGTTGTACAGCTGCATCATATGTGGTACAGAATGAACAGCTGGCTGATTAGCATTGATTGCTTGATTATGCTAGTGTATTCTTTGTCATGGAACAAGAAAGTTCAACCAAACACACACACACACACACACACACACACACACACACACACACACACACACACAAAAAAACTTAATGGAGGTAAAGTATTCTAGCAATTGCAAGCTGATATGGAAAAGTAAAACAACAGAGGAGCTACGGTACATGTATGGCTTGAGAATGAAATTGATATGCTTCTGGCTGTTTGTGCATAAAGAACAAACATGACACAAATTATGGACATTACTTACTTCAGCAGTAATGACATGTAAATTTCACCTTTAGTAAAGTGCAATATCTGTAGCTGATGCAACACCTGTGCCCTGTTGCATGAAACCCTTACCGCTGGACTTACCGCTCCTTTCTAGCGGTAAGTCTTCAAATTAGCGGTAAAGCTTATAATCCTTGATGCTGATTGGCTGTGACGCCTAATTTTTACGGTAGTTACCATTGAAATTCAACGGTAAGTTTTATGCAATGGGCCACAGATGTATTGTAAAGAATTAGCAAGACCTTGACATTTCAAAAGAAACAAGCAATTTTGATTGGACATGATTTTACGGTCCACTACAACAAAATTTCAGACTCGAAATAAAAAAAAAAGGAGAAAACCATTAAAGCAAGGAACCAAGGTATTAAAATGTAAATAAAAATTAAAGCAATAGGATCAGTGGAAAGTTTGGCTGAGTAGGACAAATGAGGAGAAGGCTACCATCCCTAGTTTACTGCATTTCTGTTGGCTAACAAGATGTCCTATTTACTCATCAACATAACGGTAAACCTCTCGATTTTGCAATAGCAGTACTACTCATTTTCTGTTTTCAGGAAATTTTTATTACAAGTAATTCAATCGTGTCAGAATAGAAATGTCACAACTCTGCATGAAACTGATGAAAGGAAATCATGCCTGTATCTGTCTTCACAGATTAACCTCCTGCTTGGTATACACTCACTGTGTAGTTAGAATGCGTTTTGTCTTCAAAAAGAGTTTTTTGAACTTAAAATTGGCATGTACATTGTAACACTAGTGTTGTATGAATGCCTGTTGTTAAATGACTGATATTCACACTGTCATAACTTCAGTATTGGTTGTCTGATATCAGTCATATTTGCATTGATCAGCAGTGCATTACCTGCTTTCATTTCAAATTATATTCTGTTTGAGAAAATGTCATTCTAACTGATATACCTTTTCATGTTGACATTTTACATCAGTTCCTTTTGGATTTTGGATTGTAATAGAAATAACTATATAGGTTTGTGTATGAAAATAAAAGTGCAATACTACATCATGATCATCGTGAGAAATAGAATGAAACAAAACAAACAAAATGAACTAGATGGTGGATATTAAAGTGTCCCATGTTTTGATGCATCAGTGATTCAAGCTAAATCAGGCCGAAGTCAAACTGAAAGAAGCAGGCTAATTTTCTTCTTCCCCATTTGCAGATTATTATATGGATATATTATATCTTGCCAACAGGGAATCTCTCATTGCCCAATAGATTGTACAATTTGTAACTGTATTTTGTATGTATGATAAGTGAGCAACAGTGTCAGCAGTATACAGATGATAAAGAACATTATCCATGTAAATAGTAAATTAATATATTCATTGTACATTTTCCATGTTTTAATCTGCATTGCTGATGTATGGTTATAAGATTATGTCCACTACTGATTTTTTCCCCTTTGTATAGATACATGTTGAAGTGAATATGATGTGTAACATTGTTCATCAGTGGGATTTCCACACACAGAAAGAAAGAAAAAAAGAACATATGACCAATGAAATATCATTACAGACGTAAACATTTGTCCAAGCACTTTTGCCTATTAACATCTCATGAAGAAATAACACATGTGAAACCAGTTTGTTTGTTGTCACTAATTCTTTTTTTTTTTTGGGGGGGGGGGGGCAATGTGCAAAACTATCAAAGTTTCAGGGTGTCAAAAGTTCCCTGCTGTACACAGGGAAAGTTATTGTGATTACAAGGTCTGTTGGGCCACACTTAGATTGCTAGTCGGCAAGAAAGTATGTTTGTACGCAACTTGGATACATGGTGTTGGATGACAAGTTCTCTGCCCAATGGTATGTTGAGAAAAAGGCAAAAAAGTTCCTTTCTGTAGACTCTGAATGTTCTGGTGACAGCATTTGCTGTTCTTAGAGCTTAGAGTGTGAACATGTTTAAAGAGTACACTTGCCCCCAGTCACCTCACTGGAGCACATTCTTTTCAGTGTTCTCTCTGGTTAAATGCTATTTGCTTACAAGAAATATTCTGACTTCTGTTTATGGATTTTTGTAAGTGTTAGTTTTTATTAAGGGAAAGAATGGGCAAGTGTAATATAGTAACATTATGACAGAACATTGTGATCCCCATGGTATTGCACACACCTAGTACATTGTACACTTACCAGTGTGGACATGCCCAGTACACAGAAGTGTTTTCAAGCCATGTAATGTCTACCTGGTACTTAGCTAAGTTCACACTCACACTACACTCCAATCTATACATCCCAACACACTGATCTAGTCACTCCAACACACTGGTCCATGCACCCCAACATATATGAATGTGTAACCTTATACAGTCTGAGAGCAAAAGCTGTATGCTTGCTTTCAAAATATTCCATAATGCGGTATGTATTTTAGATACAAGTCATTTTATCTGTATGGTCAAGTGTTTTTGGTTCTTTCTTCTTTGTTAATATGTCATTGGCTGTCTAGATGCGAAAATACAAATACAATGTATGCTGTTATATGGTGTAATTCTTTCCCCATTGTTACATTGAAATTGACATTGTTTGGTGGTTGGCAACAGGGTACTGCTTGTGAAGAAGAAGAAGAAAAAAAGTGACTGTCCCTGGGCCATAATAGGGGTCTTCTGTTCAATTATAATGACAGTGCACACTGCTGTGTAAGTGACATGATACAGTGTAGCATAATAGAGGTACATGTATATCAAGTGTGACAATTTTGGAGAAGTGACTACACTGAATAAGTGTGTAGTTCAGCTCTTTTTGGTGCATGTCACAGCCTGTTCAGAATTTAATGCAGCTCTCGACTGGCTTGGGTTCAGTATGTTTTATGCTGTATTGCACATACAATATCCTTTGCATTATACTTTCATTATCAAAAAGGTATATGCAGGAAAAATTGGCTTAATCCTCGCCTTGGGTGTTCAGAAGAGTTATGAACAGGTCTGTCCTTTTTATTATTATCACGGACAGAAAACTGGTACAGAGTACATCTATGTACCCAAAGAATTGTCAACTGTACTATTTTAGATCCTTGCAAATATTTGCATGATGTGATATGGATAGTGTTTGGCTTCCTGTCAATCCTCTGTCACAGTAATAATGTATTCACAAAGAGAAAGTTTTCTATATTCATACAAGTGTGTTGATTGTGACTTATGTAAGTCACTCACTGCTGATATTTCCAGTCATGTGCATTGCACCAACAGCCTTTTGAATGATACAGAGTATAAACTGAATCAAAGTCAAAAGGAAGGCCTACTGGTATTATGTTTTAGCACAATTCTTTTCAATTATAGTGGTTATCAAGTATTGCAGTGTGTAACTGTAGGTTTGGTATCATACATCAAAAGTTGTACATGTACTTATACCATATTGAAATTATTGTGTTGTGTCCATTTTATATTACACTGCTTGAAAATTAATCAATTGGAACTGTACCAACATGTTAAGCAATTTTTCCTTGATATGTTTTGGTGCCAGAAAAATACTTGCTCGTGAAGTTATGTCACTGTAATCAATGGAACTTTGCTAATTAAGGCTGATACTGGGAATTTTGGTGTTGGCTGTGGCTACCTGTATTTGCTTTGCTTTGAACACGCTATTCACAACATTAAGAGGACTGTTGTTTACAAACTCCCACAATATAGGGAAAATGAGAAGATGCTTCAGTATCAAAATTTTGACAAGTTCAGTTTACATAACAAAGAAAATAATTGTTTGCACAGAAACACATTTAGTTTTAATGAGTCTTTTTGTGTGTTTTAGCAGGCCATTCATCACACGTCACTGTATCTGTTTGCTGATAAATTTTGCTAAATTTCCACTCCCTGAACCTATAGCCGAGACATTGCTCAGTAAGAGGTCAGAACATTTGTATACTTTGATGTTAGCTGTGCTTTCATCCCAGTTTATCATTTTCATCAATCATATGTAGTCTTGCAAGAGTTGATCTTGAGATCCAAGAGAGGCAACAGTTGCTTCTATTATGATGATTTTACCTCTGCCTAAAGGTACACTATGTCAGACAAGTAACTGAGTATGCCATGTCCAGTCAGTAACACTACATAACTACTGTATTTTCATATCAAAGTTGATGGACTAATACAGAAAACTAGTGCATGAACACTAATAGTACAGGAGAGCACAGTTCAGTTTGTTTAGTTCTCCTTGGGGGAAAATGAAGTAAATGACAAGCCAAACTTTGTAAATACATGATGCCCAAAGAATTGGTATTGCATTATGCTAACTCACATGAAACTGCATCATTGTAGTAAGAATTGATACTGCAGCATTTGGACTTGTTTAAAGGGAACACAAACCCAAAGAGCAATGTGGATCAAGTAAAAGCAGTAACATTAGTAGAACACATCAGTGAAAGTTTGAGGAAAATCGGACAATCGATGCAAAAGTTATGAATTTGTAAAGTTTTGGTGTTGGAACCGCTGGATGAGGAGACTACAAGAGGTTATGACGTATGAGTGGACAACAATATAGAGAAAATGTAAAAGGAATTCCACAAAAATTCACTTTTATAGCAAAATGAAAGAGTACTTGACTGGCCGCTCTTAGAAAGCAGGGGGAATAAGTGCTACCCCTAACATATGTCAGTATCAAGTTGATGGAATATGTAATTTTCATGAAAAATGAATTTTTTTATTGAATTCCCTTTATATTTTCTTTATATTGTAGTCCACTCATACGTCATAACCTCTAGTAGTCTCCTTACCCAGCAGTTCCAACACCAAAACTTTAAAAATTCATAACTTTTGCATCTATTGCCCAATTTTCCTCAAACTTTCACTGATGTGTTCTACTAATATTACTGCTTTCACTCAATCCACATTGCTCTTTGGGTTTACGTTCCCTTTAAGTATGTCTTGTATTGATGTAGGCTTCCTATGAGCTGAATCCCTCAAAGATTGATCTTAACTCATTGAGGACGGACTGATTTTGCTACAACACGCATTTCCCTTAGACACCTGCCCGAGTATTCTCGGGACTCATCTTCAACGGGTTAATTTGCACTGACTTAAACAGGATTGAACTTTAAATAACATGGATGAATATGTCATCACGATGCACAGTAATCCTCACCAGATGAATAAGATAGATGTCACAAACACACAAAGGTGATAGAGTCAACTTTTAAGACTGTATTTACTTGTTACAATTTACATGTTGTTGTAAGCTAAAATTTTTGCATGTCATTCTGATACTAATATTATTCACAGAAAAAAAAAAAAAGTAGAGGAATTTCTTGATCTAGGGGAGAAACCTTCCATCCTCAACTTATACCGGCAATGTACAATGCACACTATATCAGTGAATATATAAGCGAATAAACTGCTCTGTAGCCCACTTTGATGTCTCTGAAATATTCTTTGTCTAAAATGTGTATTTTGTTGTATGGAGTCAAAATGGGCCTGCTTTCGATCCTGGCAGAATCTTCGTTAGAGGTAAAATGACAAACAGGCAGGGAAAGCAGTCACATATAAGGACTACACGTCCACAATAAGAATAGTCAGGGGAGGGCTGGGGACAAAGAACAGATAAAACTATGGATAAGCAATTTTCAGCAGCTTTTTTTTTTGCAACATTTTGTTGTAGTACCAAGGCATCTAAGGTGTACATAGAATCATAGGGTGCGTTCGAGCGCTCTCCTAAAGTGAACTGTACCGTACCGTACCGCGCCAGGGGAGCGTTCGAACGCTCCTAAAGTGTACCGTACCGTACTGTACCGAGCCAAAAGTGGACCACTTCCCGATGTGCTCCAAAAGCGTACCAAAGCGTACCAAAAGTTCATTGTAAAGCATGCGCGTATTATGCGCATACGTCACAATGCAAAAACATCATTCTCTTTGTTCGGGACAGCTGTAAGTAGGTTAAGCGCAAGGTGAATGACCTTCTTGCTACAAACAAGCGTGACCTTTTCTAAAAATAACTCGAGAGGTACGCTTTCTCAACAGAGCATTCAAACGCTCCCAAACTAGCACAGTACGGTACGGTACGCTTTAGTTCAGTTCGCTTTGGTTCGCTTTAGAGCGTTCGAACGCACCCAAAGTCATTTGTGATCCTGCATCACAAAACCACAAAAAGTCACCAGAAAGGGAAAGATTGGTTCAGCATTATATATTGTACCTCTTACTATAACAAAATAATGGACATTAATGTTCATATGTTATACAGGTACAGGTACTAATATCATAATGGCATTTATGGATTTGTAGACCAGGCTGTCGTCATCATGGCTCCAGTCATATCATGATGACAGCCTGTCAACAAGGCCATAAATGCTAGTGAGCCCTCTCTTGTTCATATTGAGGGAACACCTGTAGTCACTTCAACTACTCCTAAAAGAAGGGAAATGTATCTCTCTTATCAAAAAACAAAACAAAAACAAAAAGACAATGTGAGCAATTGAGATTGCAATTGAATGACCCTCTGCTTGCTTCTCTTGAAATGTAAACTGGGAGTCAGAAGGGGCTTTAGCTTTCGATCCTAGCAGAATCTTTGTCAGAGGCAGGAAATGCAATCACATTATAAGGACTGCACACAATAACAGTCATGGGCAGGGAGCCCAACAAGGGAGGGGGATTAAAGCAGGAGGGTGGACAGACAATAGGCAGAGGTGGGTCAGTGATGATCCTAAGGATCCTAGGGGGCAACCTAAATTGTAGAGACAGAGTCTTTGACAGAGGCTACTGAAATTATGAATACATGTACACAATTCTCCCTATCGTATATAACTGTAAAAACTCAAACAGCGGGAGGGGATATTTGATTTTCATAGCAATGACGCGTTAACATGGCTATGCCAATGCACAGCACGAGCTCTATTTGATTGTACATGAAAAACATGGAGCACTACCTCTATCTCCAAACTGATAAAATTTTGTAGATTTTCTCGGCAGTTGATACATGCTGTGAAAAGAAACATGAAGTTATAAGCTCTGAAAATGCATTTCTATTATAAAGTGACATGCTTTAGTTATAAAAAAAAAAGGGGGGGGGGGGGGAAATAGATGCAATAACTGCATATATGCTCTGCCATGCCTGCTGTGCAGTAACTTTGCATTACTGTACTTGAAGTGCGCAAGCTAACACCTAAAGTGTGGGCACACTTGACATCCGTGTGTTGCACATGGGTGCGTAAGATCACCTCATTCATTTGCACCAGGAATGTGTACCTCCCTTTTAGCATGTAGCGTACAGACCAGGGGCGGATCCAGGAATTCTGTAAAGGGGGGGGGGGGGGGGGGGGAGGGGGGGGGGAGCAACTAATATTTCTGGTGTCACTTCCGGGTTTCATTTCATTTTTTTCTTTTCATTTCTTTTGTTTTTAACGACAAATAAAGGGGGGGGGGGGGGCATGCGCCGATTGCGCCCCCCCTCTGGATCCGCCACTGCAGACATTGAATGCATTTTCATTTACATGTGCGATAGGGAGAATCATACTCTTTTTCACACTTCACTGTACTGGAAGCCAGTCACACATGCCCTCTGTCAGTCGGCTAAAAGACAGAATTTTGCATTGCATCTCATGCATCCAGCCACTGACTTGTGAACTTCTCACATACAAAGATAAGCCTGCATACACACACCACTCATTCATACATCATCTGAAACAACAGAAAAAGGAATACACAGAATACACTGGGAATACTGTTGTTGGTTTTTTTTTTTTGTACAAAATCCGCCATCTTGCCAAACTCCACATTGGTTTTAATGTCATTATTTCAATACCAGTTTTCGTTTGTTGCTTTACTCTTGCTCATCTGAACAAATCATCAAATATATCTATACGTTGATATCAATTGATAATAAAATGACCGGAATGACATACATGTGAGGTTGATGATAATACATATATATATATATATATTTATAGATATATAGATATGTTACAAACAAAAACAAATATACATAAAGTTGTAAAAAAACCAACACACTGTACAGGATATAGTACCAACTTTTTTTTTTTTCTAATAAAACAATATCTATTCATGGTATGGAGCGAAATTATACATCAACATATGAACTCACACTGTACTGATAATCTATCATCTTTTCCTTCTCATTTGGTAATGTTGTCGCATCGCTATGCAACATGCAGAGTACTACGTCATACTTCACTTTCATACAAAGACAAAGTATTAATATTGCATGAATAACATGATTCTGTTGCTTGATAAAAATAAAAAAAACAAACAAACTGAAATGCCAAATGGAGAGTGGACCAGGTTAGACAGATGCTGAAAATGGTGAAATATGACCACTTTTGGTGAACATCACACATAACTGGAAAGAACTACCATGTCCCAACAGTGATGATCGATACCCACAGTAAAGCAATGTGATGCATATGAAATAACAGAAAATAAAGTCATGCATTGTATATATGCATGTCATCATTAGGCCTTATCATGGGAGCCCAGTGAGATTCGGTGTAAGTTAAGTTCTGAGAACTCAGCACACAAATTGGAAATAACGCTCACACAAACTAACAGGTATACGAAAGTTTAGGATTTCATGTAGCTGCTCCAGGATGAGGAAGTGCAAAATTGGCACAAAATTATCTCTGTATAAATATGGCTTTGCTCTTTAAATTTATGAACTATTAGTTTGTATGCCTTGCTCAATCCCTACAAAAATTTAGGTTAAAAAACAAAAAACAATCACTTGCCAAAACAAGTTGTTTGAACCTCTTTCTTTCTTTTGAGCATTTTGTGCGTTAATACAGCCATAATATAAAAGTGCTGGTCCGAAGCCAGGAAAAATACCCCTTTCAGTATACTAATAATAGTGCGACACAGCAACTTAAAGTCTAAATATTTAACAGTAGTTTTTCTTTTTGTTACTTTGTTTTTTTTTTTTAAAGAGCAGCACAAACATATCTCTAAAGAACAGTTCTTTGATGCCACTAAAACTAGGCAACACTACAAAGAAGGATAACAAATATGCAAATAGTCAGTGTGAATTCACACAGCTATGAGTATAATGTCTTTGTGTACAGTGGCTCATCAGAATGCAGCTTTTCATTTTATCACACTTTTGTAGAAATCAGTGGCACTATGAAATGGTGTGCATGAACTCAGAACTAAACAGGCTTCACTGAACATGTCTACAAAAAAAAAATGATAATAATAGCAAGAGAAAATAAACAGCAAATATACACTGTGCAATAAAAATGGACATGAGTGTAATACCTAGTGACCAGGGCAGGAATACCACGATAAATGTCATAACTTGTAAATTGAGCATATCTGTTGATCAAGAGGGTATCTGCCACTGACAAGTTATATTTCACAATGAAATAGCTCTTCGAAGGTAATGACCTAGTGGTTTATAGAATCACATTCTATATATTCATTTTTATGTACTTATTTCTTTTTATTTATTTATTTATTTATTTTTATTTATTTATTTTTTTTTTTGGGGGGGGGGGGGGGGGAGGGAACCACTGAACTCTCTTAAATGCTCAATGTTCTGAATAGAATGTACCAGGTTGCCAGTGTCGGTATTATTGAAATGGAATGTCACAAAGAATCCAAATACAAAGCTTGACATTAGCATAAAGACAGGAGTGGAACCCAATAAATAATTCCTTCCCATCCTCGCTAAAATCCATCCCACCTTCCCCTAAACATTATCCAAAGTGTAGATGAAAGACTACCATTAACATCAACTCTACCACAATGATAAAACAACAACAGAAAAAAAATAAAAAATCAAGAATTGACATAATATTTCATAAATACTTTCATATTACACACTTCATGAATACAAATCACAGTATAGATCAAGAGTACGGGTATAGTTACAGTATAACATTCATTTTCTGAATGGCCAGCATCATTTACCACAGGGATTAATGCTCTAAGTCTCACGTGGCAAAAGAATGCCTACTCTCAAGAAATGTTGAAGGAGTTACAGTCCTTCTCATTCTGACCTCACAATTTCTTTATCGTCTTTATTGTCTGAATTTCATGGTTTTACTGGATAACTCACACAGTACTATCTGGGGTTGTGCTCATACACTGCAGACAAGAAGGCCAATTTCTTTTTATAAGCAACAGATGTGCAGAAAATTATCAACATCAAAGCCTATGGAACCAACAGAGTGGCTACAAGTAAAACCATACTTGGCAATCATATATTATGAAGATACTACTTTGTAAAGCAATGAACACGTTCAACACTAAACATCAGCTCATATTATTTGTTCTTAGTATATAGTTGGCTGGAAAATATATCAAGATGAAGCTTACCCAGACAAAAATCACACACTGGTTATGTAAAGCATGGGAATGAAAAGAACAACATGAAATACAGTGCTCTACTTGTTTCATCATCTCATAGCAAAAATAAATCAGATATTGATGGCTACAAAATCCGACTATGGCATGGTGGAATTTTCTGAGAACACATTTATCCCATTGTTCATATACAAATCCCTCTCTTTCTTTGCCAAAAGATGACTACTGTTGGTGGCCGATAAACCATTATGAAAAAAGAAATTGAGATGTGAACTCCATGAGAAACAGACAGCCTTTCAGCAGATAGGACATAAATCCTCACACCACTCGCTCTCTGGCAACTTTCATTTTGGGGCTAGAAGGACGTGAGGCCGAAAGGAGGTGGGGGAAGGAGAGGGGTGCGAGACTTCACCACAGGAGAGCACACAAACAGGAACAGGAAATAAATACATTCTTATGGAAGGAGAACTACCAATTGAACAAGTAAACCCTAGGGACACCCTCTACAGTCCCTTTCGGTGGACCTTGGTTTGAATAAGCCAACATTTCAGCTACACCCTCCTCTGCAAAGTCAATGGACGACCCAAAATAGACAACCTGTGTGATGTAATTAAATGATTGCCATCTCATCATTTTCCCCATCCTGTTACACAACAGGTGCAACAGATAGAAGAAAATGGCGCCCCCTCCTTTCACTCAGTCCCTGCACACTAACTACAAACATGTACTGTATGTACCTAATTGCAAAGGTGCTTGATATCATGTGGAAGTGAATAGACTGGTTTACTGCCATATTCATTGTCTATGCATATCATCCAGAGACCCTGTATTGGGATTGCCTAACATAGCAATGAGAAGTACATGCAAACTGGTTTCTATGCATTGTGAATTTGACAGAATCTAGTAAATTATAAACCACTTAGTGGACAACATAGCGATAAAAAATTCAAGCAAACCGATGTCCAAGTGTTGTCTTAAATTTGGTTGGAGCGAAGTAAATAGACCGCTCTTAACTGACATAGAAATGATTGGTATACCTGTGTTACTGAGGGCACTATTGACATCCACAAGACTTGCCTAAGGCTAGCCTGACATAGCAATATCTGATATCTTGTGTGCAAGCACACACTTGTAGGTATTAAAATGTATTCAATAGACATGGGAACCACATGATTGTTTGTTAGTAAACACTCAAGGAAAATATCCATAAATTTGGATGCATATGTAAAGCAGCCCATTCAGTGGCTCATTTCTGTGTTCTCACAAGAAGCATTAGCAAACCGGCCAAACCTGCTGCTTACCAGCCACTGTCCAACATTATTACCTGTCACTGCCCTAAATGGGAAGGAAAACAAATCCCCCAACATGAGCCTCCACAAAGAGATATCGCGATGTTATCATGTTGAAGCATATTCTAAGGCCAAGCACCATTAAACAAATATCTACACCTGATGTTGATATACTTGCCTAAGTTCCAACATTCCTCTGAGCTACAGGCAAGGTTACCTCTCTGCTTCATGCATGGACAGTGATATGAATGAGACACAAGGTGTGTACTGCTACCTGAACAAGTCAATAATACACTAACAACCCTCACTTTCTCTCAACGTACAAAATAAATATCTAATTTCCACTTGACTTGTGTTCTTGACATGAAACCAGTTCCAATATCGTCATCAAACGAACAAATTTTAAACGCCAGCGACAAAACTGGACTCGTATGGAGGGTATGCAGATAAGTATTTCTTCTGAAAGAGGCACAGGCATCCCAGACAATATGGCCTGAGGAATCCAGAATGATTTACTGAACTTATACAAGGTTAACTACAAAGAAACAAAGACCCCAACAGACACAAGGAGAAGAGTAACATATTCATGATTAGCAGCCAACACACCACATAAATTGGCAGATATAAAAGATATTCAGGATTCCTAGAGCATTTTCGGGATATATGCATTCACACAACTCCAAAATATAATTTGATCAACTCTATTCTTCTTTCTTTTGCAATATATACAAACAAACATCGATAACTCTTAAAAAAAAAAAGAATGGTCACATCTGGTTGATTAGGATTCAAAAAATAAAAGCTGGAATGCAAAGTGGAATTGTATTCACTGGGAATAGAGCGTGACTGGGAAGTCAATAACTTACACATCAAGTGGCCACAATCTTCTGAAAGAATGCTGCACTAAAAATTACATTACAATACATTACATTACATTACATGAATACATCAGTGAATTCTAACAAACAAGTCACCTCAGTGACTTCTATGGTGACTTCTTTAATATATCACATATGGGAATCAACAGGTAGCATCAAATCATGCACATCAGACAATTTTGTTACTATTAATTCCTCTTGCCTACTGATAAATAAGCTCCAGGTATGGATAAAATTAGCTATGTTTGAAGCATTTGTTACTTGTGGATATCACATACAACACTTTAAAGGCTGAAATGGGACTTGGCACATGAGTCAATACTGTTGCTTACAACCTTTTGGAGTTTGAGTGGCAGAATCACAAGCATGAGCTATGACATTCTACTGTGGTTGGTTAAAAAAACAAAAAACAAACATCATACTATCTGAACATGAACATGGATATTTGAATGTCATCAACCACACTAAAGATCAAACTACTGACTGGATTTGTGAGGAGAGATAAAAGATATGTTTGATATATGCTTTAAAAAAATTAACTGACAGTTTTTGCTAAAATTTAAAGATAAACTAGAACATAAACTCTTAAGACAGCGAGACAGCAGTTTTGAATTGGGTGTCACCAATTTTACACAAGAAAGGGGTTCAAAATTCAAGATTCTGCAAAGTTATTTCTCTTTAAAAGCCTTATGCACAAGGGTTAAAACGCTTAAAGGGAAAGACATCAACATGATATCTGAGCCAGTGATCAGTAAAGATCTGCCAGATGAACACCTAACCATGGGAGAAGCCACAGAAAAGAGATAGACCATGGGGTATTTCTCTCCTGGACACTGGTAGTGACACTTTTCTCACTATCTTTTGTTACAAAATTGTTTGTTGAAATCCGCTAAAATCCTCCCCTACAAATGTTAATGTTTGTTTCAGAATCTTCTATAATAGGGGACATTAACTTTCTGCTTTGCTCTTAGGTTTCACCAATTTCACTCAGGATGAAAAAAAAAATGTGCAGGGGGGGGGGGGGAAGGGTTTAAAACTAAGTCTACAAAGAAGCTTTAAATACAATCTTCATAAAAGGGATCATGGGATCTTTGTCCAGTTGTGTTCTCTATCCTTCTTCTTTAAAAATCTATCACCCAGCTGATTTTTCATGGACTACATTATGAAGAGAAATAGTCACAGAATCATGAAATAAATACATAATCTATGAATAATCAGTTTTGCATGCATTCTAGTACATTAGGTCCAAAACATATGATTGCAAAGGTGAGCAAAATAGGTGATGCGTTCTACAAGACACATTACTAAATCATAGCCTGCATAGAACAAACAAGAGCTAACTCAGTGCCTAGAAGTAAGGCATGCTGCAAAACAATTTCGATGACACACAAACTCTGTATAAATACACCAATGCACACCACAGTCACATTCTAGACAGAAACAGAGATTCCTTTCTTTCAAACATGAGTCTGGAAGCCTTAGAAATGCCAAAACAATCCAAAATAAATGCACCATTTGATGAACACAAGTGTTTGAATGCAATTCATAAAATCAACTGAAACTATGTCAGCGGCAGCAGCAGCAAAAGAACAATTTTCATTCTGAAAGCAAAAATTACTCAGTGCAAGACAAATGGCATATTTCAAACTCTGCAGAGCTGCAGCCAAGACAACACACAAACACACACACACACACACACACACACACAGACACACAAACTTGCTCCTAAATAACGTAAATTCATTCATTGACAGTTGTGCAAATATGGCATTAATACGAGTACATATGCTCCTTATCTCCTCACTGTATTCATATTGTAGACAAGCTGCCCCTGAGGTACACGGTACATGGTATGCTTGTTAGTCTGCAGCTCTGAGCATTTTAACATCAAATTAATATCATCATTATCATATTTTTTCCTTTTCTTTTTTTTTTTTTTGAAACAGATGCATGAATATTCACATGATTGTAACTCGACTATACCACACTGATGCACCAGGATATCCAGGGATAGTCCCGACTGCACTCTGACTACTGAAGACATAAGGGGAATATTCTATTCATCAACATTTCAGTATCCAGTTTTGTCGCTTCATTCAATCTACATTGTACATTCTCTCACAATTGCCATTGTATGACGGCATCTATTCTCACCAACAGCATTACATTCACAAGACCAGCCTGGTTTCTTTGTAGCAATTGGGAACTGTCATGAAAAACTGAACTATTTTGAATGCAGTCCGACTCTGTTGCCTTTCGATAGCTTACATCAACTCACAACTACACAACTGTTCCAAGCATATAGTCCTGCATCGCTTCTAATCCCACCTTCTACATGCCACCAATAACCAGACTGATTCCCCTGCAGCACAGTGGACATGAAGCCTCCAACTTCTCAACTCATCACTGTACTCTACCACAAGAATGACCCTTCATATATATTTAAATGAAGTTCATTGACCTTGATACTTGAAACTGACCTCTAACCCTCCTTGCATGGGGGAAAATTTCACAATCTATTTGCATCTAACAGACCAAATTGCATTCCCACTAGACTAGTGATTCTGGCATTTGTATGAGGAAAGGTATAAAAATGAAGCCACTGATGATCCTACATTTGCTTTCTTGTAACTAATGATATCACGCAGAAAAAAGCTGCTAAAAATTGCTAATGCAATAATAGCGAGCAAGTGGAGTAAAACCGAGTCCAAAGGAGCCACTGGAAAAAGTGAAAAGTGTGAGTCTACAACTGTATGTTTGCCATTTTACCCCTGACGAAGATAAAAGCGCTAGGATCGGAAGCTTGGGCCCTCTTTGATTTAATGACATCAAATCCGAATTCTGTCAGGACAACCCTGTACAAATATGACTCTGACTTTTCAACAGAGTCATTTTGGGAATGCTGAACGACAACGAAAATCAAAATGGAGAGTTTTCAACATTACTTTCTCTTTACTGTTATAAAGCATATTAACCTTTTGGCCATTGCCACAAAATCACTGTGGTCATCAATTCCCTGTTTCTTGGACTTTTATTGTCCATCTTCTGGTTTGTGATGCATTACTGTTGCTGTGCAAACTTGCTTGTGAAACAGTACCTGGGGTCTGCTTGATACTGTTGTACATGATTTTGCCAGTCTCAGTTAGTTACTCTTGTGCTATGATAACACTGACACGGATGACTAGGAATGGGGCTGAAATATCTGGCAGCTCGTGTCTGATCAAATTATTTTGCGTTTTTATGAAATTATGCCACACGCTTACAAGGAATAAGATGATAAAAGATAGATAATGTACTCATATACCCTATATCACATAAATCAAACAACTGATTGATCAAGGACGTACAAGGAATGACTAGAACTGCTTTCATCTGACTTTTATGTAAGATAATGATTGTCAAGATATTCTGTTGGGGTAAAATATCTAAGTTGATAGCATCCTTTTCAATGAGCATAAAATAAACAGTTGGTGAATCATAAGTAATAATGTTCCAGATGGTGAAAGAGTTGATGAAAGAAATGCTTCTAAACTTCAACATCCAATGCAACTCCCCCTTAGTAAGGTCTACTTTCACTTAAAAAAAAATATTGAATTAAAAAAATTAAAAGCTTCCAACAAGGATATGGGCATATTGAATGAAGACATGATTTACATCCATTTTCTCTTCACTCACTAAAAACTACAAGTTTGTAATCTTGAGTTTTCTAGTACATTATTATCACTAAGGCTTTGGTCATTCTGCAATATTTTTCAAAATCCTACCATCACATATGATGTTTTCCCTGGGAAATCATGACATATAAAGGGGAATGTTGAAAAGATTTAGGGCTGTTTAAAGTGCATAATATTGAATACTAAAACTCTTATTAAGAATAGAGTTACAAAAATTGGTCTACTCTTATATCCATATATCAAAATCACTTGTAAAGGGTATGCATTTTCTGTACTTTCTTTTCTCTACATCTCTCTCTCTCTCTCTTTCTCTCTCTCTCTCTCTCTCTCTCTTGCTTACTATGTGAAAGATAGATACTGGAATCAAAAAGCATTGATTTGGCCTCAGTACTGAAAATTTCACAAAAAAAAAGAAGAAAAGAAAAAACAGCTCTTGATCAGTATTGAATACATGAAGTACTGATGGCGGTGAATCATTTTCACTAGAATACTATACTGTGCAATACATTGGCATTTACTAACACACTAGCTGCATATAACAATTTCACTACTCATTAGGAACAATAACAAAAACAAACTTGTTTTCATGACACAATGCAGCACCTTTGTAGTGATTCTCGTAATGCAGGTTTTAAAAAAAAGAGAACTAATCAAACAAACCAAAAAGTAATGTCACAAAGTTCAGTGACTGAATGGGACTTTGTGTATGACTGATACATACTCGCATTTAAGCAACTGTTGACCTAGAAGGCTATTACACACACCATGTTTTATGACTCTGGGAATAAGAAATAAGATGGCAGCACCAAATAAAACACAAAACGTCACCGAGAGCAGATTTTGAATGCTGGCATCTTTCATATTGAATGCTTCGATGTTTCTCACCAAAAGGTCTCCCATCCCATCGAAGGAGTGTGTCATATTCTAAGATGTGTTTCTTTGCAGCACTACACTACTATTACTATTACACAAAAGTTTAAGCCTTAATCATAAGAACTCTTGAATGAGTGCATTGATCGACGCCTTGGCCTCTGCTTTTGAGGGTGGGGCCTGCTTGACTGGAAGGGTGCGAGTCGGGTCTCTCTTTTGACCCTCAGTCTCCTGGTCCAGCAGGGAGGTATTGACCACCTGGTGTTGCTGCTGCTGCTGGTGATGTAGGGATGTTGGCTGGTGGTGATGGTAGCTGTACACTGACTGCTGCTGGTGTTGGGAGTGTGGCTGGTGTTGGGAGTGTGGCTGGTGTTGTGGGTGTGGTTGGTGTTGGTGCTGTTGGTGCGGCTGCTGGAAGTGATGTTGGTACAACTGCAGCTGCTGCTGGGTCTGCGGCTGGGACAGGGAGTGGTGGAAAGGGATGTGGTGCGGTGTGGTAGTAGACAGTGGCGGAGAAGTGGCACCAGATGTGTTGCTGCTGCTGTAGCTGCTGTAACTGGCTGTGGAGGAGTCGGCATGGTAACTGTGGCGTGGTGTGGTGTTTGCTGATGAAGAGACTCTTCCTGCAAATCAAAATGTAAATGACTTGTATTTAAAAACCAGTGCCACATAGAGCAGTGAAGCTCTACACACAGGAAAACAGCTGTCAACTCCAACATGAAAAAATAATAAATTCCATACCATATAAACATAATAAACTTTGCATATTGAACAGGTATTATGAGACATTATGATGATAACATCCAATACAGCAAATTAAAACTTAAATCACTGAACAGTTTAATCATTTCAATTTCTTTTCCCTCTCACAAGTGTGATCCTTTGGTTTTATCAGGAAAATCAGGTTGCATAAATATCATGCATACTGACATTGGATTACATGCAGGTTGATATTGTACCATATTGCACAATTCAGATGTAGAACATGCTACTTTTCAAGCACATTGATGTACATGTTTGCAAGCTCCACATCAAATTTTATCACAAATAGCAACCCATCCCCTCTGCAAAGAAGCAATGTGACTACGTATACATGTCATTATGGGGTAAATAAAGGGATGCACAATCATGGAAACACTTAGGCAAGCTCTGTGTGAAGGTCACTGTTTTCTCACAAAAGGCAGTAAGTATAGAGTTTGTCCATTTCCACATGAAACACAAATCACTGTCTTGTAAAGTTAATATGAAATAAACTGTGGGTTAAAACATAAGGCGATACATGTCAGCATCTACATGAAAGTTTTACATCCAAGCGATATATCTATATATTTGCATATCTGATCTGCACATTCAATCACTTTAATGATATCAAGTGTATTCCACTGCAGAAATAACACCCAGTGTTAGTCTCGATGTGGCATGACTATACTGCAATATACAGAATATATAATTGTGGTATACCATGTGATGGAGAATGTCATATACTGAAAACACCTGATTTTATAACATCCTGAAATCATTTTATAGCATGAATTTAAATGGCAAAAATGCCTTGGCAATTATTCATATGCACCAAATACTGGTATATCAACAAAAAAATAATGGCAAAAAAAAACCCCCCTCCTCCACCATCACTGTCAAACATAGAAGCTTAGCCAACGTATATCTGAAAATGACTTATATGGTTTTGTTAGAAGTAGTAAGAAATAGAGAGAAAGTGATTCTCTGTATGTGCACTGTTTAATTCCTTATATTTATATCTATGTTGGTAGTTTTGATATCACATCGCATACACTAATCAGCACATTTTTGAAACTTTGGGGAAAAAGGAAATCTCTTGAAGAAAACTTAAGTTACCAGAACTTTCTTGGGTTGGGTTTCACAACACAATTCATCAGGTACATGCATGATATCTTTAATAACCAACTCACTTGCAAGCCATCGTCATTTGACTCGAAATGCCCAAAATGAATTGATACTGAGCAAGAGACAGGTTGCATTACGACAAGTGTGCTCTTACCCTTCTATTGTCTTAACTAGTGCTTGCATTGCTGTGACACACTGAAAGTGTCATGTATTACACTGATGATATCAAGGGAGTAGCAAGTAACAATGGCCCGAATTCATGAAGGTGGTACAAACTTGTCCATGGTTTAAACCACGGACAAAGACCATGGGGCGCCAAGTGTCGCATGGAGTATTTTGTTATGAAATCAGTCATTTCGTCGACCAAATGATTATTTTGCAACAAAATGACTGATCTTGTAACGAAATATTCCATGCAACACTTGGCGCCCCATGGTCTTTGTCCATGGTTTAAACCATGGACGAGATTGTACCACCTTCATGAATTCGGACCAATGGGGTACAAACTCTATGCCACCTTGAAAGCACAGCAGTCACGGGACAAGACGCAGCAGGGAATGTATTCACACTTTTAAAATTCCAACCATGTTGTGAGATACAAAATATACATGGATTATGAAAAGTATCCTCTTAGCCTTAGCCCCCTGTTTAATAACTAACTAAAAATATAATGCACATCTAGAAGAGTATTCCATCATGATAATCTAAGATGTCTCCCACAAGGCCAGTTTTGTTGTTGAATTCACCGGGTACCAAACATATAACTGTCTCTCTACCAAGAAAGAAAATATTACTGTAAGGTAAATGATCTTAAAAATGAGAGTTTATTAAAATCACCCAGCCCTGCCCCAGAAATATTAACACCTTGAAAATTAATCACCAAGCTGTGTTTCTGTTAACACAAACAACACTCTTCATTTGGGTATCCAATAATACACACAGCAAAGCCAGAATACAAAAAGATGACAAAATGAAAATCAAGTGTATGGAATGCTGAGGAGACAAGGAAAGACAAGAATTCATATAATAAGCAGAGGAGGTATAGACAAGAAAACATAAATATTATGGAAAGCTGTGTGTAATACACTGAGAATGCTGTGAAAAATGAACAGGAATGGTGGGTGGTGCAACGCATGACACACAAACCGTGAAGATGAATACGACAACCAAACACCCCAATGCTCTTTGTGTGGTAATTCCCTTTACACTGCAGATGTTAGGACTGGCATGTCATCTTTTTAAAAAAGAATTATCATTTTGTTTTCATGCTTTCAGTGTGGCTGCTGTCTTTGTGCTAAAGGCTCTTAGAATTTGATCACAGTGCAAATATTAGAAGCTTACTATATGCACAGCAACAACATTTCATGGGAAACATCTTTTTCTTTCTCCAAAATATTCAACCACCTACCCTCAATCTTTTTTTAAAAGCCATGCATTACCCTTATGTACAGAAAATACTAAAATATTAGATGTCTTCAAAACCCATCAAGCTAATCACTGTTTAGAATATGTTTTGTCTAAAAACCAAAAAGAATCCACCCTGAATTTCATATATACTGAATACAAACTATTCTCTGCAGAGTTTTTATTGTCATAATTTTCGACCAATATTCCTGAAATTAGCAACTTTAAAAAGTATTGCCTCCTGTAACACAAACATGGTGTTCATCATCTCCATGCTAGGAAATCTATAACTTTTCTTCTAACTTAGAATAATACCTATTTCCCCTTTTGTCACTGTGGTTCTCAATTGTGAATTCAAACACTAGCAACATTGTCTTACAAATCCCAGCTAACAAAAATTTACACTCAGGATATATCTGGTGCAAACAGTAATTCATGAATGACTTAAAGATGTAAACTTCTGTACTGTTCTTGAACAGTTCTTCAAATTATACAACTATGTTTCTTTCTTCCTTTTTTTTTTATTATTATTTGGGAGAAACCATATCCTAAAATTGTTGACAAGATCTACTATTGAGAATTATAAGAGATCTGAGAGTGTTGATTTTACAAATACAGATATGATGAATACTCATCATATGAGCAAATATCACTTATGATAAATGGTCCCATAAACTCAAGCCTTTGTTTACAGCACACTATCGATTGCAATGCCCATAGCAAGTTTTCTTGTTTTAGGTCACCTCTGGATGTTGTACCAACACTTATAGTTAGGGAACTGCATAATCAGTCACTATGAAACAACAGTTTCAAAGCGAACTTCATGTTTAATTTTAGTCTACATTTCAGCAAGGGAAAGATTCACAAAACATGGCAATGTGTAATGAATGTTTAAATATAGCATAAAGAGAAACATCTAAACAAATTACACTATAGGGGCGCTTGCCATCTTATATCTTTACCAGTGTGACTGACTCTTATTCTTCACTAAGCCTGTTTAGTAATCTCACACATATTTAATTACAATATTATTTTATATTTTGCCTTACACAATTAGTGACACAGTGAACTAATGCTCACGACTAGAGGAGAGAGGTAATTTATGAACATGATGGCTGATAACAATTCATACTGAATTACTTTGTTCCGAGTTGCAGGTATCACTGTCATCTAATTACTGCTTTACTCAGGTAGTTTCAATCAGTTTTGTTGCCTTCAGCTTACTTCTAGCAGTAAACAAACCACATCCTTAAATTGTTATTTTCCCCCCCCCTCCAGAATTAGATATAAACTTTTTGTTTGAACATGTTTGCTGTTGCTCACTCTCAGCATTCCAATGAAATAACTGAAATTTGCATGCCTTGAAGTCAGAAGCATAATGTGCAGTATATCATACACCAAATGCAAAATGAAATGAGGGATCTACAGATATATATAGCTGTGACTGTGCATGAAATGAAACCACTGAAGTGTGTAACTTAAAAGCCATTTTGGGGTGTTGTTTCTTTTTTGAACAAAAATTCAATCATTCTTTTTTTTTTATAGATAAAATATTTGAGTGTCTTTGAAAGCTAAAGGTCGTGCACTGGGTAGAGAAAATGGAACAAGAATCAATTTCAAACAATCTGGCACATCTGTGCATTTTTATTAGAGGTCAAAAAGAAAAAAGAAGGAAACCTAAAAATTCAGAAAACGGGAGAAACTGTTCCTGTTCTCTATTTTCTCTTCTTCAGGGAGTGGTTTTGTTTGTGGAAAACTCACGATGAGGTGATTCATTTGCAGACTGGTTCTGTGGCGTGAGGTATACTCTGGAGTGAGGGCGGGGTCGGGCGCAGATGTCGAGTGAGGAGGGTCTCTCCATCAGCGTGTCTCCCACTGCACGACAGAGACAACACACACGCACACACGTCAGGACTCGGGCACGCCATGTGGTGCTCATGTTGGCTGAGCACCCCTTGAAATAGGTCGCTCCCTTACGCAAGGGGAGGCTTGTGGTCTCATAGGGGTATGACAGACTGTTCAGTCATTGTCTATCTGACCGGTTAACACCAATGTACCAGTGGCATAACAAACTTGTAGATGAAGTTTCTTGGGTCACATACCAGTAATTAGGGATACTCAGTAGTCCTTGATTCCAGAAGCCATTTTCCCTGCACAAAGTTCTCTGTCTATGCCCTTTAAAAAGTCCTCTTCTCTTCCTAATGTAGGTCCTCCCCTCCCCTCTCTGTCTGGGGTAGCTATTAGTGATCTGTCAACACATTTAGTGCATGGAGTGCCTCCGAGGAAAAGCACCTTTTACTACTTTCCATCTTAAAAAGGTGGAACAATGAAATGATGACTGTGGTACTACCATGTTCACACAATGTTGTGGGGCAATGCTGTGTGATGGAGGCTAATGAATGCCAATTGTGGATGCTTTACCTCTGATGTGCATGTCTCACACACACACACAGGAGGAGATGGAGCTAGTTTAATCTACTGTCACACTACAGGCTGAAATGACAAACCACTCAAAATCTGGCCAGGGTTATCAACATGCTACACTGTCCAGGCATGCCTCAAAGATATGAATAAATCTGTAAAACTCGAAACATTTATGGCTAACAGTTAAATTTCTAGGACTAAATAGATTGGACCCTATCCAACTAATGCACTTGGAAAAAACAGCTAGAAATAGGATTACCTTGTTTTCATTCTTTCAAATGCATAACTGAAATCACTTTGTTAGAAATTAAAATGACTTTTCTTTCCTCTCCATACTGATCAAAGGCAGCTGGAACAGCAAACACTCCTAGTTCCATCACTAGTAATCAAATTATTCCCTCTTTTGTCTCTGCCTATACTGAAGTCATTGCTTGCTATTGACAGCTTTTTCTTAACCCTAACTTACCTGGGCTATTTAGCGAGCTTGAATTCCTGGGGTGGGGGGGGGGGCATTATGGCCCCCCCTTCAGATCTCGGCCGTTGATCGCGCGATCGCCGCAAAATTTTGCATGAACATAAAGCCGGATGTAATCTACAAGACTGTTCAGTTAAATTTTCAAAAAATTTGCATTTTCTATTTTAAATCAATTACTTATGCAAATATATGCAAAAAAAACCTCATTTTTGTCTGTAATTGGCTTATAAAAGCTTATGGAATGCTGATTTTTGGTGTAAATATTCGTAGTGACATTCCGAACATTTGTGCGTAAAAAAAATTTCAGTATCAAAATTAATTTCTTATGTTTTTTTATTGTTTTATCAATTCTTTATGTATTTCTGTTTTTTGAACTTTTGTTTTTGTTGTTTTTTCAGCAGAATTTGTCACACACATTTTTTTGAGCATAATTATACTAAAATAAATTGATTTCAGCCATTGAAATTAAAAATATTAATCTATATATGAATTAATTGAAAAAACACAATTTGTATTGACTTTGTACACAAAATCACGTTTTTGAGCAATTTTGGGGTTGACGAAAGTTTTCTGAAGGGGTGTGGCTTCGGAACGGTATGCCTGGGCGCGACAAATTTGGTCTCAAAAGTTGCGCGAGACTTGAAATTAAAAAGTCAGCGAACAGCGCGGTCAAAAGATTTCGCGCGCCGGAATGGTCGCGGAATTCATCGAAGGGGGGGGGGGCGCCATTATGCCCCCCCAGGTAAGTTAGGGTTAATAGGCAGCTCATATGGTGTCTCATATATTGAAGGGTTATTGTCAGGTGATAATTCCTTAGTGATTTGAGAGATTTGTGCTTTTCTAATACTCCCCCCCCCCCCAATATCTGGATATCTGTTGGTACCTTTACTACCTGTTCAGCATGGATGTCTTCCGTACAAGTCGAGAGGAGGAGGATGTGAATACTGAAACATACAGTGTGTACTACAATTGGGTCAAAGTCTCTGCTGGCTTGCACAATCACTGATATGATTCATGAATGGCTTGCCCACACCTTGGCAGACTGTCTGAATTTGATGCACAACAAATCTGCCTGGCTAGTGAGTAACAAATGAGATGATATCTACTGGACATAACACATCTGAATATGGTCAGAAAAGTGTCTCACATTCTCAGGTAAGGATAAAGCTAACTTTCCATCACTTCATATTTCTACCTGAATTGTGGTGTGATGTAAGCATTCAATTGAAAATGAATACAGGAATGCATCAACATGAAGAAAGGGCTGTTGAACAGTGGGAAAAGACAGATTGAATCTCCTCCTGACTTAAATGATAGCAATGATTCACTTCTTGATATTCAAGAACTATATCTGCTGTAATCAAAGTTATAACAGCTGAACATTTGAGAAATACCTAATATAAAGGAATTCCTATGCTAGTTATGCTCTTCAACATGAGACTAATATGATAGTAAAAATTGCCTCCCAATTGCTACAGAACATTCAACTTTCTAGAATTTCTCCAGGAAAGAAAAATCGCATTTCACGTACCCACAACCCTTAGACCCGACACTCATCAGGGTGGGGCCACTGACATGAAGCACTTACCAAAGCTGGTCCGGCGTGGGGGCACCAAGGGTGCATTGCGGAATGGTGAGGACAAGTCTGATCCGGGGCTGCTCGCACTGTCCCAGCGCGTGTTGGAGGCACAGGACGGCGTAGAGCTATCTGACGGGGTTCTAGTCCTTCGCATACTACTCAGATTATCATCGGCAGACGCCGTACGCCGGTGCGTGCGCACCGAGGGGGAGGGTTGATGGTTGTTGGGCAGGGAGTCTCTGTGGTCCATGAATGCTGGGTTCTGCTTCACAGTCAGGTGGGTCTGGAGAGGTAAGTGGGGGTTACCATTGTTTGTGTCATCCCACATGCTGGTGGAGGCGGGGGCCGCCACCCAGTTCTTGGTCAGATTCGACGTCGAGCTGATGGAGATGTAGTCCTCATCCTCCAGACCGTTGATCTCGTTTTCGCTCGTCTGCGTGCTCACCTCGTCCAGGGACGACTGCTTGGCGTACTCCTTCCTCCGCTGCTCCAGCTCACCGCTCTGGTAGATGGCCAGGTTGGTTGTGCGCACGTCGTAGCCCAGGGCAACGGAGGCCAGGATGGCTGCCGCCCCATAGAGTCCCATTTCAGCCATGCCTGGTTTGCTGGGTTTGCGTCTTAGTGAATCACGCTTTGCATCGTGGTTTTCTTCAGCCCCAGGATCCAGCTGGGGGCCCACATCCGGCCAGTAGGGTTTGGGGTTGGCTAGGCTTACCTGCCAGTTCCCATCTAGTAACAGATAGATAACACATACAAATGCATGTACATCATATTACAAAGAGACAAAAAATGTAATTGACTACATTTGAAATTATGAGTGGTGTTGATAATGTCACAATGACTTTAAAACTGCATCTCCCATAAAAATGCTTTGAGACATATAGGCCTAAGGGTCACCTACCTTTTCACTCATAAAACATAGAGGTAAACTCTAACACAGCACAGCTGCTGTTCACCAACAGGACGAAATGAAGAAAGACTAATCTTTCCTTGTACTACTGACATTGCTATGTGATCCTCCTGTTCCATAAGAGTTGAAGAAAATTTCCTGCAACATTCTGGAATCATTCTGTGTCTAGTGTGTCACTGCCAATTAGAAAAACCATACCATAGAACATACCCTCAGCCAATATTCTTGGAAATGTTTTTCATCAACAGTAAATTCCTTTCAGCTTAAATCACACATCTGACAATTATTTCATTAAACAAAAAGAAAGCTTTCATTTTGCAAAATATTGAATGCACTCAGTGAAATCATAATGCAGATGTCATAAGGGGGAGTTTTTTTTTTTTTTTATATAAACAAAAATGCATCTGGAAATGGATTTTCAAGTCATTCTCAAGATGAACTCAGTTTAGACTCATTTCTGTTCACGTTATTACCCGAATCCTGAGGAATAGAAGTGTATGTATATATAGCAAAATATGTAGACTATATGGCCACAATATTGCAAGATCCACAACCTCCAATATAATACATGATTTGGTAGAAAAAATTTAAAATGATTTGGTAGAAAATTCTTAAAGGATCTAATCTTATCATCATTTCATATGAACAAGATGAAGGGAAATGAAGGTCTAGGTATGACTGTAGTGACATTAATATGCGTGCTGAGACTTCTCTTTACCATTACTGGCTCTTGTTATTCCTCTTCCTGCAATTTTTGTTTTTTGCCCCCCATCCCAAATACTGAGGGAAAAATAACAGGCATTTTCATGTTATAATGATGTGATTTATTGGGGTGATCCATCAATTCTATATGCTGATTCATTCCTATGGAATAAACTCTCTTACAAAATACTCCTAATCTGTCCTTTGTTAAAAGTAGCTTTAAGATTTAACTACAAACCTTTTTATTTAGACAAACATTTTTGCAAATATTTCCTTCATCCCTTTTCTCATATCTCTCTTCATAGATATTTTCTTTCTGCCTGTCTCTGCACCATGAGAATCTTTTCATGAAGGATACCTGCACATTACAAGTGTTATTATTATTATTTTTATTATTATTATTATTATCATTATCATTATCATTATTATTATTATTATTATTATTATTATTATTATTATTATTATTATTATTATTATTATTATCATCATCATCATCATCATTATTATCATCATCATCATTATTATTATTATTATCATCATCATTATTATCATCATTATTAATGTGAGTCCGCATTTGGGACCATGAGCACTCTACCAAGCATGGGTGACAATGGAGACATTGTGTGGATGAGATTGGGGGCACTGGTGAACTTCTTGGCCGTGGCCTCGGACAAGGTGTGCGGTCTGAACGTCTTCTGTCTCTGCTTCCGCTGCATTGTGCTTGGTCCCCATGTCTTGCCCTTGGGTTGACCTTTTGGAACTATGTCACCAAACAGGAGCAACCAGAAAAAGAGGAACATTCATCGATGATTGGCTATTTCAACAGTAGCCCTTTGAAATTTAGGTATTAAACCATATAATGTGAAAGAAACTCTCCTTCCTGTTTGGTGGTCACTTATTTCAAAATATCCACTTGGATGTATTTTTCTACATGACAGATGTATTGATTTTGGTTGAAAATTCTATCAATGTAAATAAAGTTGTATTACTGTAATTAACTGGCTGCATCTTGTATGGTACAACATTCTGTTTTGATCATATCAAATATACAAAAGGAAAATGGTTCACATTATTTAGAGAAACAGACATACAAGTGACATTTCTAGCTACATGTAGTTGCAGTTTCTGTAACATGCTAGCCTGCTAGTTGCAGCGTCTCAGTTCTGTAACATGCTTAGCCTGCTAGTTGCAGTTTAACTGTAACATGCTTTAATAGCCTGCTAGTTGCAGTTTCTGTAACATGTTTAGCCTGCTAGTTGCAGTTTCTGTAACATGCTAGCCTGTTTTTAAAAACACAGCACAGGTCTTGAGATACCTCATTTCAAAACCTACTGGCAGCATCAAACTCAAAGGGAAAGATTCTTATGTTTTATGCCATTCTATCCTATTCACAAATCATTGTCCTGACCTGTTTGGGTACTGTAAAGCAGGAAATATTTGCAAACTGACGCTGCCAGCCATTTTTGTGGCATGAAATTTTTGTGAATTACCACTGGCATCAATGCATACAGTGTAGACAAGTACTTTTGCATGCATTTTCACTTTGCAAATCCTGGCTCTCGCAAAATACTCGAAATTGAAATGCACATGAAAAATTTTGGTTTTACAGTACTCTTAATGATGCAAACAAAACGAATAGCTATTCATATGAAACTGCAAAAAGGTACTTACACTGTTATAGTTAATAATGCTACTAAGCATATGTTTCTAATATGTTTTGTGTTGGCACAACAGATGAGATTAGTTCCATTTAAAACATATGGCTGAATATGTGCTTTAATTGTAAGCAACGTTTTAAGGAGTAGTTAATAATCCCAGCACTTCAAAACTCTGAGAAATTTGCAGGAAAAAGATCCTGTAATGATGGCAGCTTGTAAAGTTCATAGGAAGTGTATCTGATCCACAAGATTGGAGAAATAGAAGAAGCAAAATCTCTCCTCTATATTCCATTCTCTAATCATCAAAGAAGTTTCTTCCAACATAAATGGGGATTAAGTCAAAATCAGTGATGAATTAAAACAATTTTGTTTCATTCTTCCTACACAAACTTTATTGTACGTCACAGCAGTAAAATTATGTTGAGAAAATATCAGTGGAAGTTCACACAAGTTCAAATTTGTAGCACTTGACAGAGGGCTTAACTCCGCCTTATGCCTCAGTAATAAGTTGAGAAATGGTGTAATTTTCCTATAAAAATGGAAACTTGAGAAATTCTCATTAACTTTTTTTTTCCCATTGTTGTACTACTTTCACATTACAAGTAGCTAGCAGGGTATCCCACTAGACAGGGCCCAATTCATCTCTTGAAACAGCTTACCCAATTTTCTCAAATTTTCACTGAATGTGATACTCGTCTAAAGGCAATTGGGAGGAACTTCCCCTTTAACCCCCCCCCCCCCCCAATTCATCTATTCCTCACCCTTCTGCCTTTACACTTTCACTGGTCTTAGAGGTACTCACGTGCAAAGACCCGTAACCTGGGGATGGGACTCTTTGGGGGGCTCTCTTCTGGACTGAGTGGGGAGCGAGGGTCTCTCCTCTCAAATGACGGATCAGCCTTTACTGTCAGCTTGTGGTGGAAGTCTGAAAGGCAGGCAAAATGGCAGGATTAATAATAATAATAATAATAATAGTAATAGTAGTAGTAGTAGTAGTAGTAGTAGTAGTAGTAATAATAATAATAATAATAATAATAATAATAATAATGATAATAATAACAATAATAATAATAATAATACAGTGTAATGATAATAATAATAATAATGTCTTATTTACCCAGGGTAGCCTCTTCAGTGTTGCCACTGATCTACCAGAGGGTCCCTGCTATCATTATACAAATGACGCACAGGTCTGAGTGCGTCAGTCGGAATTGTGTGCATAAGGTAACTATGGAATGCTTAACCCACGAGGCGAAGCCGAGTGGGTTTAGGCTAAATTCCATAGTTACCGCATGCACACTATATTCCGACTGACGCACGAAAAGACATGTGCGTCATTTGATTTATAGAATGGGTAATTTTCTTGTCAAAAACCCAGTTTTCTATCGTGTTACCCGATGACAAAATTACTGGATGCATTTCCTTTTGGCTTTCCGTAAAGGGCATGCATACCCGTACTTACCGTTTTTACTGGATGCATGGCCAGCCATGCATAAGTTTTTACTGGATGCATGGCCAAGCTGAATGCGCGAACGCTTGCTTTAGTGCGCGAACCTTTGCTACACAGGCGCGGTGGAGCACCCTAATTATCTCGCAGAAATCCATCGGCAGCCGAGCCTCATTTGCATAAAGTAAACAACATGTACTCGCGTAGTTGAGAAAAAGTAAACAACTTCTCAAGCTAATAACAATTTAAGGAAACCTATTTTCGGATTAAAATTGAGTTAGTTTGAATTTGAAAACATGTCCAAATATGCACATATAACATATTAAAGGATTTGACAATGATAAAATGTGAAATTTTAGCGAAAACCTGGCGAGCAAAATTACCAAAAATATACCTCGAAAATCATCCTAAAATTCACGAAGTGTGATTGCGGAACCAAAGCGCCATTCGAACAAAGTACACCGAAATTTATTTATCTGCTTGCATTTTAAATGTCATACCGTAATATTCCCGGCCATGGTTGCGTCGGAAAAAAACAGAAGGTGATGTTAAAAATGACACGAACGCAAAGTGTACAGGTCGGTCCCATGTATATATAATCGCGTGACTGTTACATAGCGTTGCATGTCACAGCACACACAATGCTTTGCTGCATGGAGCGTGCGCAGCAGCAGCTCAGCAGCAAAGAATCTCTTTGCTCAGCAGTCACCGCCGTGCGACTCTCAGCAAAATTGACTGCGTCACAATCATGCAAACCAACAATGAGCACGAAATCCTGAATCTCACGTACCACGCATGCCCAATATTACGGGAAAAGAAATGACGTCATTTTCAATTGTTTCGCTTACTACAATTTTCTATTCCAAACCTTGTAGAAACATGTTGATTTCTCAAAAAGTACAGGTGGAACCAAGCGAAAACTTTCACCATATATGGATTGAGGCCTGATAAACTTATGTTGCCAATTTCGGACACATTGGAGCCCGGCCATAGTCCAGTCGGAAAAAAACAGAGAGCATGTTTTGCGAGAGGTGATTTTCAAAACGCTTTAATATCTCAAGTTCTAGTGCAGCAAATTTCATAATTTTTTCATCAAAAGGAAGGTTTTTAAAAACTTAGATAGTGTGGGAAGTTTGAGTTTACTAGCGGCACGTGGATGCCCGTTGGAAATTCAAATAGAACGGGGCGATAATGAGATGCAAATTGGGGTGTTCCACCGCGCCTGTACAAGTACGCGTACTCTTGCTAAGTGCGCGATAACATGTTTACCACTGTGACTCAGCGTGCGGCCAGTAAAAATGAACACATAGCTCTCGACCAATCAGATCGCAGGATTCTCGCTACCCATTCTATAATATTACCCTAGCATTGCCAGGTACCCATTTATACACCTGGGTTGAGAGGGAGTGGGTAAAAACATCCTGTCCAAGGACGTAAGCACTGGGCAGGATTCGAACTTGGGTCCTCCGATTGGGAGTCAGGAGTCCTATCCACTATGCCACAGCGCTCCAACAATCACAGGATTAGATGCATTTTAGTTGGTATATCAATTACATGACATCTATTAGCACCTATTTGAATTTCCCGAAAAAATACTGGGTGTAGATGGTGACTAAATATCCCAATCATGTATTGAAGACAGCTTGTGGGGGTAGGATATGATAAAGTGTTTCACATGGTCTATGAATGATCATAATATCCACAAGACGGTTCAAAAAGTATGTTATTGTAATGATGCATTTATCACAATAATGTCACAAAATGGGACTGAATCAATGTTCACATTTTGCTAATAATAGTAAGAGAAAAGGGCAGATAAAAGACCAGATCATGCCAGTGAATATACGTTTCCTGGAATTATGCCGGACTTGACTTATATCCACCGACTGGAATTTATGCAAGGATGTAACAGACAGGTCTGTCCATTATTAAAGTGAATATAAATCATTCAGGACAGAGAAATCTTATCTCTGCTCTGACAGCAATGGGTCATAGGAAAAAAAAAATCCAGTCATGTGATCTGATCTCGGGTTCAACCTCAAAAAATGCCACAAAACCTCAACTTATAATATGATAGACAATAGCTGCTGGTTAGAGTTGTGGTTATACATTTCCAGGAACTGCAGAGATTAACCTGCCCACAGATGAGGTCAAATGTTCAGTTCCTTTTGATGTCTTTTTTTTTCTCCTGATTTTTTTTTAAATTACTATAGTGTATGAATGAATAAATTCTTGCAATATATATTAAAAAAAATGAAATGTCTACATGATTGGAAACTTATTTAAAATGCACTTCTCGGCCCATGTAGAAAATTGCCCTGCAAACACTGTTTGGGTGGGTGTATACTGAACAAATCTGGGCAGTCTTTGTCACTTGTACAGTCCCACATATTTGCTAGAGTAGCGATGTAGTCCCAGTGCAAACATTTGTGAGCAGTTGGTTGTATTCCAGATCCAGGGGCATTTAAGCAGGGGAACTGGGATGTTTGAGGTTAGCAAATTGAAATACTGCATGGGCTGGGTTGTGCAAGAAAAAGAACTGTCACAAGTATTTACAAGGAAAATCTTATGGTGCAGGAAATTAACACAAGGAGCATACACCTGTAAACATTGGTGTGACATGCTCACAATGAAATAATATACAATCTACAATGTCTGCTGGCCAACCGCCTCAAGCCATTAATCCCTGGATTATTTCATTCAGGTACCAGAGCTGCCAACTTTTGTAAAAGCCTTTCAGTACTATGATGGCTGAAAATCAGTAATTTGCACCTTTTTTGAGTGAAAATCAGTAATCCTTAACAGTGTTATAGAATTTATCACAGACAATGATTTCTGAAATCAGTAATTTGCTTGTAACCTTCAGTATTCTTGTCCAATTTCAGTAGAAATTACTGAAAATCAGTACTAGTTGGCAGCTCTGAGGTACCCATCTACGCTAAAAACTCTGAATATCTACTAACACACACACACATACACACAAATGTGGGTCAAATGCTTCCATGGACTTTCTTGTCGATATCATTAAAGCAGAATGACACCCAAATATATGAGTACACATAGATTGAGTGAATGCAGCAACATTAGTAAAGCACATTGATCAGTGAAGTTTGAAGAAAATCAAACAATCCATTAAAAGATCATGAATGATTCAGTGTCGCAGTCGCTGGATGAGAACACTTACAACAGTTCATGATATTTCCACAGGACAGCGATATAAAGAAAATATAAAGTGAATTCACCATATCTTGATTCTTATCCTAAATCACATATCAACTACAGGATGCCCACTTTTTACTGGAAATAAGAATACTAATATAGACAAAATGCAAACTTTTCACAGCTACACTTGTGTAATATGGAGATATATTTGTAGTCACTATTGGAAAATTTGCTGACATGGAGTGGACAAAATATTTTGAAACACACTTTATATCCTTAGCATTAGGCTTACATGAAAATTATTTGAAATTCAATCAGAATTTAGGCTCTGTTTGCATGCAATTAATGGACTCAAAATACAAAGAAGAGTATTCACAAGCTCTGTGGATTTTATTTGTTGTTTTACTGAAAATCAAAACCAAAGTTGCATCGCAATGCATTAATTGACATGAAAATCAGCAAAATCTTCATGCACATTGTGGTTTGACCTTCATGATATCATCAGATATTTCAACCATGACAAACAACTGCAGCCCAAATGACAACAGACCTGATGAGATCGTACTGCTGGCGTACCATAAATCACTCTTAAAGTATGTGAGTTTGGAGTCTCTGCTGAAGTAATGTCATATGAAAGACACATTTTTCCTGCATTTTGATGCATTTATGGGAGGATGAGTCATACACGGAGTGATGTCACAGCTAATGCATCAAAACTAGAGAGAAGTGGAATGAGTCAATCTTTAACATCTACATTTTGGGGGGGGGGGGGACGGGGGGGGGGTGGGGACTGCTGATGTATTTTGCCTATATGTGTTTTTTCTCTTTTTTTTTGTCTGTATACAGGTTTAGATGGTATAAAACGACACAACAACATTTCCTGAAGTATGCACCGCAGGGGAAATTAAGGGCACCACGCTGGTCAGTTACAACCCAAGCATTCCTTCCTTCTTCTAGACATGCACAAGTAAGTGTAACAAGGGATTTCAGCTTTGTAAACAGCATTGCAGTATGCTGAGGGTTGAAAACTGTGTTTTTAAGAGAAAAATGTTAATTTTACTTTCCTGTAATACTAATATACATGTTTGGTGAAACAATTTGGAAAAACAATATGTTCCATAAAATCTGCAGTATTTTTGGTATAAAACAGTACTAAATACTGCATTACAAAAAGTCTACACGCGAACGGTGACAAACAGATATGAGCTATGACGTAGATCCGTCATTTGCATACCACCTATCACAGTGCGTTGAGCGTTAAAGAATAATACATATTCATGATGCATTCATGCACTAATTAATGAAATCTAAATAGTAATAAAGACGCGCGCACCTATTGTCACATCACGAATTTGCATACGCGCTAAGTCATGATCACGCATTGACCCGATGCGACCTTGTAAGGCCAATGACATTTAGCCAATCAGCGTAGCATATTCAAGTGAGAAGCACGCAATTGCTTTAGTGTATGAACATATTGGTGGGTTATTCACTCAGGGCTAAACTGACATGGTTTACGAATATTGAAAAGGTACCGATGGCGAAGTTTCACCAAATTCCTCCAAACTCAGTATGAACAAGGAGGTATACCTCCTTGGTATGAATACACGTGAGTATTTGCTGCAACTTACTAGGCAGGTGCATTGTACAAATAAAACAGGTATGGCAGTAAAATAACCCTCTCAAAATGACCTTCAGGCTCACAGTTGGCACACTGCGCCATCAATGTAAAATTGCGTGTTGTCGTAGAGCTGATTGTGTTTGAGTAAGAAATGACACCTCATTTTCAACTCAAAAGATACCGATGTAATATTTTCACAAAATTCTACAAATGAGGTATGTAGAGCAAGCTTGAAATCTAGATTTTCATAAAAACCAGGTGCATTTAAGCAAAAAGACATATTCTGGCAGGTATGAGTTCGTAAAGTCGAGAGTCCGTGTAAATGTTCTATACCTGATTGTGCGCTCTGCGCAGTGCACTTAAAAACGCTCGTTTCCTATGGAGGATTTCACTGCACTTTTTGTAATGGCAAAAAAAAGTAACAGCTGGCATCTCTGTGTAACTCTTTCTCTTGCATAAAAATGGCTTAAACTGTATTTTACAAAGTCTACTATCTTTCCATATGTATTTGCATTTTTGACTGTGTTTTTGTAACGGAAATAATTGATGAGAATCTGAAGTGATACATATACTATATAAACATCAAGTTTACAAAGCATTAAAGAATGATACAAGACAGTATCTTCAGATTTCCAGTAAGGATACGAATCAAATTGATACAACAAGCATGGGAATTAAATTTAGTGTCACTGTATACAAAACACCTAATATGATATTACAAAGTGGAGAAACAATATTATGCAAGAATTTTTCATTCAGATATGTGCCAAAATGTGCATTTATGTGTGTGTGTTTATGTGTGCATGTCCGTGGGAGGGTGGAAGTCTATGAGCAATGTGTTAATCTGTGAAAGAGTTGTTTGTACAAAGTTCATGCAAGGTAAAGGGCAAATTCATTGAAAATTATGATTTTTTTTTCTTTCACACAAATTATGTAGGCAAATATGACTTTCAATGAGATATTCCAACATGGCTGACTGACTTCAATTCACAAGGAACAATGATTTGAAGAAGGAACCTCCCATACATTTCACTGCTCTGTAGTCCACACACTGTACATACTCTACATGCTTAGCACACCATAGCACACTCACTTTTCCATGCTAGTATATTAAACTTCATAAAATGTTAAACATTCCACCAGCTAATGCAGGATGTAATATTATATGCTCGCATGAGATGCTCATTCAATTCTAATGAAATTTAATGGCAATTTCCACTTCTCTCATTCATTTCAGGTAAAGTTGTTAGATGGAAGAAAAAGGGGGGGGGGGACCTCCCATTTTTTTCTTTTTGGTCACAAGCCTTGAAATATTGTTGATATATACTTTCAATGACAATGCATAGATTTAATGTCTAGTAACTGTTAGCAACTTGTTACATATACACAATGTCACGATGGCATTCAAGAGGTTTGGTAGATGAGAGGGATACACAAGATAAGGGAGTGTACAAAGAAGATGGGTGACACAAGTGACCAGCCACAGTTGCACACAAGACTTACACTATAGAATGTCCTCATTTGTTAATGACATGTCGTGACACTAGTAGTACAACCACATTACACCTTTCACTTTCAATCCATTTCCTTCACCCAACAACATCACTTTCAATAGCTCTTGCAATCTAATGAACCAGATCTTTGCTTCTGGTACTGAAAACCGCAGCTGTAGAAGATCCACGACAAAACTACATCCAATGAAAAAATAGATTAATTATTGTGAGTTTGCTGTATACAAAAAATAGAACAGGTAATCTTAAATCACTTCACCTATTGCAGATTCTGAGAAAATATTTTGGTCATTTGTTTTGTTTTTTTATTTCTTCTTTTGCAATGAAAGAAAGATTTTTCGATTGCATCATGAACAATTTTTTTTTCTTCAAAACTAGGCCATGACTGAGATATAAATCTTGGATTCTACAATGCTGTGGCTGCCAGCACACCATTGTACCAAACCCTGCCAAATAAAAAAAAAAAAAAAAAAAAAAAAAAAAAAAAAAAAAAAAAAATATATATATATATATATATATATATATATATATATATATGTGCTATGATAACAGTGGATGAGGTATTTCAATATGTATGTCAATGTCCATGTATGTATGTCAGGTATGTCAATATCAATTCTTGTCAGTTAACATGTTTGAAGGAAAACCATTCGGGAAGGCACTTTATGCAATGACGCATAAATCTACTTGTTTACCACACCTTAGATAGATTGTTCTCTTGAACAACTGCATGCAGGAAATGTTCTCTAGAGCAAATGCTTGCTGAATTGAGGTACAAAGTCGCTGTTCACACAATTTCTATGATGTGATTACAATTGTAAGATGATATGTATAGATGTTGGGGAGAAAAATAAGCATAGAAATGATGCTAATTATACCAGGTGCTGGTATGAAGTATTTACAATTGAATTCAACATTACATCTAAATTTATGTATTAAACTCTACAAAGGGGATAACATTTAACTCAAGCCTATAGCTTTCTATGTGAACTCTCTATCACATTTTATACTGTAAATATTATGTTTTTATAATTATCAATGAAGTGAAATGAATGAAGGAAACATTTAAACTTGCATTCAGTTCCCCTCAGAAGTCTGAAAAGAATAGCAGGCATCAATTGACTGATGATACAATGGATGATAATTTAATGTGGGAGAGGACCAGCCTAGGTCAATACTGGTAAACTAACCCCCAGTAGAGCTGGTGGACTACTCCTGAGAGGTACTGGTGACAGACTCAGTAGGGGTGCTGATGGGACTTTTCTCTTCAGCAGGTACTAATGGGATGACCCTGTGGGGTGCTAGCAGAGGGTTAGGGAGGACTGAATTTTGGAGATGCTAATGGACTAACCTCAGAAGGTATAAGAGAGCCAACCTTTCAGGGTGAAGGTGTTAATGGACAAACCTCGTAAGGTTACCGGTGGAACATGCCTACCCAGTGCCAGCAGACAATCTATATGACGGTGTCTGTGAGTTGAAATGTAGAGTGTGTTGATAGACAAACTCTATGAGGATACTTGTGGACTTACACCTGGGGTGCTGGTTACCTTATGAAAAGGTAGTGGTGGGCTAACCTGTGGGACCAGTGGACTGACTGCATGATGGTTCTAGTGGACAAAGCTTATGGTGCCAATGCGCTAACAATGGACTAACCTTGTGGGGTGCTGATACTCCTGTTGCTCCGGCGCAGCTTGTTGGACTTCATCTTGCCATGACGCTTCTTGGGCACCGGCTTCTCTTCCTGCTGCTGCTGGGTGATGAGGAGGTTCAATTCTCGCTCCAGGAGCTCAATTTCCCTCTCCGCCAGGTCCTGTTCCCGCCGCTTGAGGAGAGCAGCATGAAGCTTCTGTTGGATGACTGCTTGGGACAGTTCTTCTTCCCTTGTCCGCAGCTCCTGTCATTTGGGAAAATCAGAGTGGCTCATGGTTCAACTACATTGTAACTTATGGTTTATTCAAATCTTCCTATATCTTTGATTGGTTTGATCTACAGCATGAATGATTTTCAACTCTGAACAATTTGTAAAACATGCTCACAGTGTTTTAAAGACCTATACAAGTGACCTCTTATAGTAAAGGGGGGAGGGGGTGAGGAAAACTTGTATCGAAATGGCATTCATTCATCTTGATAGCTTGCTTTCTAGTACTGCAATTGAAGGGGCTCTGTATGAGCAAAAACATTGAAAAAAAAATTCAAATATCTTGCTTTCACATCTTCCTGTCAAATCTTCCCTACACCAGATGAATCTGCTTTGGGAAGACAACATATGGCTGATATAGCACAAACACTTAAAATTTGTTCCAATTAGTTTCTGAAGTCAAAAGATAATGTTTATACGACAGGATAACTGTTTCAAGAGTCTTCCTGGCAACACATGTAGTGATACAAGAAGGCTGCTCCAAACCTTTTCCTTGAGCCGTAGCTCGTCAAACATCTCCTGGATTTCCTGCTTCCAGTCCTGCTGCATGATGTGGAAGGAATCCTGTGGCGTGTTGATGAACGGCGAGTCGGCGATCACCTTGAGCTGCTGCATGATGTCTGTAAACGTCGGCCGTTCGTGAGGCTCGTAGTTCCAGCAATCTGTAAGCGGAGAGGAAGACATAATTGAGGATTTTTACTGCTGACTGACTTCTATGCTCATTCACCTCCATTGCCTACATCTGAGCACAGGAAAGACGATTATGTCTTCAAAGACATCAAGTGTTTTTCGTTGTCTGAATCAAAATATAAAACTGACACTGTGATTCATTCAACGTAAGATCAAAGTTCTTTTCATTGATGATGATGATGCAGAGAATAAGACTACATAAGCTAACTGTTGAGAGTTCCATGCAATTATTTCACAGGAACATTTTCCAGAATTGACTTGGCATGAACTGGCTATCCCATCCCCTCACCATTTTCTTTTCCTTCTACACAGAAAATATTACACATTTGAATGACAAAATTGCACCGAAAGTTTGTCAGGATTTTTGTACCTGTGGTTAAGTCCCCAAAATGCCGACAGATCGAATCATTGATCAAACATTGAAGAACGCTGCATGATACATTGGACAACACTCTAATAGACTCAAGCCAACAGGCATTACAATCATTCTGCATCAATGTCATCAAGAGTCCAGCTGGCCCTACTGACAGCAAGGGTCTAGCATAATGTAGGTGAGATCAACTCATCCATCACCGAGAACTCAGAGAGAGAGAGACGAGGGAATGCTATGGCCTGATTGTACCCCTTGTGATGGATTGCAGTCATTGACTAAATGGTTGCAGCAATAAATGTTGCTTGGTGTCATGCTTGTAACACAAATAATCACTTCCTGAAAAGCTACATCACCACTTGAATGCCGTGGGGCAGGAAAGAACGCAAGGCTCCACTGCCAACAAAATCTCCTTTTCAATGTATTCTCTCACATATTTTCACCCCCACTGCTTAAGCCATAAAACATTAACAACAACCTAAATGAGCATCTCAATTGGAAGCTAGGCATAATAGAGTAAAGAAATGCCACCCTATCATTTGAATCTTGAAGTTTCAAACTGTATTCTGTTGCACTCACAACACAGAGGTGATGCTACACACATGATAGCTCCAATCTCTCTCTGTTACCACTTGCAATCAGCTTGAATTTATCTACTCTTGCCCTTTACCTACTCCAAAGGCAAGTGCCTTGCCTCTCTTTTCTCTTCCTGCCTCTTTCTATCCACAATCCTCCAATTTGCTCTTCTGCACACTAAATTGCCGATTGAATAGTAACGCACATATAGTACGTGTATCAGTGGTAACACAATGTATGGGGCTGAATTGCTGCTAAATTGGACAGTTGAATGCATGTGACATATTGCGCTTGAGTTCCCACAGGAATTCTGAAGCACCTCACAGGGCAGGTAAAAGGAATAAGGGACTCGTAGCGTGAAATATCACCCATAATCTCCCAGCTCTGTGATTGGAATATTGAAGGTAAGGTAAGATGAACATGACAGATATTGAGATAGAAGATAGACAAGAGACACAACCCACGGGGGAATTGGAAGAATATATAGGCACTATCCTGTCCACACATCAACTTGAATAAATCTGAGACTTAAAGGAATCTGATCATAGCAAAGGAGTGTCAGTGTACAAACCTGTGGACAGAAATGGCACATTTTTATATTAATCTTGCCCATGAAAGAAAATTATCAGATTACAGCATAAAGAAATTGAATTGATACATTTTTTTCACTAAATATAGTCTATAGAGAAAGTTCTCTCTCAAACTTATTGTAGCAGCATTAAATCTGAAACAAAATGTCTTGGAGCACTCTTGGACAAATCATAGCTCTGTGGATATCAGCACCGGTGAGTCATCTGTTCATGAGGTACATATCTTGTGTTTAAACATGCAGTCATTACTATGTTGTCTGTACTTATTATGTCATTACATTGACTTAAAGCACAATATTTCCAATTTGTAAGATCCAACTTCAGAAAAAATATCATAAACATTTCATTTTGTAATGTATCCTTCTTCATAGGGGTAGTTGCATCCTTAATGGGAGCAAAATTACAGCTTTAGTAGTTGTCATTTCTTGAGAAATGGATTAAAGAAGACAGTGATATCACATTACACAATCTTGTGACCAAAATGTCTAGCTCAAGGTTAGCCTACACATGTCATGTGGGATGATGCAAATTGAATTTTTTATTTATTTATTTTTTTTTTTTTTTTTGGGGGGGAGGGGTAACAACTTTTGTTTCATTCCATAAAAAAGTACTTTTCTCCAGGTCATAAAACTTATTTTGCGTAAAAAAGAAGTACTCACAGCTATCATCAAATGTTCTGAAAACTGTAGATTTTGTCGGCCACAAATTTTCATTTTCCTGCCGCCATATCATTCAGTGAACAAAGTTCTGTTAATCATCAATCTTTTGGTAATAAATTGACAAGAGGTATCTTCTTCTTTCCATCCCAATGGCATGAGGAATCAATTCTCTCCCACATCTCCACATCATGCAGGAACTTAAAGCCTGAAACACAATGTCTCTAGGGTTACACAAATGTCATGTGTACATCCCATGTGTTTATGGTGTGAAATAACCTCTTTTTCTCCTAAAAAAATGTTTCAAATCTAACATAATTCTATTGAGCTTTATGAAATCATACTGCTCATGGGTTTTAACAACATACTACTAATCTGTTTTTAACTGGAATCGCATCCATCATAGCCCTTTCAAACCACGCTGCCACTTTGTCACACTACTGCTAAATACCAAACTATTGCTCACTATTGTTCAAAATCAAACAGATCATACCTATTTTGTACACCTCGTATAGAGGAGAGATTAATGACTGACGGAGAAATTATACTTATTTTTATTTCAATACACTAAGCATCTTCGTTTTTTGTTTAACATTGCCATTAATGGCTTTGACTTTCCCTTTAAATTTCCCCTTCCAGCAGCTCTTCTGAATCCTGTTCATCCAAAGGCACCGTTCACTGGTGACCTTTGAAGACACTAGAGACAGCTGACTGTAGCTGGTGGCCCACATTCCAATGTAAAGTGCCGATGAACAGGTGGCAAAAGGACTGAGCGGAAGAACAGCTCTCTGTGAAGAAGAGCTGTGGGTGTTAGTTTCCTCATGTGGGACTTCATGGACTGCTCCATAGAGAGTCACAACAATCCCTTGGCCGCAAACAATGCCAAACAATGCTCATGTACCAACCCCAAAGTATGCCAAATATGCAAACACTTGAAACCTGACTGTGTTTAAAAGTGACACAGAAACGGATCAAATCATTACACACCTATCTACACTGACATACATAAACATTACAGACTGAGCATATTCTACAATATTCTTGTATACTGTAGATGCTGAATATTTTGTGAATTTCGAGAGTCAAACAAATTTGTGAATAGAATTGAACAATCCACCAACATATATCGCCCTTTTGTTACACGAGCACCAGGTAGGTAATGTAACACAGGCAGGCGACAGCTGGCACAGAGATGCATAGCCTACTAAATGTATGTGTGCAAGTACAATGAGCTCAAGCCAGCAGTATGATGTTTGTATAAATATCCTATATGGTAGATCAGCGATTGCTTGGTGTAGCTGCTACCTAGTGGTGTCAGCCGGCCATCTGTGTAGCTAGCTGTAGCTGTGCATTATGTGTGTGTTCATTTTACAACAAAAATACTGTGAAACCTTTCTGCACAGATCTCTCATTCACATAATCATAATTTTTTATTTTATTTTTAGAATTAACCAGACATGTGTCAAAATGCTGCATCAAATCATGTTTTAGTGATGGGGACTTCCCTTATCAGCAGCACTGCATTGCATAAGGTAAGCCCTTGGTTCACAGGGTTTGCTTCTTTCTTCTTGCTGCATACAGTCATTTTTATTCTGGAAGTGCAGAAAAGGGTGTGGATCAGTAAGGGCTGATTGGAGCACAATATCAACATGATGTAGGATGACATAGTTTATCTTTACAGGTCTATGAGAGTTTTAGCATACAGCATATTTTGGGTTGATAATGCACCCTTAAATTTGCTGCAGATGTGCATGTTAAAAAGTGTCAAGATAGATGACTGTATATATTATCAGCTTTCCATTATGCAATCATGAAAGATTTGTAAGAATATTTGTCATTCAAATACATGCCAACTTTTTGACATTAAAAAAAATAAATAAATGGGATATCCTTAAAAAAAAAAGAAGGTAAATCAGATTGTCAGAAAATCTTGACACCACCACCAGCCCCTTGGCCATGGGCCAGTAAAATGAAAGAAAAAAAAAAATGTTTACTCTGGTAAGATAGGGCAAGTAAAATGTTGTTTCTTCATCAACATTGATAAGAAAATTGTAAAGCATCAGCATATTTCCCACCTATTTAGGCTTGTATTTTAATGTGTTTGAAGGGGTTGCAGTAATTTTGTGCCAGTAATACATCTTTCTATGTGATGAAGCAGTTTTCTGTAGTTTATACTGACTTCATCTTTTTTCTATTTGAAAGACAAAAAGTCATACTTTCAAGAGACAATATCATATTAATGTATTTCACTCTGTTTATCATACTAAATATTATAAAATCATATTGGTTGGCATCTCTGCATCCACCACAATTTTCTTGCTTATCCTACTTGGGAATATGTACCATCTGACTTTTTATAATTACTTTAAAATAGAAGGACTCCGAAAATATTTTAATCATTATTCTCACTAAAAAGGGGAACTTTTTTTTTTTTTTTTTAGTGGTATGGGGTGAGTTTTTCATTTCTTTTTGAAAAACTCTTGAGATGTATTACCCATAGATTGCATACACGATGTTGGGAGACATTATCCTTGAACAAAACAAAACTTTGTGGTGTTTGCAAAAGGGATAATATATGACCTTTAATGTGGAAATCAACTAAATGTTCAAGTCAACTTCTATAAACAGCATAAAATCATGCAAACATAACACTGAAAGCTTTTGTTTATTTAAATTTGGTTTTAAAGAAAGGAAATTAGTGGAACTTGAGAATTTCACAAATATTTTTCTTCTTGTATGAACCTCTCTCAGGTAGTTTCATTTTACTGTGCATCTCCTTGAGGAACACCCAAGATGCTAGGTAAACAAATATACAGGACAACCATGTAACAAGTTCTAAAACACCACAAAATTTGATCTAGAAGCTGGCATATTGTGGATCTGGTGATCAAGAATTGTTGAGCAATATATTCCAGTGGTACTGTTTTCAATGTCAAATGCATTAATATTTCATTTGCTGCACTGCATTTGGGAATAGAAGTTGCCTTGACAAGGTTCAACGTGCTAACATTCTGAATTAAGTCAATTTCAACATAGAGTGGAGTTTCCTTTAAGACTTATGACAAGGCGACAAGGTGGGAGCTACTCCTCTGCACTGTGTGTCATAGGAGGAATTTCACCTTCCTGGCTGAATACACAAGCCACTTTTGATTACTTCCTGAATGTTGCTACTTGTGTCACTTCATATTTGTCATTACTAAATACAGGATATCCTTTCAAAAATACAGAGCTCATAATCACTTCCTTGGAAAAATTATTCGTAGTTTGGTTTGTTCTTATATTTCTCCATTCATAATACACAGCATGTTAAAACAGATTCGACTACACACACATCATGCTCATCAATCAGAGTGTTGTTGTAATTTTCTCCCTTTTATTTTTGGCATGGAAATTTAAAAAAAAAAAAATTCTTGTTGATATCTATCCTTGCAAAATATACATTGTTATTAAAACACTGTTAACATTGTTAACACTGTTAACATTGTTAACACTCATCAGTTAAGGTATCGTAGTACAGTACTTTTCTCACTTTAAATTTCTATGCCCCCCCAAAAAAAAGGAAAAAAAAAGGAGATTGTACAATTTCCATTTTTCAACTGTTGCCAATTAAATTACACTAAAATTCTTCAACATACAATGTCATTGTTTTTTGCTGGAATTCCCATCTCTGAGTTTTCCTCTACAAACATTCATTCCAATGGTTTCTACCCTCGATACCTCTTTAAGAAACTTCCTGGACATCAGTTCAGTTAATTGCATAACTTTAAGGGTGCATTTATCTTAAAATTTCTGACACATTTTTAATAGAAACACCTATTTGAAATGCCATTTAAAGGGTGTTTTGAAATGCGTTTGAGACCACAATCGTCTTTCTGAGAGTAAATAAATGCCATGCCATTTTGAAATGCATTCATATCTCCGAGCTGCCAAAGTCAACTTCCATGCAGTATGCAACCCACAGATTACAACACGGGCCTTAGTTGACCTCTACTTCTCGGGGCGAACTGCGCAAAGCAGCTACGCAGTGACAACACTCGAATTGCGATTCGATGATGGTTAGATAAATGCAGCACAAGAATCGCATTACAAACCACGTTCGCAAATGCCATTCCAAACGTGTTTAGCAATGTGATTCTCTCTCGAGTTAGATAAATGCAGCCTAAATACTTCAGGTTTGTCCATTTATGGTTTTCCTTTGCCCAATTACACCTCAGTGTCTACTTTATTAGATCTGAAGAAGCAGATCATGTGATGATCTTCACAAATGTGATAGTAATCAAACTTACTGTGAACTCTTTTAGCACCACTATTTTCTACCAACCAATGAAAGAGCAGGAGGCTGATCTTGATTATAAATACATTGCCATAGAAACCTATACTCTGCTCTATTTTTTTTTCTTCAAGTATAGATACAGTAAAACCCTTTTTTCAGGAGGTTGTTGGTAAACTCAGCTTCTAAAGTGCTACTGCTACTTATTACTTGTGGTTTTGCGTGCGGGTGATATACATCAGAGACTTTGGTATACTGAGATACGACTCAGAAGGAAATATCCGCTTGCAGTTTCGCTGGAAACTTGACAAGTTTCTCATAAAAACTCATCACTGCACGCTGCTTGGTGCTTGTATACAATACACACATACTTTATGAGCAAACCCAAGATAGCTCGGAAACTTTTTTGGGGGTGTATTTGCTCTAATGCAAAGACTTTAGGAAATCAGGAAATCTTAAATCAGCCTTGTGTTAAAAAAAAAATAATAATAAATAAATAAAAAATTCATGTTAAATGCAAAACCAGAAAAATTCACAGCGTGGAACTTCGTAAATTTGGGCCGATAGCTGTTATCGCAGGTGGAAACTTTTGCAAATTGTGACTGGCATTCAGTGCATTGTGTGGACAAAACTTTCATGCCGAGTTTTGTTTTTTTTTTTAAATCTTGGCTCCTCACAAAATTTGTTAATGTTTTATGCACATGAAAATTTCTGGTTTTACAGTATTCATGGCCTTCAAGTCATCTGACTAAAGCATGCCTTATAATCATTTTCATCCCATGTCTTACTAACATTCTTTGCATTATAATGAATGTATTATATCTTTATCTCAAGGCAACATCATCCTATGACATAATGGCCTAACAATGAAAACAACAACTTCAAATTTACATTTACAGCTTCTAATTTAATACTGGTCTGATTCCTCAATTTTCCTTTTAAGGACAAGAAAGGTTCATTAATACTCATTTTGTCCGAGCATGCAGGCACAGCAACATTTTGTGGCCGAGAAGTCCTGTGAAAGGCAAGTGGTATAGTAAATGCCTTTCTCCGTCTTCAAGGCAAGGCTCATCAATTTGCCTGTAAGTTTACCCCATGTGTTCTCTCCCTCTCCGTGCCCCAATGCTCAATTCATCATCCATGAAAGTAAAGCAAGCAAACAACTCTCTGCTATGTGTCATCAGGACCAAATCATCTCCTCATTTCAATTCCCTTCATCAGCATTTTCACTTTTTTTTTTCTCTCATTCACATATAATTTTTCCACTGCTCTCTGCGCATGCTTCCTGCCTTGCTACGTTCGCGTGAAGACGAGAAAATATCACCCAATTTGAGGTAGCATTCATCTATGGCAGGACACCCATGCCTATTTTTGATCATCCTGATGCACTTGTCGCATCACGGCCCCACCCTATGACTCACTGTCTTGTTGAACATTGGATTTATCATGCAAGAAGCAGGCTAGGGGAACATCTTCAGCTGGCCCCAGGGATACCTCTTGTGCTTTGTCTATTTGGCTGTCTACATCCTGTACTCACAATAAAACTCATAGGATGGTCCCTTTCTCTCATTACTATCCTCACCTCCATTCAGCCAGTTCTCAACGGGGAGGGGATGAGGAGGTACTAATTTTCATTAAGATTTTTGGGAAACCTGATAAGAATTAATCAATATTCTTGCTGTTTTGTTCACTGATTAGCACACATGCTGGAGTGCTTTCTTTGCTGATTGGTACAGATGTCTGGAAACTACGTTATATCTGTCAGTGATTACAGATTACCTAATTCACCTAATCCCTTTTGTGTCACAATGGCTTTAATGATTCTCCTTGGACTGAGGCACATTGCTACACCTCAATGAGCTTACTAATCTACAACTAGGTCAAGTTTGCATGGATTACTAAATGCTCATGGGCAAACTTGGTATTGTACCCAGGCACATTAAGGGTTGAAGAACAATTAACTCACTGAGGACTGTTTGATTTGCTATAATATACATTTCCCATAGACACCTGCTCGAGTATTTTCGGGACTCGTCCTCAACGAGTTAAAAGCACGTGACTTTGGAGAATGCATGATGGAAAAGAAATAAGACATAGGAGAAAAGGGTATTGTTTGTGATTGATTATTGTTTAAGTTCAATTAATATGAAGTGAAGTAACAGAGGAATGTAGAATTGTATCTTCAAATGTAATCAACTGTCAACTGACAAAAAGCATCTGTTTTGTCCCCTAATATCTTCCTACAATTCTCTCTCTCTCACTTTCTTTCTCATCTGTCTTGTTGGCCATCATTCTTGTTTCTTGTTTCCTGATGCATCCCTGTCCCATCCAAGGATGAAATATTCATCCTTGGACGACACCCACGAGGGCATCTGATGTCTGGATGATGGGAGATTCTGGGATGAGCTCCTCCGCTCATCCCACGGTGGAAGAAAACAGGGGAGATGATGATGACTTGTGATAGGTGTTTGCCTGCTACTCTCACCTTAATTTGGGATGCACACACAACAGCAGGAAGCGTTGGCCTGATTAGTGCAAGGCTCACCACTGGAAGTCATACGGCCCCGGTTTGATTCCTTTTGACAGCAAGCATACCACACTGAAGTGGCTAATGCAGGCCCTCCCTGCTTTCACAAAACTCGGCCACACAAAAAAACAAGCACCTAATGTGCTTTTGAATCACGACACACCCAGAACTTGCCCTTGTCAAAACACCATCTCTCCTGCTCACCATGCTGCCTTCATGTTGTCTTCAAATCCTACTCACATTTTTAACACAGAAGTTACTCTTGATGAGCTTGAAGAAGGGAAGCCTACTGTAAAAGTGAAAATTTTTGCGCATTTCACGCAGCCAGAAGCTAAGGCAGAAATAAAAGCACATATTGCTCGGCATATGTTCCAGTAATTAATGTCTTGATTCCGCAGGATTGAAAACATTCAAAACTCTTCTTTCCCGGCTGAGCACCAAAAATTACTGATGCAAAAATATTCGCTCCTACAGTAATACAAAGACATCTGGTAAATGCCAGTATATTTCAAAATCCTTGAGGGAAGAACCCCACTTTAAAACTAGACAAAAGGTGTCAAATTACTAAAGACCAAGAATGTCAGGATGGAACATCTATGTGTCATACATTATGAAATTGTGTATACTCTACATTTCACTTCCTTCAATGGCAGCATCCAAACAGTTTGCTCAATTAATCCTCACTGTGCACTCAGTAACTGGCATGGCATTCCTGTTGGACTGTGGCACATTGCTACACCTGAGTGGGTTTGCTAACTTGACAACTAAATCATAGGTCAAGTTTGGATGGATTACTGACAGCTGATAAAAAACCTTGACAAGTTACGCTAAATGCCTGGGCACATAAGAGATGACTTTAAAATTTCACTATGAGATCTATTTGTTATGAAAACATGCATGAATTTACAAAATGCAGCTAGTAACCAATGGTTTTTGCCCAGATCTCTAAATGAAAATAATTATTTGTATTTTTCCCCATACCATTTCACCTGTTATTTCCCAGCATTTTGCCCCCTCTCCAGCTTCCATCTCTATCTACTCACCATCCAGCATCTTTGAGAAGACTTCAGGGCATGTGGAAGGGATGGGCAGCGTGAGCTTGTTGACTGCGATTCCATAGGCAACTGCCAGCGTGTCGATTCCTTTGTAGGGCACCTCACCAGTAAGGAGTTCCCACAGCAAGACGCCAAAGCTAGCGAGACATAAGAACAATAGTAATTCGAGGAGGTTATTGTAATACGAGAACAAATTGAATTCTGTAATGCTTCATTCTCCATAATTTTACACCTTACGCATCACGCAATGGATAAAACCTGCCAGCAATTGAGAGTGGTGTCTCTATTCAATGTAATTGTAATCACCACAAACACGCTTTGTTACTGTCACACTTTTTAAATGCAAACTTTTGTATGATTAATATCTTTACACAGCACCACTTTTACTGAACTTCATTTCAATAAATTTAAAGGACTGTACATCTTTTTCTACTTTTAAAACATTTGTGTGTTGTTATTCTCATCATGCTGGGCCAGTAAAGGGCAAAATTCCTACACCTTGACATCATATTCTACATCTATAGTATCTGAGAGCAACTTCCAACCCACACCCCCTCCCCCTCCCCCCCCCCCCCCCCAAAAAAAAAGATGTTTATGCTGTGGGCAATGATATGAATAACACTGGCTGATGTTTGACATGCACTACCCCAATTATGATATTTCATAATTACACTGATAAATATGCCAGTAATCTTATGGCTGAACTATCAAAGCTTGATAGCTAGATTATTACAATTTCATAACCTGTCATCCCTGTTTCTTAATTGATTTCCAAGGCCAAATTACCCCATCAGGGAAAACAAAGCAGACTGAAAAGGTACTGTTTTATCAACATCATCTTGAATGGGTAATTCATACTTTTCTTTGACAAGTGCATCTTTCCATTTACTTTTTTATTCAACTTAATTATAACCTCTGAAGCTTCAAAAAAGGTTTTGATAGGGCTCTAATATTCACATGAAAAATGTTGGCAGTATTCTACATAAGTTACTTAAACTTTCCCTCATTTTCCAGAAAGAGAAAATTATAACAACATACAGCGCACAACATGATGTACTTTCCATTGCTATCCAGATGTTTTCCTACCACTAGAGAGCAACTTGATATTCTGCTTCACACTCACAATCTAATGGAAACCCATTCTTTGCATACATTCAAAGCAAAACCTGATGTGCAAACACAAATGAAATGTTTTGTTAAAGAGAAACTGTTCAAATTGTGTTCTGAAATGGTTTGTAACACACATTCTCTTATATGTTCTAAGTCAATAGAACATGCAGAAACAGCATAATCCCCAAGCTTTTTGCTACTTAAAAACTACCAATATAATGGTCCCCAAAATACACAAAAGCGATCTACCTTTGTATAAGACCATAAAAACATTCAATCATACAGTGATTTTTACTTTCAAACCTTAGCTACCCAAATGTTACATGATGCCTTCTTTTACTGCTAAATGTGGCAAAATATAATTCATGCCTTGATTTTCTAGAATACATCAGAGACATCAATGAGGAACAACAGTGGGCAGTATATTCTAGTTGTAAAGCTGGTCAATTCATCTTGCTAACAAGTATGGACATTTCTGTACAAAAAAAAAAAAGGTCACTGCTATCTTATGAACACCTTACATACTTGTCTAGTTTCAATTGAATAGTAGGTATGCTGCTCATAAGCATGAACATGTACAGAGATGCATTATCAAGATAAATCCTTACAATAAAGTTGTCAGATCAAATGCCAGCATAGAGAATGAATTGCGGTGCCCTGAAGAACTGGAACAGGCAAACAGAAAACATTGACACCGGCACTCAAGAAATACTTGCACCAGCAGCAGCAACCAAGAGATGCAGAATCATTTACTGGAAGTGCATTGACCAGGTCACATCACAAATCCCTCCCTTACTCTTTTTTTCCCCTTACCCACATCCATTCCTCCCTCCCATCTCCGTCCCCTTTCTCCTGCCGACCATCCTCCATCCGTTTGATTGAAATGTTTACAGTAAGCTATTCTGCAATGCCTTCCAGCAGCGACTCTTTTTTTCTTCTCGGATTCAAATTAGGTTTGTGTGTGTGTGTGTGTACATGGTGCTTGCACTGCACTACCATGTCCACTCTCTTGCCATGCTTCTTGGTTTACATAGGCATATCTGCACATATGATCAGTAAGCTACTGGACAGAAGTATATCAAACATGCTTGTGAAGCAAATGATGAATTCTTGTCCTTTCGACTGCATATGAAGTGGCCATAAAAACAATAAAAGAATCATATGTGACGGAAAATCAAACCTCCCTGTGCATTTTAAAGATTCATTCATACGCCACACAAAGATTTGTTTTGCACAAAAGTGATATATCAGTGAAAAAATGATCGAAACACAGCAAGAACACATACATGGATGCTCAAAATAGCTGTCTTGGTCATGTGGCTTTGGTATCACATGAGTAGTCCATATATATATATATATATATATATATATATATATATATATATAATATAACCATACACACGTATATACATGTATAGGCCTACATGCTGTAAAACGAGAAGTTTTTGCATGCATTTTAATTTGGTGAATTTCGTGAGAGACAAGATTCACTAAATTTTAAATTAAAATGCACACAAAAGTTCTTGTCTACACTACATGGATGGAATGCCAGTACATGAAAATTTCAAGCCTCTAAAAAAAGGCCACCAGCTCCATTTTGCGAAAATTTCATGCCGCGAAAATTTCATGCTCTACAGTACATTTTTTTCTTTTTCAAAGCAATATACAGTTTACTTCACTTCCCATCAAATTTATAAAAGTATTTTATTTGAACTTGAGTTGCCTTCCTACTATTAAAGTTCATATGAAATCACCAAGGCTTACTCAGGAGAATTTATCTATGGTGCTGTTGTTTTATTTAGATAATGCAAGCATGTAACATCTATCCTCATTTTTATACTTAACAAATTTTTCAGTATCACTAAAATTTAGAGGAATTGCCTTCACAAGTTTAGGGAATATTAAACACAAATGTAGAGGGGAGTGATGGGCACAGCTCTGGACAATAACAACTCATTTCAGTGTTTGCAAAACTGTATCACACACACACACACACACACACACACACACACACACACACACACACACACACAAAGTTTTATATTTAAAAGCAAAAACCTCCGCATTTTCTTTTTCAAAGCCAGTCCAATTTGTATAAATCCTTTTGATATATCAGAATGTGATACTAATATGACACACAAGGCTGTCATAAATTGTATTTAAGTAGCGTAGCAAGGCACGTAGACAGTGCTGGCTGGCTGTAAACATACTGCATGGGGCCAGGCTCAACACTGTGGAATTGAATTACGTTTCGTACTTAATCTAATCATGATTAATTTGCGACAAGCCAGTAATCAGAGCATGATTCCATAAATTCATGAGCTTCATACCAGGTACAAGGTGCTTTATCCAACATGGAGTTCTGCAACTCTTCAGCAATTGCGAGAAGTAAGAGAAGACAAGGCTGAAGTGGAAAGTCCTACAATGCAAATTAGGAAGCTTACACGCTAGCAAAGGGTAACGGAATGCTCTTTTTTTTCCTCACTAGCACATACACGTAATGATATGTGCACTACTTAGTACTAAAGCCATTTTTGCACTAATCAGGGAAATTTCAACCAAATACAATTTGAACTTTTCGATCGAAGTGATGAACAGCATACAAAAAATGATTTTGAATATGTGTAGTATGAACGCCCACTTTTGTTATGTATCCAATCATTGCCTTGTTGAGGGGAAAATGAAAAACAATAACATAAATACATCCTATAAGATGCATATATTCAATTTTGTCTTTAAAAAGTACTGGAAATGGTTGGTGAATGATGAAACTATTCATGATAAGCATTTGGACAGTATCTTTAATATAAGATGTAGCTAATCCACAGATATAGATAAGTCGTTATTCTTTAGACATGCACATTATCTTCACTACAATCCTATACAAACTCTTGACATACATGCACAGTTGTCCAAAAATGAATTCTGTAAACTGCAACTCTACTTCCCAAACAACAGTATTTCTGGGGAAAAACCTGCAAGTTACCCAGTATTTTGCATATTAATGCACAATGCATGAAGTCCACAGGTGCATTCACACATGCTGAACCAAGCAGCCTTATACATATTCATGAGTGCATGTAAGCAAGCACTTTGAAATGCAAGTGAAGTTCCTCTCTGAATAATTCATGAGGTCACCTGTCAAAGTGAGGTAAATGCACCTGGGACTGATAGAGCCCTATGGTAAAACACTGACAAACTCACAGTATGAGTCTATGCACGAATCTCTCTTCTCGCTTTACTCAAGTAGTCTAAGTTCAAGGCACTAAAGTACTTTCAATTTTGTCTAGATTTCCATACCTTGCAAATAGCTTTTCTTTTCTTGTTTAATAGGCCTATATACTTTGATATGAGTCACATGGAAGAATTATATTAAGGCATGAATCGCTGATGTATCAATTTAGATATACATTGATGACACATTAATGACAAACACATTCTGTGAGCACCTAGGTGCTCATTTACTGGTAACCCTAATACTTACAACTAATACTGTACATTCCATGCGGAAGGTCAACATTGTCCCCAAATAACTGAAGAATATATAATTCGAACACAAACATAACAAAGCCATACACACTCACAATTTGTGATTCAAAACATCTGCATTCACGTGAATGAACAAAAGCTAAGAGTTCATTATCAGTTTCTAGGGATTTGTTTACCTATCACTATTGATCAACCCTATCATATTATATTGTGAGGTATGTTCATTGAAGTACCATGAGCAACTAAATTTGGCACTTTCTTTGCAAATTAAATGAAAAATAAATGATTAGATATTAATAGTGGAAATTAGGTTGCAGTCACACAGAAATAGAAAATGTATGGAGACAAGACTAAATCTGTATGACTTTTTGCTGTAAGGAGCTGGAGGATGGACAGAGTGGTTTCTCCTGCTACGAGCAATGCATCACTGCAATCTGAAGTATCCCAAGGGGGACAGTGGCTGTCATCTCATCCTAAGTAAAGTTTTCAGCACTGACCTATAAAAGCGATATCTACACTTGCAAAGGGTCAATGATATATTAATCTCTGTGTGGGGACTAAAGATCTTCTTTTCTTTTCTTTTCTTTCCTTTTTAAACCCTGCCCATCAAAATGCTGTTAATATCTTTTGGCTCAAATAAAGAATCGGCAAACAAATTGTTTTAATGATTACTTTCCTATTTGCATGTAGCATTTTGTTTGGTAATTGCTCTGAATATGAACTGTGCAATGTAAAATAAAATGCAAAAAACAGCCATATCATAAACTACAATATATCGAGCTTGGACCCTCCTACTGTTGAAAGCACCGATATCAATGTCACTACACACAACATGCAATCGTAACTGGCGATATTGAAAGTGTTGGGACTGTCCTGCCCTATTCTGTCAAACCTTTTGATTTTTATGTGCTCTTTAGAGATTTTTATCATGAACAGATTTTTTGAAAAACAATCATGCCACAGAATGGGCTGGCATCAAGCCTCTAAAATGGCTAGAGCTATCTATCATGAGCTTTGTCAGGTTGTCCAAATAAAGTCTTCTCCACAACAGACTGTATTCCAACATCTTTCTGTAAAAAAAAAAATAATAATAATAATTAAAAATAACAACTGGTATGCTTATCATTATAGAATGTCAATGAGACAAGGATGATGATCAAGGTCTATATACAGTGTAAACATCCTTCTGTACACTGACATTCCAATTTTAAGTATTTAATCAATCACTGATGAGGTATATTTTTTACTATACTCTTTACCTGGCACATTAAATTGCATTTCAATCAACACATTACTGCTTGACATTAATCATCCATCAGTGTCTTCCCTTACATTGCTGACTTTCATTTCCATTGTGATGTTCAACAAATATAAGCCAAGTGCTGATATAACACCAAATGCATGCCACTGGCTTTGTAAAGTTCCATGAGAAATCTACAGTGTCTTTAGCTCTGCTGCTGGGAATAAACATCCTATATTGATGAACTTTCTTGATTACGGAACTGATCCTCACCTCTAGGTGTGCCACAGTGTAAACACCCTGTGTGCCACATTATTCATAGACCACACACCCATGAGTGCTTTTGGAAAGCATTCTGTTTTTTAAAGCCATGTAACATTTCATAAAAACATCTATGCTAGACAGAAAGTTGCAGAGAAAATGTCAAGTTTTACTGGATGAAATTTCATGTGAATTTTATGACAAAGCTGTGCTGTGAGTGAAGTTTTTGTCATATTTAAATGGCATTTGGTAATTAACTGATTGGTTTAGGCTGTTTTCATGTAAGGCCTATGTACTATATCAACTCCCTATTGCCAGATGTTGAACTGGAATCACATTGCGATACATTTATACAACTATTATCAGGAAGTTTGATACCAATTACACCGGCCAAATATATGTTAAATTGCACATTTGCCAACTTGAGGAATGTGCATTTCTTGATAATGCAGTGATTTGCCATACACAATGAAATAATTCACCCAGGACTTCCTTGTAAACCCTTTCATGAACAACAAATCCTTCCGACAATAGCACTCTGCACAACAGGCACGTTGTCAATACAGATTGGGTAACAGCCATGCCATACCCATACACACATGTTTACATGCTGTACTGCTACGATAGAAAGCTTTCTCTGAACTCATTCTAGAGTTGGTACGCCCATGGATTGGATGTGCATAGTAAATACATAGCGCAATGGTTATTTCCCAAATGATTTTGACTAACTCTGTAATGACCACTACAAATTGGTGCATAAGGTCATTGACATTGGTTTTCTTGATAGCATTTTACAAACTCTGTGTACACTATGACCATCACAAATTTGTAAACAATGTCAATGACACTTTGTTTAATATTAATTGACTACATGTTACTCTGTAATGACCGACACCAATCCGTAATTTTTATAATCCTGAAAGAGTTAATAAAAATGTTTCCTTTCAACCTCATTCTCTTTACTATGACACAGCAAGTTAATAATTCAATCACAGAAAATAATGCATTAGTCAATTTTTCTTAAATCTATTTTTTCCCCTATTCTTATTATGATTTACATAATTCAAAGAAGAACTCATTTTTTTTCCCTATCTGCAGACAAGATCGTTCACGCACACAACATTAAAAGAAAAGACCTACCACCGAGGAGACTCCAAGCCTAAAATAACAACAACATAAAAAAGAGACAGAGATGACTCAAGATGCAGTAAATAGTCACAGTCAGTTTCTTTAATGACTAGATCATCTCCTACTCTTATATTGGCCCCTTGACAGGGAATGCACCTTGTTTTTTCAGCAAATTATTGTCATTAATGACCAGTTGGGCCCACACACGGTTAGCTTTAATTGACTGGTATGCACTGGGCATGAATTTTATATACCGGCTTTGCCTCCTGTAAACCTGCCCTTCTGCCATAAGTAGATTCCTCGAAGGCGGGGTGAACACTGGCACGGTCAATACTGTGACCTTGAGATGGTGCCACATACAGTCCATCGAAAATAAATCTATCGCGTGATTCAAGTCAACTCAGTGTGCATTTGATACCACGTTAGCTGGATTTAAAGTCTATCCATGGCAGATTGGCTGCCCACATCTTCTGTGCATTGCCAATCCATTGCATTATCACATGGGGAAATTTTCATATATTCTCTAACAATTTCAAAGAGTAGTTAGGCCCATATCAGCAGTAGTTAATAGTAGTGAAAAGGAAACAGTAGACAGTAGTATAGTTTGGTAACAGATATACACGTGTGTAATTCAAGTGAAACAAGCAAAAATACTTTCGACAATTAATAACATGATAGTAGCCATCAATCCCAACACTATAAGTGTGTGATCAGTAGACTAAAGGGGCTGGCAACTGAAACAGATTGCTCTTTAAAAAAAAAAAAAATGCTACCAAACCAACCACATGAACATGACAAAATTTTGACATCAGGAAAAGATGTGTGGGAGGACAGAGTATGGGGGTGAATTTGTTTTGTTTTTAATCTTAATACAGTTAAACTCGCATAAGTCGATCTTCTCGGGACTGAGCAAAACACATCGACTTAGGCGAGTTTCGACTTGTACGTAAGTCGAAAAAAATCGACTTAAAGTTACACCACACGTACATATGTATAATGTACATGTATGTTGTCTACTCTGGAGCCGAGAGCTGGAGCGGTGTGCCCGATATTTGCCCTTCAGCAAGACACTTTATCCACATTGATGCAGGCCAGGGCTCCACACTAACTTTTATTTTGGTGGCCCCAAAATGATTGATTTTTATTTTTTGGTGGCCCGAACAAAAAAAAAAAAAAAAAAAAAAAGCAAAACTAAATCGGTCCTACGTTCGGTCCGAAAGTTACCGTTATTTATTTCTGATTGTAAAAGCAATCATCCACCATTTACAAGTATTTTAACACCTTCCGGAGCCGAATGTTGCCGTTAATCATTTTCAAATGTAAAAACAAGCAACCGACATTCATTCTAGGATCTTACGGAGCTGAATATCATCCTCATTCATTTCCGAACGTGAAAGCAAACATCCGCTTCTTATTTCATCATCTAAATGAGCCGATTGATACCGTTAATCATTTCCAAATGTAAAAGAAACAATCTGTTACTTATTTTAGCATCGTACGGAGCAGAATATTACCGTTATTCGATCTCCAAATTCAAAAGCAAACACCCGACATTTATTTTATGATCGTAAGGAGCCGAATGTTACTGCTGTTCACTTCCGAAAGTGAAATGAATCATCTGACATTTATTTTGGCATCTTCAGGAGTCGAATGTTACATGCTATTTACTTTCGAACGTAAAAGCGAATTTTCGGCAATTATTTCATCATCGTACTGAGTTGAATACTATAGTTATTCATTTCCGAACGCCAAAGCAAACATTCAACATTTATTTTAGCATCTTCCGGAGCTGAATGTTATTGCTATTTACTTTCGAACATAAAAGCAAACATAAGACATTCATTTTATCATCGGACGGAGTTGAATACTATTGTTATTCATTAATAATGTCAAATATAAATAATATCAAACATTAACTTTACCATCAAACGCAGCTAAATGTTACTGTTATTCATTTCGAAATTTAAAAGCAAACATCCGACAGTTATTTAGCATCGTATGGAGAAGAATATTACTGCTATTCACTTCCGAACGTAAAAACAATCATCTGACATTTATTTTAGCATCTTCTGGAGCCGAATGTTATTGCTATTTACTTTCGAACGTAAAAGCAAACACCCGACATTTATCTCATCGTCGTATTATTGTTATTCATTTCCGAACGTCAAAGGGATAATTCGACATTTACTTTAGCATCTTCCGGAGCTGAATGTTAATGTTATTTACTTTCGAATGTAAAAGTAAACATCCGACATTTATTTCATCATCGTACGAAGTTGATTATTATTGTTATTCCTTTCCGAACCTCAAAGGGATAATTCGACATTTACTTTAGCATCTTCCGGAGCTGAATGTAATTGTTATTTACTTTCGAACGTAAGAGTAAACATCCGGCATTTATTTTATCATCGTATGGAGTTGAATATCATTATTTTTCATATCCGAACGTCAAAGCAAACATTCGACATTTATTTCAGCATCTTCCGGATACTTTTTTTTTATCCTTATTCATTTCCGAACGCAAAATCAAATCCCTGACATTCCATAAGTATAAGCAAACATCCGACATTTATTTTAGTATTATAAGGAATCGAATATTACCGTTATTCATTTCCAAAATTAAAAGAGCAAACATCTGACATTTATTCAGCATCTTATGGAACCGATTGTTACCGCTTCATTTCCAAAACTGAAGGCAAACATTCGGCTTTTTTGGTGGCCCGGCGTGCGTTTTTGGTGACCCCGGTCGCAAATTAACCATTCGCGAAATCGTGATTCGATTCGCGAAAAGACTCCGCTAAATATAAGGCATAGATCGCTACACTCGGCAGGGGCTACGTCGTCCTTTCACCAGGTCTCGTTACAAAACCAAAATCTCGCGTGAGTTCTTGCGTTAACTATCGTTAATGTTAACGAAACATCGTTAATTTGCGCTAGGGGTCGTTACTCATCGTTGCTACAAACGTTAATTTTCCCGATCGTTAGTTTGCGTTACTAATGATTCAGGTGAAACCGCTTGCGTGAATGAAACGTTAATCATGTTTATTTACGCAGTTTCTTTTGGTATACTAGTAATATATGGTAGCCCTACTACATATCGACCACCCTTATTGAAACCGACCGCGTATAATTCGCGCACTGAACACTTAGTACGCACTTCTCTGCGCGCATAAAACATAAAAATGGATTGGCTTTGAATGTAGATTAGGATGGTGTGGGAAAACGCGATAATTCCCTGTTCATTAATGGTTTTAATCAAGGACAAAATTTCGAATGAATATTTTCACCGAATCGTAATGACAGCACAATATAATGTCTATGGAAGTTTCTAAAAGGCTTCTAAAAAGCTTCGTACAACACGGTGTTCAATACGACTCGGTTTACGTGCATTGTCAATGCAAAATCAGCGGTCGATCCTAAAACGCGATTTACCGCGGGGAGCTGAAACGAGGCCACGCAAGTTCGTCGGCGATATTTTTGCACTGAAACTTCGAATCGAAAAGAGAACAACGGCATTTGATAGAGCTGGATTTTCTCAATCACGTAGGTCAAGTTTTTTACGTGAATTTCAGTGTTAAATATTCTTATCAAGCAAATAAACATTAGGCGGTCGATTAGTAGTAGGTCCAACCCTACTGTATGTAAACAAAAACTGGCGTCTCGTGATTTTGACAGTGATTTATTACACAATAAAATCTTATTCGACTTAGGCACAGTGAATTCAATGGCTTTTCCGTGAAAGTGTTCTTGGAATTTCATCGACTTAAGCGAGTATTCGACTTAAAAAATTCGACTTATGAGTGAATTAATACACGTAAGTCAATGGGGAAAAATCGGGACTTTTTAAAATTATCGACTTGCGCGATTATTCGACATATGCGATGTCGACTTAGGCGAGTTTAACTGTATTTCTGATCACTGACATATTTATTTTCTGTAGTTTGTTTGTTTGTTTGTCTGCTGAATCTTTGATATCACTGGCATGTTAAGTGTCTGCCCAAAATAATTATGATTGAAAGGAAATATTCATGTTGTGTCAAGTTTTTCGATGGTTTCTCTAAACAGCACACAGGCTGTAGAATGGCATATTGATCATGACATCCCCTTCATACAAATTGACTGTGGACCTGCGTCACACAAGGGACTCTGGGTGAAAAATGAAGACCATAGATTCGTGCATCAAACCTGTAGAATGCTAATTCTACCCATAAAATGATTAGTATTTTATGCTCTCCCCTAACTGCCTATCATAATGATCGCAAATGAAATTTTGTGCATCATCCTTCTGTATCCCAGTGCATGGTAAAATGGCATGCCAACCTACATGTATGCTATGCTTCCACACTAGACAACAATCTCTCTAGAAAAAAATTCTCTGAAATTATGGCTCTTTAAGAGTGAGCAAAATTAAGGGCATTGTACTTACAAGTAGGAAGTGCTTTTTCATTTTGGTGTGAATGTAATACACTGCAATACGTTGATGCCAGATTTACTTTTGACACATGATCTTATGAGGTCTGACTATCTCAGGAGTTGGAAAGTGCAACATCAGTTATCACATGTGCTACAATTTATTGCACTACTTTTCTTCACTTCTCTACTACAGACTCTACAGTGTTAAACAGGCAAAGCACAGTGACAAGTTGAAGGTTATGTACTTCCCCTTGCCCAAGCCAGAAATGGGCACACTTGGCGGACAATGAAATCATGCAGTCACCAAGAACGGTTTCATTGGTAACTCACAAACTGCTGTTATTTTAGGTGGCCAGCAAGAATATCTCACTTAATTTGTCAGCTATTTACATATGAACATGTTCCGCAAATGTGTGGATGTCACTGATTCCACTACTTCTGTGTACATAACAGCATGCCACACTTGTCATTTGGTACATAACCAGTAATATGCTATTTGCCACTGATGATATATTTCAGTCTACAATAAAGGAATGCAATCCACATTTCAAAATAATCTACAGTCTGCCATGACAAAGTGTAAGAAAGTTGGAATGTAACTTCTATCCAGCACAACTATTTGCTCATGAAAGCACTTGCCCCATGAAAATGTAGGGTTCTTAAAGAATGAAACAAAAAACAAAAACAAAAAACAAAACAAAACTAGAAAGGCACTCAGAGAGCGCAGACCTCTGCTGACAATTTTCCAATTTCCAAAAGAAGTCTTTTGCTTAAATGTCATTAGCTTTCAGCAGCGCAGTATCTCATCGGAGCAGAATACGCGCTTCAGTGTGCGTATGCAAACCTTGAATATGTTCAGCTTGAACTCCTAAGTTCATTGACCCTATATTGTATCTGTCAGAAGATGAAAAATCCTTCAAAAATTCATAAAAAATCCCAGACCACTACCAAAATTCAATCATCTGTTGTTTGTGTCATTATCAACTTTTCCCGCAAGTTTCATCCATATCTTTTCACAACTGTTTTGAGTTATTTTGCACACAGACAAAGACGAGAACATAACCTCCTTGATGTGGAGGTAATAATCAAATATTTTTACCACGCAAAAAGACATAATAACAAGGAAAAGTAGAAATTACGCGGTGCGTAATATATGTCCCCGCCGAAGTAGCATTTAGTAGCAAAATGTACAATATAGGTAAAAAGATCAAGGTCAAAGGTCAAAGAAGTCAAAGGTCAAAATTCTATGTAGAAGTTTTGAAGCCCTCACCTAGTGCCATCACATAAAGCAAACGGAATCAAAATCGGGTTAGAAATGGCGAAGGAGTAGCATTTTGTAGCCAATGTACAATATAGGTAAAAAATCAAGGTCAAAGGTCAAAGAAGTCAAAGGTCAAAATTCTGTGTAGAAGTTTTGAAGCCCTCACCTAGTGCCATCACATAAAGCAAACGGAATCGAAATCGGGTTAGAAATGGCGAAGGAGTAGCATTTGGTAGCAAAATGTACAATACAGGTCAAAAATCAAGGTCAGAGGTCAAAGAAGTCCAAGGTCAAAATTCTGTGTAGAAGTTTTGAAACCCTCACCTAGTGCCATCACTTAAAGCAAACGGAATTGAAATCGGGTTACAAATGGCGAAGGAGTAGCATTTTGTAGCAAAATGTACAATATAGGTCAAAAATCAAGGTCAAAGGTCAAAGAAGTCAAAGGTCAAAATTCTGTGTAGAAGTTTTGAAGCCCTCACCTAGTGCCATCACATAAAGCAAACGGAATCAAAATCGGGTTAGAAATGGCGAAGGAGTAGCATTTTGTAGGCAATGTACAATATAGGTCAAAAATCAAGGTCAAAGGTCAAAATTCTGTGTAGAAGTTTTGAAGCCCTCACCTAGTGCCATCATATAAAGCAAACGGAATCAAAATCGGGTTAGAAATGGCGAAGGAGTAGCATTTTGAAGCAAAATTTTTAAATCTTTTTAAAAGTTATTTGAGTAATCGTAAGCAGTTTGTATCAATTGATAAGAATGTTTCTGAATATAAAAACATAAGATGTGGAGTGCCCCAGGGATCGATCCTTGGGCCTATTTTATTTCTTTTATATATAAATGATTTGCCGAATGTTTCTAATATTTTACAATGCATTTTATTTGCCGATGACACAAGTATATTTTTGTCTCATGATAATATGGATTCTTTACAAGAGGTTTTTAATAAGGAATTGCAATATGTTACAAGTTGGCTGCGAATGAACAAATTATTAATCAATATAACAAAAACTAATTTTATGACATTTACAAAGAAAAAAATTAACATTGATACTGTATCTATTAATATGTGTGGTTCTCAAATCATGCAAGTTTCCTCACTGAAATTTCTTGGAGTTTTTATAGACACTAAGTTGAATTGGTCAAATCATATTAATTATATTTGTAATAAATTATCAAAAAATATTGGTGTAATGTACAAACTTAGTTTTCTCCCGAATTCTGTTTTGAAATCAATTTATAGTGCTATAATTTTACCTTATTTGTATTATGGAATAATTGTTTGGGGTAATGCTCATGAATGTCATATTCAAAGACTATTACTACTTCAAAAACGTGCAATACGAATCATTGCCCATGCCTCTTATCTTGCCCATACCCCACCACTCTTTTTATCCCTGAAAATATTGCAGTTGAATGATATGTATAAATACCAAGTGGGGATTTTTATGTATTTATGTAAGAACTTTATATTACCAAAAACTCTTTTGGACTTTTTCACATACAATAATCAAATTCATAATTACAATACGCGAACCGCGAGTGATTTTCACCTACCTCTATCTCGTACATCTTTTTATCAACGATCTATTCTTTACAGTGGTCCTATTCTGTGGAATTCTCTCCCCTTTGAAATACGCAATGCTAACTCATTGAATATATTTAAGTCTGGTTATAAAAAAATTCTCTTCAATAATTACAACCAAATTCATTTAAGTTAGATTATCAGTTTTTACCCTTTACGTTTTGAGACATCAGGTGTTTGTTATTGTCGTTGTGTGTTGATTGTTATGTCTTAGTCTTGTCTTGTTCTTATGTTTTACTAGTCTTGCTTCGAACACATTGGTAACAGAAATTTAACGAGTGTTTTTAGGTCAGCTGAAAATAAGGGACATTTCCTTTCTGGCTGCTGCCTACCACAGCAATTCCTTTTACACTGTTTAACTGATATTTTGTAATTGTATTCTAATGTTGTTGTATGTGTTTGTTTGTTTTTATATCTTCTTTGCTTGGTAAAATAAAGAAACTTGAATCAGTTTTAATATCAAAAAAAAATGTACAATATAGGTCAAAGGTCAAGGTCAAAGGTCACAACTGAAATTCTGTAGAGAAGTTTCAAAGCTCCCATGTAGTGCTATCATATAAAGCAAACAGAATCAAAATCGGGTTAGAAATGGCGAAGGAGTAGCATTTTGAACATTTTGATCACACACGGACGCACAGACAGACGGACAGACGGACACACGGACACACACACGTACGGAGCCCGTTTCATAGTCCCCTGCTCGAACTCGTTCGGCGGGGACAACAAAACACTGACCGATACACTTATTGTACATTGTACTGTATATATCATTTTTCTCTGGGCAAGTATTTTCTTTTTTCTATCTTGCTACTAACACACTGTCAGCCACTTCCTCAACATCTACTTACTTTTCCTATCTGTTAAAATGATGGACGCTCCATACAGACTGTAGGTAAAAACACCTACGAATTTATGCACATCTACAAACATCTGTCATTACTACATCACTACACCACCTTCAAAGGTATGCAGACAAACATGCATAGGACTCTATGTACAAGCACCCTGTTGCAAAGCCACCCCACTTTGCACTCTGCCACCTATTGTTTGCTTTGTTGCCCAACCAGTGGGCAGATTCTGACTTTCTAGCCTGGATGAGAAAAGATTTGACGTCATTAAAAAAAATCCACTTGCTCTGAACCGCCCTCAACAGAGGCGTACGTTTGGTATTTTTTCCAAGTCAGAGCTTGATAATACACTTTGCTTCTCACAAGTACAGGTCTTATATGCCCTGTTACAAGAGCTTTTTCAATTTCAGTCACAAATGTCAGAGTGAAGATGATATATAAGATAAAAAAAAGGTGATTGAACTACAGAGTATTCACATACAACGCCCATACACATTGTAAAATGATTGGTGCTTGTGTATTGCTTGAATTGTATTATTCAATCGGTTCAAAGTCTTTTCTAAGATGTTTGATACAGAAACTGCTTGTCGTGTAATGCTATTTTCAGTAGATAGATAGCTCTGTAAATGAAATAATTCCTTGTGTAATTAATACTGTACAAACCTCCTACTCAAACAGATAAATATCTCAGTCGCATTTCCTAGCGGCAACACAACAGTATGTACATAAAGTGCCTAGTTATCATTATTTAGGAAGTGATGCCCAAACATAAAATATACACAAAACATTAATTAATGAACTCTGGAAATAAAAATACAGTTGACAGGAGTAGCAAAACAAAGAAGGCAATTTACTCTTGAATATGTGATATATTAAGGAGCTTCTTTAAATGAGAGAATGTCTGTCATTACATGACATGATGCTACAGTTGTATGTCAATCTTGAAGATTTCTTTCATATTGTCAATCAAGCTTTTGTATGGGGTAGGGTAATGAAGAAATTGTTAATTATTGCTAGGCAGGATAATGGCTAAAAGAAAATAATCTGCTAAAGTGTTCCTAAACTTGTGCATGTTAGGACAACCATAAGAAATTTTACCTTTTATGTAGTGATATTTTGACAAAAGTTAGACATTTTCAACATTTTTGGGGCAGAATTGCATTTTTTTTTAAAATAAAATAAATCAGACATACCTACTGTGCATTTGCAGAAACTTTCACAACAGCCATTCTTTCAAATGAATATATATCATATTTGCTTCTTGTTTGTTGGTTCTCATAATCCCAAATGTACAGAAAAAGTGATGCTTTGCAGAAAATATTTTAGGGAATTACCCCTTCTGTTATTTCTTTTGAAACAAATTTACAATAGCTATAATGCGCTCTTTGCAGATGTAATGTGTTCACTGAACTTACCTACACTTAGTTACATTCCTCACATAGCTCTTAATTCATAGTAGTACCAAAGGTTCATTATTTGCAAATATCGGGCAGGCATTTGAACTTGCAAAATAAGAAACTTGTCACCACCCCCTCCCCCCACATACACACACACACACACAGGGGTCTCCTAAATGTGAATTAATGAGGACTTTGAGCTGAACCGTGACCAATAATAAATAACCTTACAATATGTTTCAATGACCACAAAAATCATTGCTGCTCTTCCATAAGAATACTTTGCTAACAAGGAACCTGATTGTTTTCTGGCTGTGAACCAGTTAGTGTGTGATCCATCACTGAAAAACTTGCAGAAACTATCATCTTTTATTATTGTTGTTGTTTTTGCTCCACGGCATTGTGTGTGTGTGTGTGTGTGTGTGTACCCATGCTTGCCATTGTGGCGAAAAATATCATGACATTTCACTAGCCTGACACTAAAAGCAAATTTTATTACTGCAAGACAGTACACCTACTCTTTAGCAGGCTACTACTACTGAAATAATCTATCAATCTAGAACATCTTTGATACTCCAACTGCTATGATAAATGAATATCTGGGCTGAAAGTGTGTAACGCAAAACAAACAGGAATATCTGGGATATTGATTCTCACTTTCAACAGCAAAAAAAAAAAAAAAAAAAAAAAAAAAATTGATGTCATTTATTTATATAATACAGCAAGTTGTATGATTACTGGAATGAAATTTTCAGCTACCAGTACAAAAAGGGAATCAATGCATCCGATACTTTTGAAAATAATTTTTCTTTTTTTGCATAAAATTACACACTAATTTGTGGATTCTTCACATTTGTGTCATATAAAACTTAATATACTTAACAAACATGATTATCATGTATCCTTTTTAGAACGACCAAATATGAACTATCATTTATATAGATATAACACAAGATCAAAAATTCTTGTATGTCCTTAGAACAACTAATTATCAAAGAAAACATAAATGTAACATAACAATCAATGTACTAAAAATGCCACATATGGAACAAATAGCACCCAGCTTCAGCCTATTTGAAAATGAACAAATGCTTAATACTGTATACGCCATATATTTAGCGAGTCTAAATTTTTGCGAATCGGGACTCTCCGACAATTTCGCAAGTGGTAAAATTCACGGTCGTGGAGTACTGTACTGAACGGGGAAATGTATCATGTGTGTGTCACATTCATATCTGGATCAGAGTCATTATTTTTGCGTGTCTTTAATTTTGCGAATAGCACCCGACTCTGAAATTAGCGAAAATAAAAACCTCGCGAAATATTTGTCATATACAGTATATGATGATGTTGTATTTTTGACAAATATTACAAGGTTGTAACTACATAAATAACTAGAAAAGCACTCTGAGAGCGCAGACCTCCGTCAAGCAGCTACTTTCCACTGATCTTGCTCTTCCATAGAGATCAGTGATTTCCACCCATACGTATGCATGCTGAAAAATCACCCTATTTCCCAATATAGAAGTCTTTGTTACATCATAAACCCTCAGCTGCGCGGCGCACCTCGCCCTAGCAGAAACTAGAGCATGCACTTCAGTGCGCGTACGAAAACCTCAAAAAAGCGCAGCTTGAACTCCCAAGTTCATTGACCCTACCTGCCAAAATATTGAAAATCCTTCAAAAAAAATCCATAAGAATTTCCAGATCACTACCAAAATGTTATTATCTGTTCCTTGTGTCATTCTAAACCTTCCCTGCAAGTTTCATCCAAATCTGTGCACAACTTTTTGAGTTATTTTGCACACGGAAAAACGAAACAAACTAACTAGCAAACCAAAGGTAATGAAAACATAACCTCCTCCCTTGGCGGAGGTAACAACCTTTCTTTATTAAGCTGTGTTTTTACATAGCTGTGCTTCAATGTAGCAATGACAATTTGTTCTGTTTACGTATTATCCCTACCTACCTTATACTCCCTACATTAATGAGCTTTGCTTCCACACCCTTACTTTCAAAGTGGATGGAGCCCTCCATTACTTACACAAACATGATCTGAATTCTTTCTGCCTCATTGTTGGAAGCTGTGATCAGCGTGAAGTACCCAAATCTACTTTCATAAGTGACTCCATACCCACTTATGTTTGCCCATCAGCACTTGATACTGGCATTAGGCTGATGAGCAGAGGAGGGCTGTAGCCAAGAAAATGTCAAGGCAGAATTATCACCTACCTCACACTGAGGGGAAGGGGTGGGGCAACACAACTCTGAAAGAGCTTGTTCAAATCACCATGAAGTATTCTTATCACCTGCTACGTTAAAGGAGCATGAATGCACATCATGTAGGATAGAGGATAGTCTTAACTTCTGTGCCACAACTCCTGGGCTTCTAGCTATCATCAGATTAGAGTTTATCTGTGAAGCAGGAGATGGCTGAATCAAGAGGCACACATGATCCCTGTGTGCCACGTTTGCATTATGCCACACTGAATGTCACAAGTGGTAACATCTATGGCTTTCATGAAAATAGAATTGATCTGGAGTTAAATCATGAATGACATAATGATAACACAGAAGATCAAAACAATCTGCCAATGCACAAATTAGAAGAGAAGAGCCAACTCCACTCTACCATTCCCCATAAGACTAAGAAAAGCCTTACAGAGGAACACTGCTTTTACTTCGACCTCAATTATGTTCATTTACTTGTATACTGGAGATCTCAGTATGGTGTGTACATTGAACTGGTAATTATAAGTATGTTCATGGTTTCTGCTCTTCACCAAAATCATTTGCATTCTGACCAAAAGGTGCCAAGCCAATGAAGACATCCCTACGAGAGACACTGAAGCAACCAATTACACGGATCACAACCCACTCACTGGCCAAGGAAAAGTTGGCCACCTTAAATCACACCCGAGTTTTTCACATACCTCCACACGTCACTGCTCTTCGAGAACAGCGACATCTTGATTACTTCGGGAGCCATCCAGGCATACGTCCCTGCAGCGCTCATCCGCGTTGTTTTGTACATTTCCCGCGCCAGGCCAAAGTCGGTGATTTTCAGCTGGATGTTGTACATGTTGCTATGCTCGACCTTCTGGTCAAGGAGAACTGTGAGGGAAAGAGACAACAGAAAAATAAAAGTGAGATGATGCTATGGCTTGGCACTTTGGCATTTCATCCTCTAATTCTTGGATCAGTCCAATGGATTACAGGTACAAGGTGTCATCACTATACAACGGATACCAAGATGTTATCCAACAAACTGAAAATCACAAAACATGTAGTGGAAATTGTTGGATTGTATCGTCTGAAATGTATGGATAGTGTTACAAAGTCACAAAATATGGGAGTAGCAGTAGAAAAGAAGAATTCCTTGTTATACGTTCCAGAAACATTTTCTCAGCATCAGAGCAGTCCCTAAATTTGTGATGTGACTGACAAAGAGAAAAAAAAAAAAAAAATTGGCGAAGTAATGAGCCAGTGATCAGTAACATCAGAATTAGGATTATACAGGTCAGAATTTCATGAAGGCTTGAATTATTGTTTGCACCCCTCTCCTATTCATTGTCACTCTCATCAACTTTGAGTAAGTAAACAGCCCTTTAACTGAGAGCTCTACACCAGTCCTGACTGTTCCCCAAATCAATAAATAGTGTGCAGATATGTGAGATTCCTCTCGTAATCAGTACAGTTGACTTGTACATGATTACCTTTATAAACAAAATGTTTTGCATCAAAACTTATCAAACTTGAGGGAGTTGAGAGGAATTTGAAAATGCAGTTGACAAGGGAAATCAGTTGATCGCACACTTTCATCCCTGTTGCAGAAGCAATCATTTCTAGTCATTTCATTTTTTTTGGACAAAATAAATCAAAACCCCCATAAAACCATCCACCAGGAGATTCCAAAGTGACAGCATAAATAGTAGTATTGGTATACAAACAACACAACAAGGCACAAAGGGCATTCGGCTTCAGATGAAAAAAAAAAAAAAAGCACCAAGAAATGACCTCAAAATGCCTTTGATCACTGTTTGCCACAGAGGCACAATGCCATTGTTGTTGCACTTGCAAAATTCCTGGATCACACAAAAACACACCCTCTACACTGGCTGGAATGTCAATTGTACTGCAAACTGTATGTGTATGTATGAAATGCATGGTATTCTTCTGCACAGCAGTGCATGAAGATACGTGGTGCCTTATATCATTCACACTGCAAATCTTCCCTAAAAATGTTGCACATTACAAGGCAATTATTATAAAATGACCCCCCCACCAAAAAAAAACAAAAAACACCCAACAACAAAAAACAAATCCCAACTGCTGCCTTGCAATTATGTAAAATGCAACTCTCAATAGTAAATTGTGCAGTCAGTTCCAGTGTTTCAATTCATAACATATTTTGTATTACGAATGACATTTACATGACATGTGAAACAACATGGCAGGACTATTGACATATCACCCATTAAAGATATGTTTTCAGCTGGGAAGCAGAGGGTCTTTAAACACTATACAAAAATATATATATTATATACACTGTATATGGAGCCATCTCCCTTCTTTTCCTCAATTTATCAGAGTTTGTGTTACCATGACATTTGCTCCTGTGACAATTGCTCCCATACAAGGCGTGTCTTCATCAGCCCGAAGTTTCAAGATAGCGCGCTATCTTGCGGTTACCAAACTAGTCCGATGTCAAAATAGCGCGCTATCTGTGTAGTGAAGACGCAGATAGCGCGCTATTTGATCGGGAAAATTTCCCAAAAAATCTTGGTCTAGTTCGTCAACTAGAGCGCTAATTCGTGAAATAGCGCGCTATCTTGGGTGCGTCTCCATCAGCCCAAAATTTTCTCGATCCCTCCACGCTTCTGGTTCGCCAGCTGGCAATGGAAAGCGCATGTACAAGCAGCTAGTGATTGTGTATAGTACATTACACGCACGGTGTATTCAAGGATCACATGTGTGTACTATAGGCCTACTGTTGTTGTCATCTTTAAAACCAGGGAGGTTATTTCTCTCACCTCCCTATTAAAACTCAGTGCCTTGCATGCTAGCTGGTTGTTTTTTTTTTTTTTTTTGGTAAACTTCTTCTTCTGGTCCACTCTATTCATACCTTAGCTGAAGATTCTTGCAGATTGTGTGCATTTTGGATTTGTTTAAACATTGCAATTCGTTAATTTCATATAAGATGCCTCACTGGACAGAAGAAAGAGTAGCGTTATTAATATCCCTTTGGAGAGAATTTACTGTACTGCTCACCTCCCTGGTTGTAGAATCGTACATACGGTGATATAGGAGATTTTGAGCGGGGAAATCCACTTTCGAACCGCGAGCCAGGCAGAGTAATATTGCAAAGTGCGCATGCGTCAATTTTCGGACTAATTTCCCGAAGCAGGCTGTTCGAGCTGATGAAGACGCACATTCGCTGTATCGGGCTATTTTCTAAGACCGCAAAATGTCCCGCTAGTTTGAACTTTGGGCTGATGAAGACACGCCTAAAATATCTGCAAGCTAAGATAAACATAAATTACACCCATAAACAAAACACTATCCCTAATCCTAATCCTCACATCAAACCAAACCTAAAACCCTATCACAACCCTAACCCTAACCCTAAGTCCTTGCAGGAAATAAGATCGGAGCAACTACGTCAAGAGCAAATGTCGTGTCACCAAATTTATGCATCATTATGCAACAAGTCTTTTGTTTTTGAAAAACAAAACTTGTTACTGACCCTATTCTACTTAGCTCTTTGAATGTATCAATACACTGTACATAATCCATTCTTCTATTTTGTTGCATATCTGTCAAAAAGCTTGGATAATGGCTAGCATATACGTGTATGTAATCATGAATTCATGTGTATGTGGATTACATTCCTAGTTATTCATAGAATCTAGAATGCAATTTTGACTGCACTTTACTGATCATTTGTGTCTTGGAACAAGCAATTTATAAGTCGTAGGACTCCATGGACGAGAAAGAAGAAGGTTAAAGGCATACCATGAATGGCATATTGACTTCAACAACTGGCCTTGAATAATACATATTTGCCCGCAGTTTTCATAAACTAATCAGCCGCATAAACATACCATACTCCACACATTTCCATCGATTATTCTATCTTCCTTTCTTTCTTTTAGGCACAAAAATTCCATAAATTCTGCAGCCAGACAAATAAACAAAGGATCCCAATTTACCATTGGAAGATATCACCCATCACCCTGTGTAGTGTACCTGTACCTTGGACTTTGCTTTTAACTGCTCCAATGACCTTTGAAGCTATGCCTTCAAAGACAGATTGAGTGGGCACGAATTGAATGGGGCTGTTATATCAAACCGTAATATCTTCTCCGTTATTCTCTGGTTCTTTTTTCCCATCATGCGGCAGCTCAATTTCATGCATCAGTTTTATAAGGGAGGCTATTGAGGGGGAGGAAGCGTACTTGAATGCATGCATGTGGGTAGGGGAACGCGAACAGAGGATAATATTCAGACAGTACTTTTAAATTCCCTCCCCCCCCCCCAAAAAAAAAAAAAAAAATAGAAAGAAAGACAGACCAAAGATCAAAATCAACTTTGAAATATGACACTGCAATGCTGTGTGACCACAATCGCTATGGAATAACAAATACTGTCAGCATGGGCATAGACTGATGCTAATTACAACTTCCATACATTAAAGGTTAAAAACTTTGAGCTACTGCTCAGTTTCAGAATGATACACAATGTCATTTGTAGATTTATGCAAAAGGCATTACTAATGGTGCTAAATCAGAACTTGGAGTCTTAGAGGAATTTTTTTTTTTTTAATTTTTATGACATAATTTTATGTTGGTGGAAAAATTTCTCTTCACAGAGAGCTAGCTAAAGTTTGCTTGAAACAGTCAATGACATGACATCTGGTGTACAAACATATTCTTTATTATACTGATAGGGATAATTAAACAGAGATGTCCCGATACAACAGTTGTTTTATATCTAAAATTAATGTAAAAGTTTGTGTTTACACGACATGCATTGAATACCAGTGGTATAAGTGATATTTTGCAAAAAATTCATGCACGAAAAAAGCCATCGGTTCCGATTCACAAAAATTTCAAATTCATATATCTTGCGTTACAGTGTTGTATTGATACCCAAATTTCAACAAACTCAACATAAAACATCCTGACACAGGTTGATATTCACACATGGAGACATTCATATGCATACATAAATATCTAGTCCTAAAGCTATATGGTCCTAAAAAGGAACTCATGTGCAATATGGGAGAAACCCAGCGCAGGTGGAGAGAAATCAATGCAAATCACGTTTTCTCCCGTAGTCTGCTATGTTTTGACTTAATACGCACTGCCCAATCAACCCTGAACATATGCCCTCCGTGGGGGGTATCTGTACACTCTCTCCCTGAATCCCACGATGCATCAGTCCACGCATGATACCAGTACATGGCACCTGAAAATTACAATGTGGGTACCGGTATACGAGTGGAGATGGTGCAGCGGTGCGCAGCAGCAGCTGTAAGCCAGCAGGCAGTTCCAACAAGGAGGTACTAGTACCTCCTTGGTTCCAATGTATTAACGACATGGCATAATTCACATGTGGAATATCATTGTGAATTTTTTGCAGTTTACACTAGACTACAGCACAAAGATGTAAATAATATATAACTTGAATGTATGATTAGTTAGAAAAGGCTTACTCTCCCTTTAAGAACAACAACAAAAATGCATATATATGATAAATCTTCTCGGAATTGTGGGGAAAAATTGGAAGTTGAAATCACCAGCATATATGCATCTCAAGTGAGAGTACTTCCCGAGTTTGTAAGGACATACTGTCATTTCAGATGATTGACAGAAATATAAACTTCACTTTTCTCCCGTTTTGCAAAATTTTCCAAGTGTTGTCAAGTCTTTTTGATACCGGTAGCACAAATGATGAAGATGATGAGCAGCATCTCCAGAAGAAGCAAAACCAGTGATATAACCTGATGATGCACCTTGGTGGGAGGAGGTCTCCATTTCAGACCAAGTCCACCACAGAAGTGTACAACTCTTTATAAATGCCACTGACTGGGTAAACCCTCCTTCCGTGGATGGGTAATTATAGCGGACTCTTGGTTCTTACTTCTCTCCCCCTGGAGATCAGACTCGCCTATCACTCCAGCTCATGGTAGTGGGCGTATCCATGTACATGATGCACAGGCTGGTCTCTTTTCAATACGGATGCTCTGAATCTATGATATGGCATGGTATGGTTTAATAGATAAAAATGTTCTTGCAGCCAAACACCTGAATTGCAGCATTTGCTCACAAAAATATGATACAAATTCAATTGAAAACAGAGTATTTACACATTTCAAATTATTCAGCACTATCAAAAAATTATCAGCTAATATAATTTACAATCATTATTCATTATTGAATCTACTGTATTACATTCACTACATTCAACACAACATGACGCATAGACACAAACTGAATAAAATTAATCTTTACGGTACAACTACTGTATAGCTCTTCTCTGGCAAGCCTTTCCAATTTCTGCTGGATAGCATCTGAGCAATAGCATGTAATGTCAAAACAGTGCATTATAGCATAATGGGCCTCTCTTTGCTATAGCCCATAGGCCAATATTCACAAAAGTGGTTTAAATCAAAACCATGGTATGAATTTAGTCAATGGACTAAAATAAGCGTGAAATAAATGTACCCTACACATGTGAGTACCAATGCGCAGTTATCATTGGAAGTCTCCTGGCGGGCACACTGTCACATGCATTAATGCAGAAGAAATTTGAATAAACCATGGACTAATTTAAGCCATCTTTGTATACGGGCCATAGGGGTGAGAAATGAAAGCACTGTTCAAACGACCCTTTTCCAATTTGTACGAAAGCACTGTGGCATTTCCCTATAACGTAAAGGTTACTTTGCGAAGAAATGCACCTTTGATTTGAAAGCTGTGATAAAAATAGCACAGAAATGTCCTTTGAAGCCTCTGCACAATAAGTCAAATCTGTGTAGGACATCTCCACCCTTATATGCAAATGACGGCTGCTACCTCTAACCTACAGGTTTTCAGACACAGTGCACTGATTGTCCTCAATGTTTGGGTGGAGGGTTCAGGTTAGGCTAAGCCTCCATTTTGTGTGCATGGAGGATTTACTGAAGATTATGCACCTGGTCTGTTTGCTTTTATTGGTGGTTTTGTTTATCTCAGGTGTTAAGAGTTCTAGTCTACCTGCTATTATTTCACAAAGGGGATTTTTTTTTTCCTGTCACACCAATGACACATTCAGAAGCAGCATGTTCAGAAATGTTATGCATCAATGTTTCCTGCCATTTCAAAATAATGAGATTGGGGCTTTACCTTATTATGCGATTCTGAATTCCTAAATACTGCATGTGATGACAAAATCTATAGAACACAAGAGGCCACATACAGACATTTTTTGCATTGGGATAAAGTTTGTAACTTCCTTCTTTCTTTACCTTGCTCCCTCAAAGCTTGCTTTCCTGAGTATCACTATTACTGGTATTTGTTCCACAATGGAGGCATGCACTAAAATTAAAATATAGTAACAACCTTTTCCTTATTCAATTTCTTTGATTCCAGCAACTCATCACACAAGAGCTCAATAGAAGATTCCAATGAATAACCAATTTGGGAAATAACATCTTTTAGACAATTATCACATACTGTACATACATTATGTCAGTTATTTTTGCAAATTTTGCGAATCGGGTGATATTTGCCTATTAAACAACACATGAAAATATCAACTCTGATCTCTACATGATTGTGATTTGCATGCATTCATGTTTATATTCATTTCTGTGCTCCATGATTGTGAATTTAACCACTCGCAATATTACCAGAAAGTCCTGATTCGCAAAAAATCATAGTGTAAATATCATGTGAAATCTGAATATATGGCATATAGTAATTACAAGATTTTAGTTTGCATCAACTGCTGTATCAAAAATAAATGATTAACAAATAACTACATCATGAATGTAGTCAAACAGAGAATAGCTGCCTAAACACTGCTATTCATTCTAATCCAAAATTTGCACTTGTACTGAACTTGTACTGTGCCTGGAGTGACTTGTGATATGTGCTCTTCCAGAACCAATGCCTTGAGATATCAACAATCATTCACAACATGTATCTCTTCAATACCCATCGTTTCATTGTGAGCCTAGGAATTCCAACAGATCAGACAGTTGAACTGGCTTTGCTTCATCCAACCACAGAGACTGAGCAAAAGGGGGGTATCAAACCTTTGACCCCTTACAGTACTTGTTTGCCCCTTCCCCTTCTTCAAATATTGTAAAATATTCAACAGATGGTAATGGTGTGATGCACAGCTGATTGTCTCTTTACAAAGGTCAAACATTTTCAGCTAGTGCAATTCTTGACAAGTTTATACTCTACCCTATCAATAAGATCTACATTAAATTTTTTTTCTAACTGCTTTGTTTACATATTCCTATAAAATTTCAACAAATCTTGTTTAATATACACTAGTGTAAAGAATATCTTGCTCTGTAACTAATGTATCAGTTGTATAAGCACGTTATTGTATTTTGATTGAAATTAATGATTGTTGAACTGTATTGAATTGAATGAGAATAGAAAATCTGTATACACAGTGGCAGATCCAGTTGAGGGCGCACTGGGCATGTGCCCCCTTTAATTTTTGTTAAAACAAAAGAAATTTTAAAAAATGGGGCACACCCCCTATAATTTTGTAAAGGTGCCCCTCCTTCATGGATTCCAGGATCTGCCCCATATATTCCCCGCGTTCACATTGGTCCCCGCGACATGGGGAAAGTCCCGAGCTGTGGGACTTTCTCCTCAAAAACCATAATGTGAACGCTCGCTGGGACTTGTCCCCTCATCCCCGCGAAGCAAGTCGGGTACGGGGACAAGATTTGGAGGGGAGAGTGACCTTGGCGCGCAATTGATAGCGTCCAGCTGTGGTCATCAAATGTGCGCATGCGCTATGCCTGGATTCAAGTGGCAGAGCTCACTCCAAGCCCCAAAATGCCCCCACAGCTCGGGGACAGATGAGATACCAATGTGAACGGTCAGTAGTAAAAACGATAAGATCTCTTGTGGCTGTCCCCGCGTCGCGGGGATCAATGTGAACGCGGGGACAGAGTGTCAAAAATATTCTCAGATGCAGAAAACACAAACTGCCATTGTGTGCGTCCACTGTTGGAAAAAAAGAAATATGAGGCACAATTATTCTTTAATATTCTTTTTAAAAAAAAGAGGAGATTTTGAAGGATCCACACTTTCTACCTGAACATATTTAACTTATATAGTATCAATGAACAACACCAGTCACTGTGAAACTGCAGCCACTTGCACTCATCTTGATCATCATACCACAGTGTGACAATGCTGTCCCCAGCCCTGAACACAACTCCTAAGATTATGAAATTATGAAATTCAGCGAGGATCTGGAGCAAGATAAGCTGGAGATTCCCTGCAGCTTGAAATAGATACCAGTACATGGCATGCAGTGACAGTGGAAGATTGGGGGACAGACGGGAAGGGACAGAGACACTTGGCAAAGGGACTGAGAGAAAGAGCACCTCACTGGGATTACTTCCAGAATGCATGCAATATCGCAGCTCGGTTTGAGGCAGTTCTGTGGTCCAATAATGAGTCAGTGTGGTGTGTAAGGTATCCAGACACTGCAAATCAATTTTGCCATTTTTATCTCTCTCTACAACGTGTACCCACATAGACAATAACATGAACCTTCAAATAAGATTTAGTTCAATTCTCTTCAGTGAAACCATACTTGTAAGTAGGGTCATTCTTAAAAAGAGCACTGTAGAAATGCTGAACATTTACAAAATCGTGCAATTGGTAATAATCTGACTTTCCACTGCTTTTATATGCTCATTATCATTTTTGCAGACATCATTGCATCAGTTTGCCCTGCTTTGGTACTCTGTGAGTACTACTAAACGCTTGTGTGTGTGTGTGTGTGTGTGTGTGTGTGTGTGCACCACAACCACATGATACTAATGAGATTACTGGTTTCTCAGAATCCAGTTAGCACTCGTTATTGTACCACCGCATGGTAGTCTACTGCATTGACAGTGTACAATGAATTGGAAAGCAACATTATCACTTGTAATCATCTGATGAATGACAGTAAATGTGGAAATATTTTTTGCAAATAACTTTTTGCACTTGGCAGAGTAAGATGAATTCCTGTATGTGTTTTCAATTCTGCAACATTATTAAGACATATAAATTATTAATGTAGTCTGGGGGAATACAGGAAAGCGTAACTGACAAATTGCAGGTTCTCCAAAACCATTCTCTAAGAATTATCTTGCATGTTGACTCTATGTTTCCTACAAACGACTTGTATGACACTCTACATCTTGATTGTTTGTTTGCAGGTCTAAACAATTAAGCTCACTCTCTCTGCAGAGCTGTCAGGCAGATTGGTCCCCAACGCATCATTGAACTCTTTATTTCTTGTGACACTAGTTACAATACACGATCTGGCTATTCTCAACTGAAACTTCCTAAACCCAAAACCAATTATTGCAAGCGTAGGTTCGCATATGGAGGCACTAACTGTGGAACAAGATTGAAAGATCGGTAACTCCGTCCATGTCATTTGAGGCATTTAGGCGATATGTAAATACACCGACTGAAGATGTTTTATTGCTTCATAACTTTGTTTGATTCATTGCATTTGTATTTTATGACTGCTCCATTGCTAAACTGAAATTTTGTTTTTATTATTTTGTTTTATTTTATTTACATTAATTTAGTGTCTTGCTTTTTGAAAATTTGTTTTCTGTTGTTGTGTACTCTTTGCATGGCTTTTACTTATTGTTGTTTGATGTACTGGTAAATCTATAATCGTGTAATGATGTGCAGTGTATCATACTTGTATATAGGGATTGTAATGGAATCAACATTTTTTAAATCTATTTGAAGGTGTAACTGCCATAATTAGTTGCTATAGCTGTGTTACATGTATCTTACTTCTGAATTTAAGTTTGTTCCATGTGTCTTGTATCGTTCTATATGTATTGTTGTGTTTTCATGATAATTATTTGTTTTATTCAAGATGTATGCATTTTTTGCATTTTACTGTAATTTTGTTTGTATGTGGACCCCGATGGAAACCAGCTCTGCTGATCAGGGTGTTCCACCCATGAAGTGGCAATAAATTCAATCAATCAATCAATTTTGCTTTCATAGCACAGGTCTAATATATAGTTTCAATTATTATACATTAACACACAAGCAAAATGGATCTTGCAACTCATCTGACACAATCAATTCATAGTTGTAGTTATGGGATTGGGGCTACATGGGAATCAATTAGTACACGGACGAAGCATGCAGTAATTGACTATAATAGCACTTCATGTGCTATTGATTCTCCTATGTGAGATAAACCAGTCTGCTTGTAGATATAATGTAGCACAGACTCCAGTGTAACATGCATCAGCTTCCTACACTGTTCTACAGGGACACTTTGATTAATCAGTCCATGCTCAGTACGAATACACCTACTGTAACCTCTAAGGCAGGGCACAGTGCTCTTTTTGATGTATTTTCCCCTTTCCATTTTCCCCCAATTTTTCTCCTTCTCTCCCACGGTACGCATGGTGGTCAATTAGTTCACACTTTATCACTTCAGCCAGTGCATTGGCCCAAGGCTCTAAAATAAGATTAGCACAACAGCAACACAAGCAGGAATAGACCGATGTTCCACATTGAAACTGACCTGGCCAGAGGAGCTATTTCTCTCCTGATTCTGGAGTAGCATTTTCCTTGTGATCCAATATGCACCAAAAACTAATTTCCTGCTCACATAGATATATTTGTATCTACATGATACACTGATAATATGCACTCATATTGATACAATATGTGTATCATATCATATAGGCCTACAGTCGTACGCTGTAAGTGGTAATATGATTTATACATACATTGTATAAAATGGTGTGAACATGTCTGCAAAGTGTTTTACACAATGTTTATGTACTTACACAGAATTACACATATATGGAACATTACAGAAAGAAAGAAATTACACTTGTAATTTGCCATTTGGTAAGTTACTTTAAATATAATATGATGTACCACAAACCAGAAGAATAATGTAATCAATTTGCTCTTTTCTGATACTTTTAATTTCATCTCCTAGCCTCTGTATTATGTTAAAAGTTACAGGGAACTTTGGAAAATCCACACACACACACATATGCGTCTATGGTAGAAACTGAGGACCTGTTTTACCCACAAGAATTTTACCACATAACTGAGGACCTGTGTGTGAGTAGGACTCTTGTCAACCGAGGACTCATTCCTATATTACCATATAACCAAGGACTTATTACAATAATGCTAATCGAGGACATACAAACATGTACCCCTACATGCAAAAGCAGACCGTTTGGAGTGGTCTGCGAACCGAGGACTTCCTCGGTTCTCTGTGTGTACTCACTTTAAATGTAAAGTTTGTGTGTGTGTCCTCGTTTTCCACCATGGGTAAGTGTGCACACACACACACACACACACACACACACAACAACAACGACAACAACAACATGATCTACAAACAAGCTACAGTACTATCTGCATGCTTCATCAACCACGTCCATCAAGAACATTTGAGTTTCTTACAGTTTTAAATCTAATAGGCAAAATCATTGATATTGCAGACATAAAGGCTCATGACTTCTGTCAACCTAGAATCTAATACATGCTGTACTGCAGCAAATCAGTTTTATTTCCTGGTTGTCTCCCAAGGATATAATGTGCATTAAAATGTTTTAAATGTTGTGAGGTATACAATGTAATTTCAGGGGATATCATTCTAAAGATAAATGTGCCATTAACATCATTTGAAGTATGGGTCAAGATTATAACAGGACCTTTGCGTGGATAAATTGCCAGCCTAGAAAACTTTACTTATAGTGCATAAAGCAAATCACATGGGAATGGATGGGAAACTACAATGTATTGTGTAGTCTGCATTCTCCATAGATCTATTGATGATACATGGTTGTAACATCGAACTGACTTACAATTGGATCTGGCAGACCTCCTTAAGTCAGATTATTAGTCTGCTTCAATGTCTAATTCTTCATAAAGGTGTAGATAATGAACCACCATTATTGCATACATCACATTTCCACTTGCTTTTCAGGCCTCATTGCATGAATATTCCCTACATACAACTCCACAGGAATATGATAGCCACTTGTTCAGTCCTTTGACACATTCACACAATACACGACTACACACACACACACACACACACACACGTGTATATATATATATATATATATATATATTATATATATATATATATATATATATATATATATATATATATATACATATATATATATATATATATATATATATATATATATATATATATATATATATACATACATATATATATATATATATATATATATATATATATATATATATATATATATATTCCACCCCATCCCCTTCTCTTTCTTTTAGGGGGGGGGGGGATCATATCACCGATATTCATGTATGGAATTTATGCATTCAAGAATGCATACAGTTTGCCTTTGACCTGAAAAGGGAGAAAGAAAAAAAAAAAAAAGAAGGAAAATGCTTCATGACTCTCCCTAATGGGCACTGGCAATTATGCATCATTCCATGATGCTCACTTAATAAGGCTACAGCCGTCTTTCATGTACCGCCCCGCTCTCTCTGTGTGTCGTTGTTGTTGTTGTCTTTTTTTTTTCAGAAGCCTGCCATGTCCATGAATTTACAAAGTACACTGCATCTACCATACATCATTGCCATCCCATGAGAATGTACTTTGCATCTTGCTGTAGTATGCCATGTTTAATAAATAGCAAAGTAGCCATGCACACTGACACCTCTTGGCTTTTCATTATAGTAATATACAAGTGTAGTTGTGCAGAAATTTACGGGTTCATACAGGTACAACAATCACTAATAAAGCAATGGCATATATTCCATACAGGTACTTTAAAGACACTAGTAAAAGTATTGCAAAGCTTTTCCCCAATGCAATGGTGGATTTGAAAGATTGATGATTCATTTTGATAAATGATTTTAAATACTTTTTTTTTTCCATTGAAAGTGATTGCTTCTTTGAGAATTTATCATTTATTTATGCTGGTAAAAGATTGTAATTCTAGCCCAAATGTGTGTGGGCTGAAATTTGCATATTATCATGATAATAAATATCATCTATCAACTACTGAGTATTCATTTTTGGAAATGTACATTCTTATTGAAAGAGAAGGAATCAGAGAAGAACAAGAAAAACAAGACCTTGGAAATGTTTTAAGATTTTTACAGCTAATACTGAAGACACATTATACTCTTGTGTGATCCTAATTCATGAAGATGTAAAAATGTTTCAAATGATGTTACAATATGTACAAAAATTATATCATATCATTGATCAATACATGGGTCAAATGTTTAGCCATCACAGTTGTTTCTTTATTTTTTCTTTCTGCCTTGCTCCACACTATCCATGCAAAGCATCATTATTACCCTGTAAGTGTAATGTACATTATATTCCACATACTAAGAATCTTGCTTTAGGATTGGTCAAGAGCTGATCACGTGATAAAGCGTAGTTTTGCCATCACATCACCTGAGAATAAAAGTTCGTTACACTCTAGATGATGATAGTCATTTTGTTTCGCTGATCTCTTAGTCCACACAGTCCTAACGTGTGATATAACTTACAATTTTGAGTACGCGCGAAATAAAAGTGCGTTGCACTGTGGTCTATCATTTGACCTGGGTCAAGTGATAGACCACAGTGCAACGGGGTGCGAAGCAAATTCGTTGTTTTGTCATCAACGCACATGCTATACGTCTAAAGCAAAGTAAACTATATGTAGCCTAAGCCCTGAGGATACCCTAAGACAGCTAAAATGGTTTCAGATGTGGAATAAAATGGGAATATCTAGGACCCTAGATGTGGAATATAAAGCAAATAATCAACTTTTAGTTTCAGGCAGTGAGACAAACTATCACTTCCTCTGCGATCTGAATGTGTACGCTATCTTTCTTCAGCTGCGCTTCAGGAAGATAGCTACATCCAGATCGCCTCAGAAGTGATAGTTTGTCCCATCACCTTCACCAACATTGATTATTTGCTTATTAATGGGCTTATTCATGACATCACATTTTATTGACATGCTATAACCTGGTTCAAGATTACTAAAATAACAGTGATAACTGTGTTACTGTACAGTATGTCCAAAAAAAAATTTACAATCAGATTTTCGCATTGATAATGTCACCCAGTATGATTAAATTGTCTAAATGCTACTTCAGGGTCTTAAAATATAACATTTTAGCTCTATTTTGCAGAAAACCCCCTTCGATTTGGTTAAGCGGTCACAGAGAAATGTGGATTGTTGTAAAGCATGTCATGAATCTGATTCTTCCAAGTTTAGCACTTCGATGATCTTGTGTGTGAATACAATAGACAGAACTTGGAGGGAAGGGATTCCCGACATCCTCTACAAAATTCCTCATTTCTCTTTGACCACTGAAGCAAATTGAATGGGGTTTTCTGTAAGATGTGGGCAATGAGTTATAGTTTCATACCCTGAATTTGTATTTAGACTGATTCAATATTTTTAAAGATATCATTGCAGAGGGTCCTGTTATAATTTTTTTTGGGACATACGGTATGATAAATGCGAGAAATGATTTTACATGTACTAGATCTGTTATTTTGTTGCAATGCCATAATGATAACTTGAATGTTAAGCACCACAACCTTTTGTCTTTAAATATGAGTGGAATACTGTACGAGCTGAAATTTTCGCGGTGGTTCTATTTTCGTAAATTTCGCGAATCGCCTTCGAACCGCGAAAATAACAACGCGCGATTAACTAAGTTCAGTTAGACCCTCGTAACCGCGAAATAAACAACAAGCGAAAATGTCCTCCAAGTAGCAATTCGCGAAAATATCTGTACGCGAAGATTTCAGCTCGTACAGTATTAAATTTTATTAATTCTTTTTTGGGGGGGCGAGTTCTCAAACATTTGATAACATACTGTCATGCCCATACTGAAAGGATGACACATGACTATCCATTCTTGTTTGATAGAAGTTTAGGTGAATGAACTGTTCCTTTGTTTTAATAGTGACATACATGAGGACACCAAGTAGGTCATGATGGTACAGATCAATGTGTTTGCTTGTTTTTGTTTTTTTCTCTATGAGCTCTAATACTTTATTCCAATAAACGATGTAGTTTCCCTTTGGCTGGATTATTGGGAATACATTCATGAATCTAAATGTCACACTTATCTGTAGCAGCCTTTCCTATCCTGTAAAACTAATATTTGCCATTCTACTAAACATTCTGAGACCACATTTGGCCAACACTTTACTGAAATATATCTTCAAAGTCCAGTAATATAAGATTGTCTTTCCATTATTGTATCCTTACGACAAACATCTAGCAAGGACATCGACTTCACACATTTTCCTGGGATTTATTCAAACTTTCATTACACCTCTTCACATTTGTCATTTTTATTTCACATTTTATTTCACATTTTTACATTTTATTCACTGAAAAAAATGAAGGCCTATCATAGATCTATACATATGTGCACATGAAATTACACATACTCGTAAAAACTGTCTATGTACAAAGTAATATCATTGTAAATGTACTACAGACAGATTCACCACAGCAGTATGCGATACAAAGCTACAACTCCCACTCCACTTCTAAGGTCACAGTATATGCAGCAGTTGCATTTCATACCCTTTACCATAGTGTATGCACAATAGATTTCATGCAGGCTTTTCTTATCAAATGCATCTGAGCCAGAAGGCATACATGTCCAATAAATCACATAACATAACTGCATCCAACTGTCAAGAAATCCTATCCTGACTGCAGGTTCTCGCACAACGGAGCATCCATCTGCTTTAGAGCTGCGTGGGAGACCGGCAGTCTACATGTAATATGCGATTGCATAAATCAACATACCGTATATCTCCTGTTCTATCGAGGCTTACTGAACACTTGACTTGCATCAGCCTAACATGGGTCAACAAGCAATAAATATACATCAAACATCCTTTGGCAATGTGTTCTTTCCAACACAGTTTCGTGATGGAACTCTTCAGAGAAAAGCCCAGGGCCGTGTATTTGATTCACTATTAAGCAGTCATTAGTCAAATAGTGTCCTCACTCTGATGAGAGAGACGTACAAAGAACAAATTTTATTCTCTGGCACTTCAATAGAAAGTATGACTATATCTCCAAATCATTACTGTATACAATTGTATGTCACACAACTTCCATGCATATAACAGTATATCATGTTTTATACATTGTAGTTCCAATAAAATTCTGTTAAGTTCAGCATTAAATGGAAATATCCCCTGTAGGGTATAAAAGAATCATAGGAAGTAATTGGGACTCGGAGCAGCTGTGACATACTGTAAGTCCAGTGCAAGATTTCAGTCGCACTTTGTATCATACCTTTGGCTGTATACACACGACTGTAGTAACACACAAGAACAAGCATTGTTTTTCTAATGAAAGTGTGAACAAAACAATTCTCAGGAACTTTTCTAATCATTCATCAAGATGTGAACTCCAAGACTGAGCATTCCTATTCCCTTGTATTCTTGCGATACAACAAATGTCAGCAAACTTGGCAATGATGTCGGCCACAAGCTGTGGTAATGTGCAGAGTTGTGTCTTTTATACATATGTATAGAGATATGCATAACATACCCTGCTTTAAATCTAATATGGCGCCTAATGTTGCCCAGAAAATAGTCTCACTGAAACTAAAAGCTTTGTGATATAACACCATTTTACTACTTATACAGTTCATATAAAGACAATACAATTGTACATATGTAGCTACATTGTATAGGCACACCTCCGTGTATGGCTTAAATTTCACCACAGGCTGCTGAGGGCAAGTAATGCATTTTCAATGTTCCTTCTCTTTCCTATTGGGTCACTACTCATATTTTCCTTTTGAGGATTTGTAATTGTAATGGCTAAGGGCAGCAGAGGCAATTCAAATTCTGACATGCTTTATACCCTCACTCTAAACCTTGAGACAGGAATGTTTGTAGCATTTCTTCATTCAGTTTTTGTAATTTTCCTGTCTGCTGGAATTCTGTTGTGCACAAAGCACCTTTCAAAGAAGCTGTAGGTGTACAGGCAACTGGATGGTATTATCAATTGACATTCGAACATATGCAGGTTTTTCACCTGACATAATGCACTGTGCTTTATAATAAAGGGGATGGCTAGTAACAGATCAGTGGGAATGCTGGGGGATGATTGTTCCAATTCTTGTGGGATTCATTTAAGAGTACATTATAAATCTATTGTTGTGTGAAAATTATTTGCTTCAAAACTGTCTCATATTCAAGTAATGTGCAGTTTAATGCCCCGTCACTGTACAGGCATGGTAACCTGGAAACATTAAACTGCACATTACTTGAATACTAGCAGCACCCGTGGAAATCTACGGGTCAGAGGGCTTTTTTTTTTTTCCACATTTTTAATGATGAAATAAAACAAACACTTTCCCATTCCTTCATGAAAGTGTGCTCCTCTCGTCTACCTGCCAGGTAATTGCTTTATTTATCACAGAACTTGAGTTTGGAGGGGTTAGCAGCACCCATTGAAATCCAACGGTATTGTCTTGTTTTCCCTCACCTCCCCGCTCAATATGCACACACACACACACACACACAAAATATCCACTCCCGCATAAAATAAACAAAACCAAAAACAACTTGAAAATTCAGGGAAAACTACTAAAAATGCGTTGTTATAACATTCCCAGAAAATTCTGCCAAAAGATTCTTCCTGTCGAAATGAGATTTTTACTTTGAAATTACCCACCCCCATCCCTGCGCACGTGCCTCCATAGCAGGCACCTGTGGAAATCCATGGCTCTCAGGGCCTTGTACAGCATATATTTGTTTTGTTTTGTTTTGGGTTTTTTAGGTGATCCGAGTATCCTCTCGGATCACCTTCTGTATCTGTACGGATTCTTTGTTTTTCTTCTTCTTTATTTCTCCTCAAAAGTTGTGCAGAGGTTAGCTCAGAAAGTGCAATGCCTATCAATTTCAAAATTATACCATGTATGCATCATGTCCCAAAGACGACAAATCTAATGTATCACTGTGATCAGTCGACCGTGACGTCACTATGACGTCATTATATGAAAACACATTCTCAATCATATCTCATTAATGGAAAAGAATTTTTCAATGAAATTTACGTCACATATATTTCAAGTTATGCTAATTCTGCTCATGTTCTCAAAATTCATATTTTCTCTTAAAACGTGCGCGTACGCGCGCGTTAAAATATTTGTATGCTCCAATCGAGCTCAAATTTTTTTTGCACACGTTTCAGACCATTTGGAGCATTTTTTGAAAAATTGAAAAAATCGGACGGACGCGTACGCGCGCGCACATATGCGCACACACAGCTCATATGCAATTGAAATTTCCCGTTTTTTCACACGGATCGGATGTCTGAAATGTCAAGGAATATTTATACCAAGTTTCAAGTCAATCCGACTCAATATGACGTCATACGGGCCCGTCAAAGTTGAAATTCCGCGCGCGCGTCAATGGCGATATACAGTGCAACTATGCCAAAAAACTGCCAATTTTAAATCCGATTTTACTCGTCAGGATGGACGGTGACCCCCCATTTTCTTTACATATTTTGAAAGCTGATGAGTTGTACATGTCATTTCATGGGGTGGTAATGCTGACAAAATGATTAAAAGATAGCAAATTTCTTAATAAAGTAAAAAAAGTGAATTTTCAAAATGACGTCATCAAATTTCAAGTTTATTCGAGCATATCTCACTAGTCCTTTGTCAATTTTCACCCAGATTTCAGTATGTTGTAGCTTATTTAATGTTCTTACAAACATAAAATAACAAAAATTTGATTGGATAACGGTATCACCTCGTAAAAATGGATTGAAAGTAATCTTGTCAAATTTGACCAGTTTACGTGTTATCTCTATGGGAGTGCAGTTTTTCTGGAAATGAAAATTGACATGACTATCTTTATCGAGCACTAGCTCATTTACCCTTCGATAAATTTCTCCCAGATTTTAATATGTTGTAGCTGAGACTTTACGCTACCGTAAGTGTGCCCTTCATTTTTTCATACGCTGTCGGGATCACGTCAAAATTTTTGGTTGAAATTCAGGCTTATCTTCGATGTGTTGAGATATTTCTTTCTTTCTGCAACTTTCTTTGCAATAACTCAAGAAAAACGGCCTCTATCACTTCCATATTTTGGACATGTTAAGTTCATGTCACGTAAATCATTTCATAAAATAACAACTACTTGATCAGACATCATCTTGGGTATGTAAATTAGGGTCAAAGGTCATAAGTGTTTCATCCTGTATCTTAGTGAATACATGTTCTATCTTTCCCATATTTTGCACACGCAAAGACCGTATTACAAGGATCATTTCACAAAATAACTACTTTTTACTCAGATGCCATCTTGTCTGTGCAAATTGAGGTCAAAGGTCATATGTACTTCTTTTTGTATCTTCGTTATGACGTGTTATCTCTATGGGAGGGAATTTTTTTAAATGTGAAAATTGACATGATTGTCTTTATCGAGCACTAGCTCACTTGACCTTCGGTGAATTTCTCCCAGATTTTAATATGTTGTAGCTGAGACTTTACGCTACCGATAATGTGCCCTTCGTTTTTTCATACGTTGTCGGCATCACGATAAAAAACTTGGTTGAAATTAACGCTTATCTTCTATGTATTGAGGTATTTCTTTCTTTCTGCAACTTTCTTTGCAATAACTCAAGAAAAACACGCCCTATCACCCCCATATTTTGCACATGTTTAGTTCATGTCACGTACATTATTTGATGAAATAACAACTACTAGATCGGACATCATCTTGGATATGTAAATTAGGGTCAAAGGTCATAAATGTTTCATCTTGTATCTTGGTGAATACCTGCCTTATCTTTCCCATATTTTACACACGTATAGACGATGTCGCGAGAATCATTTCACAAAATAACCACTATTTCATCAGATGCAATCTTGGGAGTGCAAAGGTGGGTCAAAGGTCATATGTACTTGTTGCTGTTTCTTCGTTATAGTGTATGCAGAATTTGGTACCAAACATGGCAGATATGACTCCCTTTGCTAAATGAGAATGCAAACATCACACGGCCAATGTCTCTAAACACAGATGGAACTTGTATGGTCATGCCTATTGCAATAAGGACTCGAATCATTGATTAAAAAAAATCGGATCACCTTAATTTGTCAGTGATGACAAATTACAATCTCTAGTTTTTCATTGATATTTCTTTTCCTGCGCATTAGAATAGAACAAATCAAATATTTTCGCCTTCGTTTGCTCCCTCCTTTTTGCTTGTTTTTTCCACCCAACTTTGTGTAATGGATCATAGAACCATCCATGTTTCTGCTTCAGACTGTTCATTATTATCATTATCTCTCTTATTGTTATTGTGATTAATATCATTAAATATAAATCACCTTTATTGTTATCTGTTATTATTATCATTTGGGGAGGGGGAGATCATTGTCATTGGGTGTTTGGACGCATTGATAAAGGGAAAAAACGGGGAAGGAAAAAAGATAAGGATTGTGAATATATTTTTTCATTCATGTAAGAGGTACTCTTCACTTAAGAGGTTCAAATAGCTTTTGATACATTTATTCTTAAACATTGAAAAAAATCGACCCGTAATATAGTGCCTCTTCCACCAAGAGGACTTTTTATCATGGGGGGGGGGGGGGGGTAGAGTCATTTAGAGTTTGGGACACAGTAATATCTACTGTATATACATATATTTAGCGATGAATCAAGGGGGAATTTGTTAATTCGGTAAGGATTGTAAAATACAGCTCGCGCCAGCTCGTAGGCTCAGGTCGCACACACAGAACTCTATACAATCTGTGGTAGCACAGTGGGCATTCTCGCTCACCCAGCTGATCGTTCGCGGAGACATGATACACGCACTATGAGTACGGGCAATATATCGCGGAGAGTGGTGAGGTGGTGTGTATGCATTGAGCCTGTTGCTGTGTTGCATTGCATATCATGATGTGTTCTCGGTACACGGGAAGCTACGAATGCCGTATTTATTTCACGAAACTACAGGATCCTCTGTATCTCGGCTAGATTGGGGAGGGGGAGATCATAGTCATTAGGTTTAATAAGCAGGCACCCGTGGGAATCCATGGGTCTCAGGGCCTCGTATTTTTTCTTTAATATTTCTTTTCCCACGTTATGGGAGAAAGAAGAATATTTTTGTCATCATTTGCTCCCTCTTTTTTATTTTTATCACCAAAACTTGGTTTGATGCACCATAGAACCACACATTTGATGTCCACTTGTAACTTCAAAAATTGGCGGTCAGCAAAGAGAGGGTTTCCTCTACGTCCGCTCGTCTTATGAATATTCATGTTTACAGCAGCCATGCAGTAAACGAATGGACAGCAGCGCGTGTAAGCTGAAATGGAAGGGCACGATCGGCAAGGATAAATATCTAAGTGGATATTTAGCCGTCCTAAACAGTCTGACTACAATGATACCCGACGTGAGAGCAAACTAAATGACGTACCTGAGCTGCATAGTATCCTGCAGTTGTTCAAAATAAAATAAAATAACAGCATTCGTTGTTTTCATTTGGGCACGCCAATGGCAAACTGAACGTAAATGCCCTTGTATGACCGCGCCGTGTATTACCATATGAGAGCCCGCAAGGAGATAGTGTTTCGTGTAACCATCGTCAATACAGGCCTGTATATCTGATATGGAAGGGCACGATCGGCAAGGACAAAATTTAAGTGGATATTTAGCCGTCGAGATCACTGCTAAACAGTCTGAGTACAATGACGTAGCTGAGCTGCACAGGATCCTGTAGTTTCGCGAAATAAAATACGGCATTCGTAGCTTCCCGTGTACCGAGAACGCATCATGATATGCAATGCATCACAGCGACAGGCTCAATGCATACACACCACCACTCTCCGCGATATATTGCCCGTACCCATTTAGTGCGTGTATCATGTCTCCGCGAACTATCAGCTGGGCGAGCGAGAATGCCCACTGTGCTACCACAGATTGTTTAGAGTTCTGTGTGTGCGACCTGAGCCTGCGAGCTGGCACGAGCTGTATATATAACCCGTATACATCGTGTGCGTGTGTGTGCAAGAACGATGATAGAGCTTTCGCCACTGAAGCGGGAGTCCAGCGCGCCAGCGCGCAAACGCTGCATGTTGTTGTCTTTTGTTTTTGTTTGTTTTTTGTACCGCTCTCGACGTCGACACGGAGGAGGAGCGCGGCCGAAACCCGGCCGACCGAATAGAAGAGACCCCCCCCCCCTGCCGACAACACCGGTCTGGGGGGCCCGGAGCCGACGGCTTCGGAGGAGATAGCTCTACAAAAAAACAGCTCTCTCGATTATAATATTAGATGAGACAATTCTGAAGCAAACAATTTGCACACAACAATGTACTTTAAATGAATCCCACAAGGATTGGAACAATCATCCCCCAGCATTCCCACTGATTCCCACTGATCAGTTACTAGCCATCCCCTTTAAAAAGATTTCCAGCTCAAGATGTCCAGCTCAAGCCATCAAACAAGTTTTACTCACAAAATTATCAAAAGTACAAAGGGCCAGCTAGGTCACTTCAAGCTTAGTCTGTCCATGGTGACACACTATTGAAAGGATGATCAGGTACAATAGCAACATGAATTTAAGATGATGGTCCTTATAAAGCCCTAGTCACACATAAACATGGATCCTCAAGGATCTACACGATGATCTAGGGAGTTCCAGGGTAGTTTCTTCCTGGATGGAGCATCGACGAGCGTTGATGACTGCGCACACCGTATCAACAGGCAGCTACACGGCATCTACTCGGCGCTTACACGGACCATACCGGACCCACCTGGCAACTACATGGTCCATGCCGGAAGAGCACGGCGTCTACAAGGATCAACACGGCAGCTACACGGCAGCCACACGGACCATCCTGGATTGCTTGGCCAACACAGCAGTCCCAGGATGACCCCAGATGTTTCTGACCTCCAAAAGTTGCCGTGTTGGCCTCCCGGTTGTCTACGGATGTCCAAGGTGTCAACACGGATCTCTCCCCAGATCACCCCAGATCAGATCTGGGGTGATCCGGCATGTCTATGTGACTGGGGCTTTAGGAGGGTTAAGTGCATGGCACGTAATTCCTAGAGAGGTCCGACATCTCCCTAGGGTATCATGTCATAATTTGACAATTCAACATGCTAAACATTATCAACGTTTTCTCAATCTGTTTTTCCCATGGGCCCTACTTTTTCAGATTTCTTACCAATTGAGTTACCCTACAGGCTATAATGATAAACAGTGTCCTCTGAGCAAGTTGTCATTTTGAAGACAGTAATTAAACATGCGGGCCACAAAACTTTAAAGATCTGCATCACAAACAGTCTATTTTTTTTTTTTCAGTGAGATCTCAAAGAATGTGGTTGTAGTAGTGTCTGATTTGAAGGCAAACTGAGTTGAAGGGCAATGACCCACCAACCTCCCCCTCCCTATGTACTTTCACACATTGTGACAGTATTGGTAAACAAAAATCCTTGAACAATTCTGATAAACAAGAAATCCAATGGATCACCAGTATTGTAAGTTGTATGCAAAGAAAAAACAAAATGAAACATAAAATTTAATCCCTTTCTGTATATGACTGTATTAAAGTTTTATCTCTTAGGATCTATTAGGGTCTATCATATCAAGGAGGTAGCTCGCCTAGTACCTCCTTGATCATACATACATGTACACTCTATTTAGCATTATGAGTCGCAATGTTAATGGGACTATCTGAGTAAAAGCTTTGACTCGGGTAATATATGGCTTGCAAAACGTGATACCGGTAATCAACAGTAACAATTTGGTCTGAGAATATCCACGTTCCGCTTAATTGTTTGTGTGCTTTGAGTGTAGATTGGTTTAGTAAACTGGCATTGTATACAGAGGCTAAAGTAGAGTTGACTTTCTACAATTATTCGATCTCTATTTTCTTTTCTTTGTTTTGTTTTGTTTTTGTTTTTGTTTTTTTTCAAGATCATGACATTCCATTTTTGGTCAGATGTGGGGTAAATCTCACTGAAGCATTCATAGAAATCTGGCAGACCTGAAGCAGAATATTGACTGTGACAGGAGCCTCTGCTTTACTCTCCTTTTGAAACTGCCTTCCTGGCACCAACCAAAAAGACAGACAGAAAGCAGAATCTGATGCTAATGATGAACATAGGAACATAAATCATTCTTTTACCTTAAAACACAGTGCAAACTGTAAATAAGGCCTACTCTGTGCTATTATGACAGAGAATTCACACAAAGAAAATGATTTGTCAAGATATTATTTGTATGTACTTTTACTTACAAAATCTTTTAAGAATAATCACATATATCATAGAAGTCAAGTATTGGCTAAAAAAAAAAAATCATGTTTAAATGTCAAACAATCTTGTACAAAACTATAAATTGCAATGTCTCACTGATGTTAAATTTCAATAGCATCTGCACACTCACATGAACTGTGGCAAGCTCCTTTTGTATGGTGAACCTGAAAATTGACACTTAACAGCAGGCGCGGTGGAGCACCCCAATTATCTCGCAGAAATCCATCGGCAGCCGAGCCTCATTTGCATAAAGTAAACAACATGTACTCGCGTAGTTGAGAAAAAGTAAACAACTTCTCAAGCTAATAACAATTTCAGGAAACCTATTTTCGGATTAAAATTGAGTTAGTTTGAATTTGAAAACATGTCCGAATATGCACATATAACATATTAAAGGATTTGACAATGATAAAATGTGAAATTTTAGCAAAAACCTGGCGAGCAAAATTACCAAAAATATGCCTCGAAAATCATCCTAAAATTCACGAAGTGTGATTGCGGAACAAAAGCGCCATTCAAACAAAGTACACCGAAATTTATTTATCTGCTTGCATTTTAAATTTCATACCATAATATTCCCGGCCATGGTTGTGTCGGAAAAAAACAGAAGGTGATGTCAAAAATGACACGAACGCAAAGCGTACAGGTCGGTCCCATGTATAATTAATCGCGTCACTGTGGCGTTGCATGTCACAGCACACACAACGCATTGCTGCATGCAGCGTGCGCGGCAGCAGCTCAGCAATCACCGCCGTGCGACACTCAGCAAAATTGACTGCGTCACATGCAAACCAACAATGAGCACGAAATCCTGAATCTCACGTACCACGCATGCCCAATATTACGGGAAAAGAAATGACGTCATTTTCAATTGTTTCGCCGACTACAATTTTCTATTCCAAACCCTAGTTGATTTCTCAAAAAGTACAGGTGGTACAAAGCGAAAACTTTCACCATATATGGATTGAGGCCTGATGAACTTATGTTGCCAGTTTCGGACACATTGGAGCCCGGCCATAGTCCAGTCGGAAAAAAACAGAGAGCATGTTTTGCGAGAGGTGATTTTCAAAACGCTTTAATATCTCAAGTTCTAGTGCAGCAAATTTCACAATTTTTTCATCAAAAGGAAGGTTTTTAAAAACTTAGATAGTGTGGGAAGTTTGAGTTTACTAGCGGCATGCATAGCGGCACGCATAGCGGCACAAGGAGAAGGTAAAGATTTGACTTTTTCATGCACACAGTTTCGGGCAGCCGTGGATGCCCGTTGGAAATTCAAATAGAATGGGGCGATAATGAGATGCAAATTGGGGTGCTCTACCGCGCCTGAACAGGTAGTGTACATGCCATGAATTTAATTTGAGATAATAGTACAATTTGCAATACAGTTGTAGGTTAAACTTGTGATCAAGAACCATGTGACAACATGAGAAAATACATTATCCTTTCTTGCAAATATCAGTTGACTGACAAAGTTTGGAAAAATAGATTATACCATGAACCATGTTTACATGAATTGCTAAGTTTTTTGTATGCAGTGGCTGTGGTGATGTATGATGTGCAATATCTTGTACATGCTGCAGTGTGTACACTGATAGCGCAATCCTTGATATTATGCAGATTGTAAACAGAATGACTGTAGGGCCTAATGATCTTTTCCATTCCCATTTCAACCCTTTTCACGCCAACATGTCACTGATTATAAAGCTAGTTAGAACATAAATGCCACTCACTGTTCTCATTTACATGGCAAAATCTTCTATGGGGACTTTAGATCTAAGACTGAAAAACCAAATAATGCTCAGAAATAAGGCAAACAAACATAGAGATCAAACAAGTCATGACCCATGATGCAGAAGTCATGAACTAGTTTGAACACATACCGTTGGTACAGCTGTACATATAGTCATGAACTGCTAAATGCTTGGGCCACTCGCTTGAGGCCGTGTCACACCAGCCTTGCGTGCGACTTGCAAAGAACAATTTTGACTACCCGGAGGTCCCCGTAGATGATCCGCACATGACAGTACCTAGCATGTATCTCAAAAGTAGTCGCCCGGAGGTGCGCACACATATTTTTTTTACCAGCAACCGTGTTTAGGCCCTGTCACACCTTTCCGGGCAAGGTACGCGGGCTTGTTATGTGTAGGGATTTTCTAGCATACCGAACATTCCTGAGGGCGGAAAAGGATTTGTGCGAGTCAGCACATGTGTCTTACTTGCTGGACGCGTTATACTTGCGAGTATACTGTGTGACCTTTGTACCAGTCGCGTGGGGGCCGACAACTCAGTGAAGGAATTCCTCTAATGGAATGGCTGAAATCTCACTGAATTTCATTATCTTGGCTGCATACGGGACTGCGAAGTACCTGCGTGGGAGTTGCCTGGGAAGTACTGCCGCTACGCGCTAGATACTGTCAGGTGCGGACCTCTCCCCCGCAAGTCAAGCCGCAGAAGTTCCCCCGTACGGTATGACAAGGCATGAATGAAAATTGCAAACATTCTTGTTCGCCCGCTGAAAATCTTCTATGTGCTGGAAACTACCTCCTCGCCACAAGCCCGTGTAGCTGGTGTGACACGGCCTTTAGTCTTGTTTTTCTTGATGTGACTCCTTTGGACTTTCATTCTCTACCAAACACTTGGATTTGGATTTGGATTTGGATTTGGATTTAAAAAAATAAACAAACATGTAACTCCCCCTTCCCCAGTACATCTTAAATATTATATCCCTTTCATCAAACCCAATTGTGTAGACAATTTCTGCATTACTTGGTTGTACAGTTGGAGCAGGATCAGAGTACTCTGTGCACTATATTTCCACTGCTATTATCTGCATAATATCCGCATCATGGCCATACTTGTAGTTTCACAATTCCAAAAGAAATGTGGATTACATCCAAGGTGCAGCCAAAAGGTCACCTCCCCTTCCCCATCATCATGGGGGTGTGTGCAGTTACCATGATGATTACACATGTTTTAAAGGTAGGGAATCCCATTTGCATGCCTTAAATGAAGAGTTGTATAAATACAGTGGTATGTTGAAGAGAGTATCATTTTAGAAACTCCCATAAAGTATTGAAAGTGGAAGGTAACACTTAGTACATTTTTATTGACCGTTATATTTTGAATTGAATTTTTTTCGGGGCTCGCCGTAAATTCCAGTACATTACTAGGCTACCTTTGCAGACCCATGCACTGCATGTGTGTCCATCATGTATATTTTGTGAAGAAAGTTCATCAAAATTTACAAACATTTTTATATACATTCTTGCCACACACTCTATATGTTATTACATCAGCTCTTATACTTTTAGATTTGTGTTTATAGATAAAAAATACAGAAGACTGCAACAAAAAGGCTTAAGTGTGGCTGACACACAGAACTACTGAGTAGTTGAGTTTTGTGCATTATTCAAGTTGTAGATAACTGTTGACTTCCAAATTTCTCAGCAGTGGCCTAAACAAGTCCCCTGAGGTTCATATTTAATGTTTTGCTGCATTTTGGGAGGTCTGTAAAAGGTATCCCCTACCTTTAAAGGATTTTTTTTTTTTTTTCAGGGGGGGGGGGGGGATAAAAAAAAAGTGTGGATTATTTTCAGAGTTTGTGAATGCAGTCTTTATTGAATTGTCTGCATTGCTCTATAATATGTGGATAGTTGGGGAATACATTTATGAAAGGTGTATAAGAGGAAAAAGAAAGCAGCACATACAAAATGCACCAAGCATACTACTCAGCAACAGCTTTACAACAAGGTTGACGTACATCGACTCTATAGGTTAGTGTGGTACATACAAAATGCACCATGTTGTTGTTGTTGTTTTAAAGAACGAAAGGAGAGAGAGAGAGAGAGAGAAAATGGGGCCCTACACAAATAATTTGCCCCAGACAGCACTTAACAGAAAACAAACATTATAAATCTTATAGACATATAAACAAGAATATTAAATATATACCAAGTCTCCACGAGGGAGCTCATATTGTCTCCACGAGGGAGCTCATATTATCTCCACAAAGGAGCTCATTAATGCACCATGCATACCACTCAGCGACAGCTTTACAACAAGGTTGTACATCGACTCTATAGGTTAGTGTGGGAGCAGAGCTCTCCTCACTCAACATCAGCTGTTTCCAATCAGCCACCTACGCGTAATCATACCAGCATGTATGACATCCTAGATGGTGGTTGGCTGTAACACATAGGCAGCTTGCTTGAATGGTGTAGGTTTGTAATTTGACCAACTGAATACCAGTGCTGTGCCAGGTCAGTCTTCATTCCTTGTTATGGAGGGAGAGGTTCATTGATAATCATCGCTAGGTTTACCAAACATGTAAGATAATTATGTATTGTTAACCTTGTCTTCAAGAAGTCAAATCTATTTGAACTGAAGAAATAGTTTTGACTTAGAGAAAAATTCTACTAAAAAGAGATTAAAATCAACAGATTATAAAGAGAACAAAACTTGAAAAGACCTTTTGACTTCTAAGGCGATTATTTGACTTCTTTTTAATACACAAGGTTGACTTCAGCAAGGTTGACTGTATGTGAGTGTGTGTGTGTGTGTGTGTGTGTGTGTGTGTGTTTTTGTTTCTGTTTCGGTTGCATCAATGTTGAGTGAGTGTATTAGTTCCCCTTTCTTTTCTTTTCTTTTTTGCAAGAGTAGCCATTTACATGTACGTCTACTATCAACTAGAAATTTGGATGCAACGGTTTGACATAATTTTAGCGACTAATACACTAATTACCAAGCTGAGCGAGAGCAAATTGTGTTCTCACCTGAATGAATTAACATTCAAAAGATCATGTATTTTCTCCTCTACAGCAAGTGGCAACTTTATTTCTTTTTCTTTACAGTGATCTAACTTCAAAATTACTTTCACTGAAAATGTATGCCATTCTCTCTGAAACACTGCAGACATATAATTTTGATATCATGCAAAGAAAGAGGCATACAATATACCATTGTCACCAAGACACTGTGGGAGTCATGATAAAGGTTTTCAGAGACAAGCACATCTGGGTCATTCAGACGGTTAACTGTTCTACAACACCATCAAAGAAAAAAGAAAAAACAATGTGAGCTGATCTACAACAACAACAACACAATTAAAAAAAGGATCAGTACTTCTGAACACAGCAAACAGTAAATAAGGCCAAGTTCTTCCTTATTCCCTAGCAGTTGCATAGAACTACTATACCAACAATGTAGCTTGCCAATCAGCAGTGGCAAGATGTGAACAATTTCTAAAACAAAGTTAGGTTTAAAAAAAGGTGCAAAAACCCTTAAAGGTATCTTAGGCCAGTGTTACTATTAAACTGCTCTGTGCATATTGTAGTTTTCTGGAATTAATGCTTTTCATTTGAGCACCTGTAGAGTCATACCAGCTCTAAGGTGATTGGGTACAAGTGACCTATTATTCCAACTCATGATACAAGTGAGACATTATATTGATTGTAACACATACAAGCAACACATTATTGAATCTAACAGGAGTACAACTGCTACATAGTACCGTATGTGCATTCATTTCACAACCATCACACATTCTCAGTTTTGGACACTAGTTGGCCAATATCACAACTGCCATATCAATATCAGAAACTCCTCATTGCAAATCATTAGTTCAACATACAAAATGTATCCTGTTGAATAAAAATGGGACATGTTTTTTTTTTTTTTTTTTTTTTTTTTTTGGGGGGGGGGGGGGAGGGGGAACATATAAAAAAAAATATTAATCCAAACCCTAATCCTACCTCAGCAAAATCTGACATCAAGACTCTGGAATCCAGCATAGACTCCATTTTTAAATACTCTAACTCTATTAATTACTGTAGGCCCTACATGGTGGGAAAATATCATTTAGAACTACAAATGTAATATACATATATTTCCTTTAATTTTGTGAGAGGGGACAAAATGAACTCTTGTATGCACGGGAATATTTTGTCTCCTCTGATTCTAGGATGTGCCTACCAGAATCATTATTAGATGTAATATGAAAATGACATAAAAATGTTAACTTACTATTGCTTGACTTGAGATCTCTGTGGATGAGAGGAATGGGAGCATCCCAGTGGAGGTAGTTCATGCCGTCAGCTATTTGGTAAGCCCAGTTTACAAGAACATTTGGTGGCATCGCCATCTTCTTGCCAACAAGCAATCTGTTGAGCGAGCCACCTCTTGCATATTCCATGACTAAACACACGTGAGGTTCCTTGAGACACGCTCCTCGGAGCGATATAATATTTGGGTGCGAGAGTAAACTGAAAAGTTTTGCTTCCTTTCTCACGTTGTCTATTGTGGACCTAATATCATCATCCTCAGGATCATGTCTAGCAGCTTTCACTGCAACTTCTTCCCCTCTCCATGACCCGCGATACACCTTACCAAATCCACCAACTCCTATGAGCTCGTTCAGTTGAATCTCTGAAAAGTTGATCTCGTTAACTCCATAATTTATTTCCTTTTCAAGTATGAAATGAGAGTCGCTAACATAGTTGCTGGGGAATAATCCTTGCTGGTCACCTACCCTTCCTGTCCACCAGCCGTCATCCCCTGAGACATCATGGTCTTTCGAGATGATTTCGACCAGGTCCCCTTTCCGGAGGTTGAGCTCGTCATCTGCTGTCGCTTCATAATCGTACATCGCCGTGCATATACTCATGACAGCGGCACTAGCAGTGGCGCTACTACTGCCACCCGAATGCGTTCTTGACAGTGCAATCTGTCCACCCCCAGCTATTGGCGAGGTGTTTACTTCATGGCTTTGCGCCATGTTGGTAGGAAGATATCGGTAATTTATGTGATTAATTCTAAACTTTAATAATCCTGCTCCCGCAATCCCAAATGGGTCGTGCCAGATACAAAGTTGACATGAATATCCGTGAACTTCATCTCACAGGGCAGCTGACTCCATTGTATTTACTGAGCAATAGCCCAACACACATGCACACACACATACACACACACACCCTTCTTCGTTTTGTTGACTTGCCCCTAATCTCGTTGTACTAGTAATCCCTTCCACGTAGCACACATTTTGGAACTTTGCGAGGCTGATCATTCTTTTCAAATTGATGGCTGATAATTGAGCTCCATGATGCGATGAAAATGGTCAGTTATGATTCCTGCTAAACTCCGACAGAGGAATATAAAAATAACTCCCAAAGTCCGGTCCCGAGCAGGTGGATGGCATATACTGTATACGACGTGTGTGAGTGGTATCCGCTTGCTCGTCAGCTAGCTAGCTAGGCAGGCAGGACGTGCATACTTGCGTGTGTGTGTGTGCATAAGAGTACAGAGCTAGAGTGTACCCACATGAATGCGTTGTGTGTGTGTGTGCACCTCCACCACACACCCACCATCACACCACTCATTCGTCGGCAAGAGTCTGTCAGGGCAGCTTATGGTTGGGCAGGCACGACGCCAAAGAAGCCATACGAAAATGCATGCAAGTCTCGAATTTACCCAGTCCTCACCACAGCATCTCGCTATGCGCGCGCGTTTGGAAAGCTGAACACCGGAGTACTCTTGGATGGCAGTTTTGCTTGGGAGCACATACACAAACCAAACCACTGTGGTCTGCCTTCTGTGCTCAAGGGGGAGAGGGAGTTGGCGCTCTTCCGAAGAAGCCACACATCCTTTCTGAAAAGAGAACCGATGACCAAGGTTCGGGGACTTCCCATCTGTCTGATTTTTTTTTAATTTTTTTTATTTTTTATTTTACATAATGAACAGGCCGTAACGAGGAGGGGGAGGGATATTCAGGGGGTTCGAATTGCCCCCCGCTTAGGTGAGTAGATTTTCAAGTAATTTGATCAGTAGGCCCCTATAAAATGAAAAAGAAAAAAGAAAATATAAATCAAGATTGTTTGGGGCTTTTCTTGCAACTTACAAAGGATTTATCAACGCATTATCGTCTTACTTTTTGGATTGAAGCTTTTCCATATTCCACCGAAGCTGTGCACCAGGCATATAGATCGCACCCCGTTACAGCCCCCCTTCTATGAAAACATTTCTGTATATACACGGCCATGAACTCGACCGATATGTCTAGGCCTATAATTGCACTCCTTCACATTCATTGAGAAAGTGATCAAACTGAAAGAGGTTGATCAGTATCAGTAGACGAAAAAGAGGTGGTGGACATCTTCAACACAAATCCAAGATGAATGATGCTGAACTGCGAAGTAGGTTAGAACACTATGTACAGACACGAATAAGATCAGAGAATTTTCTACATGGCCGATATTGTGTCAAAACAATTAAAGACGAAAAATTGATTTGATTTTACATTTAAAGATATATGCCACTCTCATCAGAGCACGCTCGGTGTATTTGTTTCACCCCCTCAAAAGGCCTGCTGTAATATTTCCAATTCTGAAAGGAATCCCCCTCCCAGAAATGTCACGGGCCTGAGGATGGGGTAAAGATTACAATGTTATTGCTATTTAAAATAACATGCCGCTATATAGGCTATAGTCCGCTTTACATTCGGCCCGCATGTTGCTATTCACTGTATATTGCCTCTAGTTAGGATTTTGAACTCCATGCGGTAAACCCCAGAAGCACCGATCGAGGATCATAGCATGGAGTTGAGATCCAGCAACATTTTAAAGTCAATGCCAGAAATGGTGCCAGAGATGGTCCCAGAACATAGGATTGCGTTTGATTTCAAATCAATCTTTAAGAAAGCAAAATAATATCAATTTAAACTTTTTTTTTTTTGGGGGGGGGGTATAATTGCTCCGCAAAAGCTGAGATTTCTTTGAAATTAATCACTTGAACTAATAAGTCAATCGTAAATTTAAGGTTGCCACGCATGGTCTTTCCAATTAATCACTAATCAGTCATTTTCGACATAAGAATCGTGAACAGGGCATCATTAGAGACGATGACATGACACTTAATCTACCATTAGAAGTAGGTATCGACAAGTGTACGAAAATACCAAAGTTAGGTATACTTTTTGTATCAGTGTTGTAAAAAATACAACACTTCAACAGATTGAAGGCAATATGTCTACAGGACCAAAGTTTGATTTTTTTTAAAAATCAAGACGAAGTCGTTTATTCATCTATGAATGAATGAATGAATGGATGAATGGATGGATGAAGACAAATATTGGTAATTAAAATCAATCGCAAGATTTATGGTATTTGAAAGTGATTTCAATCCCAAGTTTTTAGACAGAGTTCTGGTTATTCGAATGATATCAAGTAAAATTTTACTCGGTCATTCGCGATCGCGCGAGCTGAAACGTCACACAACCTCCTCTCTTTCTCTCTCTCTCTCTCTCTCTCTCTCTCTCTCTCTCTAGCTATATACAGCCATGGCAAGCGCTTTATACGCTCGCCATTATAGCACTAACACGAACCAAATACAGGACATGTTTTCCAACGGTTGAAGGCAACTGAGGATTCGAGGATTCATCAGGTTATAGAATCCAAATAGCTCCTACATCTTTTTTCTGGAATTGCCAAAGTACGATCACAAAATGCACTCATAATTTATTATGTTGTTGTTTTTTGTCTTTATTTCAATAATCTTTCTGTTTAGTCTAAGAAACATTCAAGATTCGAAATCCGAGTCAAAGTTACTTATTCCTAATAATATGCAGGTTCCACAGCACAAACTTTCCGGTATGTGCTAAGGTTGAATTTAACTTCATAGTCAATTTCTGATAGAGGTTATAGAATAATGGAATACAGTCGATTGGTCCTTAAAAGAATTAACAAACTGGACAGTATTATGACAGACAATTAAAAAAAAAAACATTTAAATATTCTTTGAGTATGTCTATCCATTTTATTATAGTCATTGTTGGTTGGGATGAACAATTAAGAAATCGCTCAAACAATAGGCGGATATAACACCAGTTAATGAATTTCTTGTTCCACTTGCAAGAATCTCTTAATAATGGAAAATAGACGAATGAATGAATGGAAAAAAAATAAGTGCATGCATGTACGTGCGTATTTTTTATTGCATTTTTCATGAGAAAAATGCTTTTGTGTGTTCATATACGGCACTGCACTTGTGACATTGAGACCAATTCGGTTTGGGCAAATGTACTGTTTTTTTAATGGTATCTAACTGGGGGCTTCAAGTAAGCCTAACAAAAGATAATTAATGCAATGACATAACAAGCAACGCAGCTGGCTGATTGCATAACCCATTGAAAGTGCTTTTGTTCTTCTTTGGAAGCTCCCCCCCCCCCTCCCCATGCAGTTATAGCCACCATAAGTTACAGTGCTTTGAAGTCGGATTTATAAAACGGACCATAACTTTGGCTAGTTTTATTGCTGTGATATGGCCCCAAAAGATAACAACAAAATACTACAAATCGCAAAAAAAGCCCCACAAAAACAATAATTCACAAATTAATCCTTGAAGCCATTTTTGAGACAATAACATAACCCTTCATTTTGTGTTTGCCACTGTAAGAAACGACAAATTCCTATTATTTTCTTATAAGCGGGAGATGGAAATTTTTGATAACACTCTTTATTTCAACGACGAATTGTAAACAAAGCGATCCTAACAAAAGGTGGGACCCATGTTTAATTAGGACCACTTTGTGTTTCTTTGTTTTGGATATCTCAGCCATTTCAAAACCAATCTTCATTAGATAAAGATCATAAACTTTTGATTGCTCTGCTCTCTAATATTTCATCTAAGTGGTTTCTGTAGTCATCTCTAAAAGTTAAAACCTGATTTATGATATTAAGTAAAACTATGTACCATCCTTTTTTAATATGTCATTGTGTTATCTACTCGCGTATGGTATTTCTGTTTTAAATTTGCTTTGTTCCTGTTTGTGTGATGTCATCATCATCATCATCATCATCATCATCATCATCATCATCATCATCATCATCATCATTATCATCATTATTCCAACTTTCTGGTCACATCCATAGGTACCTAGGCACGTAGGCAGATACTAAATTCTTTAATGTGACTTTTCGACCATCACTTACGGTCAATGGTCTGCAAAAGAAAAAGCAAATTAAAGGTAGAAGAGTGAAGAGATTAGGGAAGAAGGAGAAGGAGAATGTTTTCACTGGGCAACTCAAAGAATAAGCCATTGGGTCATTGGGATTTAAAAGTAAAGAAAGGCCTATGTTTTGCCCAATCAAGAATTGTTTCAGATAAATACTGGGGATACAATTACATTGATATCTTTTGATCCCTCGCCATGTCTTTTGTTAGTCACATCAATATCACAGAAACATGCAAGTTATGCTGTGAGTCGAGAGGAAGGTGCATTCCAATGTCTTTTGTTAAACATTTCAGTACTTTAGCAATGATTGAGAGATGATGTCATCTCAAGAATATTGGTTTGGATGGATTTTTTTTTTTTTTTTGTGGGCGTTCCCAAGTAATCTGAAGAAAAATGGAAGAAAAAAAATCGTCAAAAATATATGGAATGTTTCTAGATATTGGTTTTACAGCAAAAGTGATGTTGAGGGTATCATAAATCAACAGAAATCAACATGCATTTGGATTTTAGGGCCCCTTTAATGCTAGTTTTTGCCCAATATATGATTTTCATTTGTATAGTATACTTAGCAATTATACAACAAAAGTAACAAATAAATGTATACGCATTATTGACAGATTTTAGAAAAGAGCTCATTATAGATTTGAATTTTTGGGTTAAAAAAACTTATTAGATTTCGCGAAAAGACAACATTATGAATTAGAGCAGAAGCTGAATCATAAGATTTATATTTGATTAACTGTGGAAGCAGAAATTAATATGTTGAGGTGATATAAAGTGGTAATGTCACACTCGTGAACTTTTTAAAGGTAATTTTAGAAACTATTTGAAGCCTTCACCAACAGAGGAGTCGAAACTCATGTGATGATATTATTTTGACAAATGAATTGTTCATACCCTGATTTTTTATGTTCTTACATGTTTCTCCAAGGAGGTTTGAGAAATGGAGTAACAACAGTCTCATTCCCTTTGATCCCATGTTTCATGCCGCCACTCAGAAATATTTGAAGTATATGTGCTAAACTGGAGCTATATATACCTCACAGATAGGAAGACAATTGATTCGTGTGGCACTGCATCATGACTCGTCATTCTCAAAGGAAGATATGTCTTTTATGATGGTAATTGCTTCAAGTTCGCCGTCCCTTCATAGAAAACAAGCGGCACATTAATAGTACAGGCACGGGGATGTGCAAATAAAAATTGTACAAAAATAAATGAAATGAAAATCAAAATTACTCGTTTTTACATGACTTTACACTAATCCAACATATAGCCTAAATGAATAAAGAACTATACTCGAAAATTATAACATATCAGTTTCATTTGTCGGAAGCAATCGGAAAGTTGATAAAATTGGCTTTGTAGTGGGAGTACAGTTTCAAATATTTTCACGACATACAGCTCAGGTTAACATTTTTGCTCATAATCTTGGACGGGATTTACTGAATTTCATTTCATATGCTTTATCATTAAGAGAATATATTCATTCTATTTGACAAATAAACAAGCAGAATATTTACGATAGGCCTATAATGTTAGAGTTTAAAATGAATCTTCAGATTGCTCAAAAAGACGGCGGCATTGAACCCTGATCATCAAAGGCACAAGTGCATTCTTTTGTGCATCAATAGAAAAATGGCAGCTGTTTGAATAATTACAGCCAGTTAAACCTCCTTGGTTTCTCCCAGTGTGTTTTTTGTGAATTTTTTAGATACTCATGAAATGAAATAAAGTCCCTCGAAGGAGGATTAAGAAAAAAAAAAGTAAAGGCCTATACATAACTCATCTCATGCCAGCCATAACTGGGGTTGCTTCAAAAAAGTGAAAAGATGATTCAATGAATTACGCAATGAGTGGGGTGCATTGCTCAGTGGCGGATCCACTGGTGTCGTCAACTCTACCAAGACAGTACCACTAGACACCCGCTCAGCGGCGACAGAGAGCGGTCCCGGTGCAGGTGGTCTAGTGCACCGTAAGTCCGTGTGTACCGGTACCGTACGTACCACCACATCACACACCGACTACTGGAGTATCTGACCGTACTATTGATACCGCCATCCAGAGTTCGTGTTCGGTCTTCGTTCGTCTGCAATTTGACAAGAATACCTCGCCATGGTAGCATTTCCGCTCATCAAGCTAGGCACATTAGCTGTGAAGCAAATTAGCAAGCCTATTTCAAAATCAATCAGAGCTATGGCCAAGGGCAGTCCTTTCATGAGGAGGTACATCTGCATGCCTCCGGCACAGTGTAAGTTTTTAGAAAAATTACACGATCTGAAGTATATGGGACTGTTATGTGGTCTTGTAACGTATCTTGAGGGGTGCTGTTCGTTATTCCGAAGGTTCGCTATTCCGAAGGTTCGTTATTCTGAAGGGTCGTCTACTTGTAAAGCTTAAACTTTGAAGTTTGAAGGCGAAAATTTATCGATTTAAATTCTTATAGATATTCATCATTGACTTTAACAAATAATCTTTAGACCCTACTAAAAGTGGTGGAGATACAAATATTTAAATCACAGACCGGTAGACCACTAACTGTTAAATAAAGGGCAAAATTCACAATGATGGGGGATGCAAGATACAGTACTCAATACGTTTTGTTTTGCTTATGCATGGAGAAGCATATGGTTGCATAACTTGTATCACATTCGTAGATACTTGAGCCAGGAAGACGTTGAAACTCGCGTTCACGCATTCATTAGCAGTAGGCCTAGGCTTGATTATTGTAATGGGCTATTGTTTGGCTTGCTAGATTCACAGAAAACCAAGCTTTAGCGTGTTCAGACTGCGTGTGTGTGCAAGACTTGTGTCCAGTTCTTCAAGATTTTCACATATTACACCTGTTCTGATGAAGTTACATTGGTTGCCAGTAAGGCAGAGAATTGCATTTAAGATTTTGTTACTTACAAAGTACTGCATGGTCAAGCACCTGGTTATTTATTAGAATTAATATCACTAAAATCATATTCATATGCGCATAATTTACAAAGTACACAGGATAAGTTGCTTCTAAAGCAACCTCACTTATAAACAAAAGTAACTTTGGGGGATTGTGTCTTCAGTTGTGCTGACTCTAAAACTTTGGAATAATTTACCTGAGAAAATGAGGAAGGCCCCATCACTTGCTGTCTTCAAATCTTTGTTGAAGACTTACCTTTTATCAGAAGCCTTTGATTATAATAAATTTGTTATTTGTTCTGTGTGTGTCTAATCAGTAACAATGTTAGGAGCTCTGTTACATCACAGCGCAGTAGAGTATATATTTACATAGTACCTGCGCTCAAGATACAGATTTGTCTAATTACATTTTGTTTTGCTTATTCAATGCACTGATTGAGACTTTACATGTCAAACATAGTTTTATGTGCTGTAGAGAAGTTGAACCTCATAATACACAGCTGATTTTAAGAATCTCTCCCTCCCATTTTCTTATTGATAGTTTGCCAACTGTGTAATGAATGCATGTCATGAATACAGTGTTTTACCAGCCAGCCTTACACTTGGCTCATTTGTCTTCTTGCAGTTTATCACTGGATGGATGTCAACTTAAAGATGAGGATACTTGGTCTTGGCAAGGCAACTGAGGTCAAACCACTGAGTGAGGAGGCTGCCGTGGAACTTGGTTCAGAGATAATCGGAGAATCGTTCATTTTCTCCGTCGCTGTGGGAACTCTCGTCTTTGAGTACTGGCGATCATCCAAGAAGGAAGAGCAGCATGAAACGAAACAATCCATTGCAATCAGGGAGCTTGAGGGTAAGGTTCGTGATCTCGGACTGGCATTGGAGGAACAGGATGCCAAACTGAGGGAATTGAATAGACTTGTGGTGGAGTATGCCCCCTCCTCCAAGAAGTGAACATGATGGCAATTGACTGTAGTGATTGGGGGTAAAAGGACAGAATCCATGTTGAAGAAGTGATGCTGTGTGGATTGGTCTGCTCCAGAGTGATAGCAGCTATGAAGGCACTGTTTTCTCATACCTCTCAGTTACTATGAGCTGTTTGCCCTTAGTTACACCAGATGAAGTAATGTGGCTGGGTATTTAGCATCATATCAGCTGATTGAGGAATTTGCTACTTCTGTGTTCAAGAATAATTCATTTATGAATTGATTGATCATCCATGCAGTGGTGCAAGCAAATTTTGGTTAAATACAATAATGTGTTTTTGCAGCTAATAAGACAGCTGTATCGTGACAAATCATGATCTCCGCAATTCACCCATGGTCCTTCCAACTGAGAGGATTATATGCAGAGTTGATTAAATGCAATGATGTTCTTTTAGAAACTTCCAAAAAATTGTTTAGGCAGTGTCATTGTAAGGATATGTTTTAAGTCATGTCTAGTTTCATTGATGAAATCCAAAGATTGCATGTCAGAGGTCTGGTGTGTAATGCCCTGTATCAAAAGCAGGAGTATCCTATTTTCTAAAGAGCAGAAAATCGCTAAACATTGAAAATGTGGAAAGTGGAGGAGTGGGGCAAGGCTAAGATCTGTACATGTATTTGCATATGTACAATCAGTTACAGCCAAGTGCCAATTGTCAGTACCAGGTAGATGTATTTATTCATCAATAGGTGTTTGCTGCACTCGTGGAGAGAGATGGTAGAAAGAGTGGATCTGTCATTTCTACTTTGATGAGACCTGAAATAGATTAGCAAATTCTGTCACTAGTCTTTGGATATTTTTTTATTTTTGTTTTTAGTGGTATTATGCAAGTATATTAGATATCCATGGTAGTATTAGATGTTGTGTAGAATGGAATACAATGCCAGGCCATGCTATGAAAGGAGAAAGTTAGTTTCAGCAGACAGGTGCATACCAGTACTGTATGTGTGCCTCCCAAAATGCTAATTGTCTACGGCTAGGGCCAACAGGGATCCTTTGCTGTACTAGTAATTATTACATACACTGTCATGTCATCAGCTAAGTTTTCACTTTTGTGAAGTTGTATGGCAGCAAGTTCACACATCGCTCAAAGTATTTGATGATGTAATGGATGAGAAAAGCAATCAACGTGAACAGCCTCTTCAACCAACTCTTCCACATGTGCCTTCGATAATTCTTCTTTCTCCAAAGTTATAAGTTCAAACTACAGTTGTATATTCTATGCTTTTGTTCTGAGTGGTCAAAGCTTGTATTGGAGGATTGGGGGCATCGGCTTGCTCCCATTTTAGAAGAGAGGGGGCGATGTTGTTTATGGGAAGTGTTGATAAGGGCGAAAGAGTTAGGTTGTGGATTTTGGAAAGTAACAGAGTTGTGTTTACTGATGATGCCTTGACCACCTCATGAGAGGAATACATACTGTGGTTTGAGAATGAGGAACTAGATGTGAGTTTTCTGGGAAAGACAATATCTGTTTCCTCTAACAAAAAGGAGTCTATATTAGCCATTTTGTGACAGTTGCTATATAATATTCCCTGTCTTTGGAAAAATGGGACTCCCATTCTTATTTCATGTGGAATGGAGAAGTAGTGTCATGATAGAAAATACATTTGCACACTGAATTATTCATTTACTTGTGAAACCAACATTGGACACTATTCTAAATCAAATTAGACAGGTTCTATCATAATGGTATGGCAACATACAATGTACACCTCAATTCATGATTGATTTACACACTAATTCACTGATGAACCATTTGTTTGATACCTTCTTTAACGACACTCTGTTACATGTTAGGATTTTGTTTTGCCAAACTCAGTTGTGTCCGGAAAAGCCTTCTGAAAAGCCTTGGCCAGGTTTTGATGCATACAGAATCTTGAATTATGTGAGGTAGGTGTGGATAAAAAGATACAATTTATAGGATAGTACAAAGGTCTTTGTGAAGAAACTGTGGTTGCTACATACAACTGGCATCAGCTTAATGAGTAGGGATCTATCTACAGCGCAAGGATGTTCTTGATGGCAGTAAATATTAAGAAACTCTTATTGAAAGAGTTTTGGATTTAGTGTAAATGATGATAAACAAATGCTTGGTGCTTTGATAACACTCATTAAAAAAACAAATGAAAAGAATCCTGCTCTCCAGCAAAAATGTTGTTCTGTATGTACTGTGCAATAATGTTAATGCTGGGTTGACAGCATCATGAATAAACTTGATGAATTAATGAGGATTTTATCGTCTTCATACTGTACTCTCCTTGCTGACAGAATCTGAAGCGGAGCTGCCATGGTTCAATTGTGATGTCAGGACCTAATATTCACTACTCATGTGTCAGAATTATTAACATGACCTTCATTTTGTAAGGTATGAAATGAAATAGATGCAGTCTCAGTGTCACATGTACATACTTTGTCAATCAGAGTGTGGTGATAAATGTACTATATACGCGAATATTTCGTGAGGTTTTTATTTTCGCAAAAATATTGACTCTAATGCCGATATGAATGTGACGTACAGGTGTGTACATTTCTCCGTTCAGTACAAGACTCCATGATCACGAATTTAACCACTCGCGAAATTGTCGGGAAGTCCTGATGTGTGAAAATTTAGACTTGCAAAATATATGGCGTATACAGTAGTTAATCTCATACAAGTCTTGTGTTTTACAATTTATTGGAATCAGCTGAGTTATTCAGTCTTTTATTTGGAAGTTTATACAAATGACAAATTCTTTTATGTAAAGAAATGTATTTATGTTTTCATAGATTATTGTGATACAGCAAGTCCTTTGTGTGTTTGTTTTTTTCAAATGTTTGTAAAGTTACCAAAATTCCAAAAGTGAATACATACCGAGTAGGTAAAATGTCACAATGAGCCCATGTGAAAGCATGGAATTACAATGTATTCTGGGTCAAATGGGCTCTTCACGATTACATAAATGTACAGGTCTATCAGTAGTGCTAATTCAAACAGAGAAATATGTGTGTGTTTGCTAACAATGTTCTTAGATATCTCTGAAATGGGTAAAGTCAACAAGGTGTGTTAATTTGTCGTGATCCAATTTGATTTGTATTGCACTCTGACGTTGTCCCTTTATCTTTACTCAAATGATGTAGGTTCATAATCAACTCATAGTTCTGCATCATCACACTCCTCTGAAGTCACACTACACATACAGTTCCTTCACAGCACACAGTCTCTTATGTACTTGTGCACCTACATCAATGATCACAACCGATCACTTCCTGGTACGACTGTCTACATGTATTTGCCTATCCTGAAAAATGAACCACAAATTCAGGAGTCAGTATGGATCACATGTGTTGTCAGCTGACATGTTTTTGTAGGTTTTGTTATTGTTTTCTACTTGTGTAATGGACAAAGATTTGGCATTCAATGAAATATGCGATGCTCTATTCAATCTGGCTTCACCTCGTTGAATAGAATGCCTCCCATTTCACCTTGTGCAAAATCTTGCACCATGGCACTTGTGACCTTTCACTACGTGTATTTATATACTATGGGAGTATCTGACAGTAATTTACAGACAAGTCACTTAGTGTTGTCATGATAACAATGGCTTCATAGCCAATTTGCAACTACATGTACACTTTGACCAGCATGTGACCAGCTGAGTTTCATTATGCATATGTCCTGCTGCCTAAATTGTTGTATGTGTGTTGGTGTGTTTATTACAGTAGGATGGATTTGAATGGAATAACATGACAAGAAATAAAAATCTACATACAAGCATGTATAAAGAATGTACATCCACTCTTTGAATCCACATGATTCCCCCATCTATCTGAACAACCAAATACAAAGAATTGAGAGATACAAACTGTTCTTTACTGTCTTATACTGTTATGTGGTAAGATTGAAATCGAACCATATCCCAAACAATAGTGTGACTGTCAGCAGTAATGTTTACTATGAAAGGACAGAGGAATTTGTCTGCAAGTTTGTGGAGATTTTGTGATAATCAGACAAAGCTCATGATGACCTAGTGCTGGTTGACAGGCAAAAGGATACATATACACTCTACAGTCATAACTTCACCATGTGTAACTATGGCTTGTGATGTGTGTATGATTGAATGACAGAGTGTCTTGTTTACAATGTGGACACAGCATTCAAGGGAACATATGTGGGACTGCAATTGATGGAAGCTACATCATGTAACCCACATTTTACTGTGTTTATTATACTTTTCTTACATACCCATTTGAGATATCATACACGTTCTGTACAAAATTTACAGACTGACAGGCTGTACACACTTGTAAAAACCTATTACAACATGAAACACTGTACACCAAGTATTAAAACAATCTAATTTACAGTAATGCATAATTTACAATTAATTTTCCTTCACAGTAACAACAGTTAAGCAAGAAGTCGCTTGGCAAAACCACACCCTTTCCAGGTCCATTTAATAAACTCCCTGTGTGCAATGTAGCCTATCTGCTCCTACGCAGCTATTACTATAATACACACAAAAGGGTTCATTACCTGTTTACTACACTTAACCTCACACAAGTTGACTGCCTATAAAGTCAAAAGCAATCTATACATTGTATTATGAAAAATCACAATAAAATCCCATAAAGTTTCTGTGCTCTGAAGTCAGTCAACATAATGTACACATCAACTGAATATTGTGTGCATGTGAATGTTGACTGTTGTAATCTTCAGTCTTAAATTCAAAATACTGATGCAAGATTGATAAGTCAGATTTACATTATTGGAAAAAAATATGAAGACTTTGTTCGCAAAAACCGATAAGTCCATATTTGCCAAATGGAGATATCTGCGATTAAAGGTCAAGAAAAATAAAGAGAATAAGAAAATTTTTGCTCCTTTTGACCATAACTTCAAAAATGTACCTTTATATGTAGTGACCAATACATCATTTAAAAGGTATTATTTTGTACTTCATGACAGAGAGCGTGTACTTCAAAATCTTAAAAAATGGACTTATTGGTTTTAGCGAACAAACTCTTCATATAGAACTCTCATTCCTGACTACCATAGCATGAGTACTGACTGCAGAAGCTTATCAGTGACAAGAAAAAAAAAATCAAGTTTCATCTGGAATGGCAAAGATTAGATTAAATGAGCAATAATTCATCTGCATACTTAAAGTAAGTGATACACAGGATAATGGAGTTTGAATAGTTTGTAATAAAATTGCAGATTAAGTGGTTAAGCAGAGAGACTATTTACATGTTTGTCTAATTCTTTCAAATGCCAGGTAAACCTAATTTCCTTTGCAATTATGACACATAGAGAACGTGAACATATTTTATGTCAGAACCATGAGGCATGGTGAGATAAACAAGATATAGACAGCTACAATTTGACTTCAGTTATCCAGCCAATCACTTTTCCAGATCTATTATCTGGACATGGACTGGCATTCGATTGTCTGGAAGGAACAAAGCACAAAAGGAAGGTGTGGAAAAGAGATCTGGATGGAAAAGAATCAAAAGTTGATAAGCTTTTTTTTTTTTTTTCTGCAACCCTATCCATTCACATTTTTAACCCCTTTTTCTAAATAATACAGATAAAAGAAACGAAAGAAACAAACAATGACTACTGCTACTTGTTTATTACCTCCGCCACGGGAGGAGGTTATGTTTTCATTACCGTTGGTTTGTTTGTTTGTTTGTTAGTTTGTTTGTCCGTGAGCAAAATAACTCAAAAAGTAGTTAAACGGATTTGGATGTAACTTGCAGGAAAGGTTGAGAATGACACAAGTAACAAACGATTAAATTTTGGTAGTGATCCGAGAATTTTGGGGAAATTTATGAAGGATTTTTCATATTTTGACAGGTAGGGTCAATGAACTTGGGAGTTCAAGCTGCGCATTTTTGAGGTTTTCAAACGCGCACTAAAGTGCGTGCTCCAGTTTCTGCAGCTGGGCAAGGCACGCCATGCAGCTGAGGGATTATGACGTAACAAAGGCTTCTATAATGGGACATCGGGCGATTTTTCAGCATGTATACCTATGGTATGGGTGTGGAAATCACTGATATCTATGGAAGAGCCCAAAGAGCTTTTCCCAAGTGGTGGAGAGGAGAAAAATCTTTGGGAAGAACAAGATCATCGGTGGGAAGTAGCTCCTTGGTGGAGGTCTGCGCTCTCAGAGTGCTTTTCTAGTTTTGTATGTGTTTTGGAATGGATTACGTAGCACATGTAAACATGTATGTATTTTGTAATCATATTGTTTGTAGGAAATAAAAATCCGTTTAGGAAGATGAGGGGGGGGGGGGGGGGGACAAAAGCATCTGTGAGAGTATGTATGCATGTGTCTGTATGTGTGGATGGCATCATCCTGAATGATCATGAGATGGTTGGCATAAACAATTCTTCCTCCCATTTTCCTTGGATTTGGTATGAATCTTATTCCCCGCAAGAGAATTCAGTTTTGTTGTATACTACATATTATCCTATACTGAAGATGACTTGGAGGAAGAAGGAAAATGAAGAGAGCTGCTCACTGGTAGCTACAAAAAACATGCCCTAATCAATGATTTCCAAACATGACAACCTTAGTCCTATCTTTTCTCTTATCTTCATGAAATATGGCACTTGTGTGTGCTTCTGAATACATGAAAGCCATTGGTTCAGCTAAAGAACAGAATGGAAGCTCGGTTACACTCACATATTCACACTGTTGTTTCACTCTGTAGGCACAGGTCTACACAGCACAGCTTGTGAAATAAATGTTCATAAACAAACTCGACCAACCATTGGGATCCTGGAAGACACTACACTGATCTGCTTTCCCTTGGCACCAATAACAGGCAATGTTGCAATACATCAGAAATGCAGCATCACTCGAGCAATTCATCTGAATGAACCTTGACAATTGGAACAATTTCCCTATATTTCATTACTTATATATACATTCAGTGTAGCCGAACTATAGCATCCTCAAAGTGCAGTCTCAAGCCCCTGTGATAGTAAGCACAGTCCGAGAGGGTAGGGTGTTCATCTTCCAGCTATCTGTACTTATCCTTGTTCTGATGGACATTCACACTCTTTCACTGCCCCTGAGCAGAACAGGCTGCTTCCCTTTGCTGGCATGGTGAGTTTGTCACACTCCATGATGTCAAACCATCACTGGACAGAGGGAGTCCATTCCTGGTGGTTCGTGTCTTCACAGGTTGTGCTTCATGAATTCCTGCAGGGCACTGAGTCTCGCGTCTATCTCTGACATCTCGGCTGTCTGACCGTAGTAATCAGCTGACTGATCTGTGGCGTGGACGAAAATTTGAAAAATCCCAACAACATTATTTCTCTATGTTCCCTAGGAATGAATAGTAAAAAGCAAGAATTGGAGTTTCAAAAACTGATACAACACTCATTCCATTCACCCTTCCATTGATTTCCTTATCTACTAAGAAAGTGATACATGTCACATCTGCAATCAACTCAGTGTAAGTCAAAAATATTTAACCAGACAATAATTATAAAACTTATTGACAATTTAAATCTGGAGCATTGGACTTAAAAAGGAGAGTGCCTGTTTAGTGTTTTCATGCACGAGTCTGATTCTCATCTCATTATGACATATAACTGACAGCACAATGAAGTTTACTAACCAGAAAGGAGCTGTAACTATTAGTGAATGTTTCTTTTTCCACTTTTATATTGTCTATCTTAAGACTGCACAAGTCTTAGAAATTATTCCTACCATCCAATAGCACTCTTGATACGGTTAAAGTACCAACCTTGTCCATTGTACTCTCCCAAGGGTTGCTTCTGTCTCTTTCCTGCAGACCCTCGACGGGATGGGTAGTCTGGATCAGGAGTGCTCATTAGCGTACAAAATACCTCAGTCAAGGGAAAAGTTCATTCTATTTACCTTCCTATTCACATGCATTCACACACTGGAAGAAATAGAGTTGCGTAATCACCAGTAAAAACAGCACTTTGACTCTATACAAAACAAAACAAAACATCTCAACCCCAAAGACACAACTTAGGCATTAATAGCACACTTATACCCAATGACTAGGATTGTCTGCCTAAAGAAGCAACTCTAATGAGGTGTGAAACTGTTCTCTATGTATTTTCTACCTTTTCATCCAATTGACAAAATTTCTTGAGTTCTCTGTCTGAATTAGTGTTTGCATAATATCTGGTGTAGATGCCATCTTGTGGTATAAATTATTTGAAAAAAAAAAAACACCCTCAGATTTGTTTTTGTGAATAATATTTACTTGAACAAATATTCTTCAACACTGTACTAAAATAATAAAAGTTATACGAAAGTTCAGAGGAGATAATATTGCTACAAAACAAATTAAAGACAAGATAAACCTGGCCAGGAAAAATAAAATGACTAAACCATGAGAGTAGAAGATCATCTGTATTGGAAATTAATCTGAAATTGGTGTTAAAGTGTGATCTCAACACAAAATGCTATGAAATTTCAGCTGTCAACGCTACAGCCTTCATCAGCTAAAATGATCCATCTATGCCTCGGTCAGGAAAATATTTGGTCTTGAGATCAAAAGTTTAACATCAATTTCAGACTAAATTATGATTAGATATAATTACTAGCAAACTAGTTGGAATAAAGGAAAAGACAAGATAATTCAAAAGGATATCTCCTTGTTCCAGCTGCAGGTTTCCTTCTGAATGGCTACAAACACAGGAATGAAGTATGGTGTGAGTAGAGATGCCATTGACCCCAAAGTTGGACAAGGAGTATGGTATGGTAGTTGATGTAACATTTGTTTTCATCATGCAAATTTGATTCTAGATATTTTAAATTGTATATTTTCAAATGTTGATTCTAGATATTTTAAATTGTATATTTTCAAATGTTAATTCTAGATATTTTAAATTGTATATTTTCAAATGTTGATTCCACATAGGAATGTCCTTCCTTCCTCTCCCTCATAGATAAATGATTTACCCCCCCCCCCCCACCCAACACTAAAAGACGTTGTAATAAGTATGCCCTGAAATAAGACTGAATTTTCCTGTCTGCTACAAGAGCATCTAGCATTATCCTTGCATGATTCAACTTGTGTCATACCAGTTTTGCAAAATACTGTATTTAGAAAAGAAGGTTACATGGTACATGGGAATCCTATACCAACATTTCTATAATTGTTCTCACTAAGCATATCACAGCCTTGGCAAGATATCTGTGGACTTGAAATAAACAGCTGCATGACATGAAATGATGGAACATTCACAGCACAGGAAATTCTTTGTAATTATGAAGAAACTGCAAACAGTAAGCTTTCCTACTCACCTTAAGGGAGTACCTTGATGGAAATGTAACACACTGTATTTCATCATACTACAGCTGATGGATACCATACCTCATGGGTTTTTTCATATCACTTATAGACAGTTTGCATATTGCATCTTATTTCAGGAGACAGTAAAACATTCATTGGTAACCATATACGGCATATACTTAATAGCGAGTCTAATTTTTTGTGAATCGGAACAATTTCGCAAATGGTTAAATTTGCCATTGTGGAGTATAGTACTGAATGAAGAAAATTTGAGCAGTTTGTCACTCACCACATTGGGGCTTGCCCATGTGGTTGATGAGGACGTTCTTCCTGGCTTGAGTACCTCTTTTAATCTCCTGGAAAGTGTTCACAAGTAAAAGAATGGATAAGACAACTTACGAATATTGCAGCAGCCAAATGTTTGTGCAATAGAAATGTGGACCATTTTCAAATTTTCAAATTCGATGATGCCTTAAAAACAAACAAACAAGCACACAAACATAAACACATATCACACATAACCAACAGGCCGTTCTAAACAAGAATCAACTGACAGCAACTTCAACTTGTCAACTTGGATCCTAGGGGGATAAGATGCATAAGCAGGCAATGGTTTAATTCTCCAAGGTATTCTTAATTGGCAGACAAATTAGTGAGATGGTAGTGGGTTTTCTGTTTACATGTATTTTGTATCAAAGAGCCACATAATACACACTTACAAATGTATTTCATGAAGAAATGGAGAGACAGACAGACAGACACGGAGGTGGAGAGAGAGGGAGACGGGCAGACTGAAACAGGAAAAGAAAATCTGTGTGAGCTATGCGCATTCTTGTGACTGCCTGTTTCATTTACCTACAAATGTCTGAAAAAGAAATTAAGTAGAATTACCTCCTCCTACCCTCTGAAGCATCTGACAAAACATCAACATCACTGACTCCTCCACCTGATGATCTTCTGCTACCATGACTACCAGCTGAGGAGCTTCTTGATCGAAAACCTGGAGGCCAAGAAGATTCCTGGTCAGTTAATCAAATATATACCTGGTATATGCCACATATCCACTTACCTTTGAGTATCTGAATTCACAAGTGTGACTTTCTTTGATCATAACTTTATGTTAATGTGTATTTGAATACGTAGCATTTTTAAAACACATTCTATACAAATGGATATATGGTTGAAGATGAGTGAAATGATCTAAGCAATACAAGGCATGCTTTAGATGATAAACGTACACAAATCATGGGAAATACCTGGTATATGAATTCAAGCATAGTTAAAGTTTTATAAATAGCCATAGTAACTTGTACATAGTGAGCTGTAATGAACTTTGAATGAATATGGTGCACATGTAAACAACATGAGCTTATGATAGGGACCTAAACTATAGCCCTGGTGCTAGTATATACTGGTTCTAAAACTTGAAACTTAAATGAAAAATATATGTTTTACCAACAGACTCTTTTCTACCTTACAAGAGCATCTCTGTTCTTTATCATTTTTGTTGCAAAGGAAAATATGTCTAGTTCCTACAAGCATGGATATTTAGGTCTTCTGTAAAAGGTATTTTTTGCCATGACTGACAAAGTGACATACAAGCTTGTACATTCCACCATTTTGAGAATTGAAGAGGGCAGAAAGGACTTTCAAGAAATTACCCACCTCGGTAACCATCAGAAAGCCGCTTCCTTGGACGTCCTCTCTCTTGTGAGTTGACCAATCTCGACTTGCCACCCGACCTGACTGCACTGCGCTGTAATCTCGCACTGCTTGATAAAAATACCCACAGTGGAATAAACGTCCGACAATAACTGGTCATTTGATTGTCTAAACTCCAGAATGGGTGCTACGCAACAGATTATGTGAATGAGAGAATGAAACTTAGAACAATTAACCCAAAATACTGACATTCCAGGAGAGCCGGCTTTCTACAATCTCACACCTGCAGATACTGAGTTTGTGCATGCCCTTCAAGGGCAAAATGAGAAAGGATCATTTCTTTGTGATGTTTTCACAGAATTTGGCACCATTCTTTTAGTAGACTGAATGAACTCTCACACTGGATGTTGCTTACAGCTTTCTGTTGTTTCTGTTCAGTATTTCTCTTCTTTTTTTTTTATATTGTCCTACCATCTTGCAGTGTTATGCATAGATGCAAATGAAGTGCATTTGATATTACATCTACACATTTGGCATTTGAGAATGTGAAAAAACACATAAATCTGCTTCATGCACTCTACACATTACTTAAAAGATACAAATAAGGAGAAATCTTGCCTTTTTTGCTTTGCCTCATCTTCTCTTCTTTTCTTTTCTAAAATGTAGGCAGTAGGATCAAATCTTGGTACTCGTGCTCCTGAGGAAGATAAAAATCAAATGCATTCACTTCTGGCAATGATAATTCATCATAAAAAGTAGTACTCTAGGTAATAGTAGAATGGGCAGTAGACATCTTAAGTAACCTAGCTTGTATTCTGTATCAATTTTGATACACATTTTGCAGCCAAGCAGCAGCCCAAGAGAACCTGGGAATTTCCTCAATGTTTCCCTGAGGTCTGACTGATGTAGCAGCAACAAATTAGCAAACAATTGTAAAACAAACTTCCTGGAGTTCTAGCAAATTACTTACGGCTACTTCTTGCGTCTGTTTGCTTTTATTCCCTTTCAGTAGTTGGATTTATTTTGCCTACCTTAGTCATCTACGAGTCATGCAAGCTTTACGAGAGAATTTAGAATGGTGTCCATAACTACAAGCTTTGTGACAGAAGCATACGTAATGTGTTGATACACTGCAGAACTAAATTATTAGTAAATCTGTGAGCCATACAAAATGCTTTCATCTGTACTATATTCATTGGCTGGTTTGGAAAGATGGCATACAGAAACTAATTATTTAAAAAAAAAAATTGGATCAAAAGAAAATGAATCCATGATGATCTTAGCAATTGTAATTAGAGAAGAATTTCTCTCAAAGTTTTTATGTCACTAACTGCATTTTGTTGTTGTTGTTGTTGTCAAAAGATGCAGTTTCTAAGTGGGTCGGACATGTTCCTCTGCCTCCCCAAAGGCAAAGTAAGTCAGTTCCAAGTATCTTACCTTGAAAGCTGGGTCATACATTTGAATTCACATATTCTGAATGAACAAAATCACTGATGCTGTCAGAGAACAAACAAAGTAAAAGCATTGGTCGGTCACCTGCTGGGGATACACTGCGGCTCCTGCTACCAACCGAGGACACGCTTGACCTGCGACCTCTTGACAGTGACCTCTCTCTGCTGCTAGTGTCTACCCTTGAGCTTGGACGTGACCGTGCAATGTTGGCAGAGGGCGGTCTGCCCGTGCCTCTTCGGGATGGCCTCTGAGATACAGGTGTTGGAGCCAGAGGGGAACGGCTAGGTCGCCTTGATGAACTATGTGGTACAGTACAATGAGAAAACAAGGGGTTCTCATATGAAAGTCAATGGGATGATATTCTGTGATATAGCACTATATTCCATGGAATATCATTTTTTTAAACACTTTTTCTGCCTCAAAAAAAAACAACAACGTACAAACTTGTATACTATTAGCAGCTAGGGGACAAAACATAAAGTATCTATCTCATAGAATATTTAGAATCTAAAAGATGACATACTTTTTGATGTGAGTTGTGATGTGACACTGCCAGGGGCAAAAATATGCTAGGAGTTGACACAGCAGTGCTGCCTTCATAGCTTCGCCTGTAATATCTACAGTACAGTGCTCTGTAGCTTACAGACACTTTAGGGATATATGGGTTACAAATGTTGGTTTATACATGTGCAAACATTTGTAGTTTTTGTGTATGCTTATATGGCACTGACTTGTGCAGTTCTACTTCTACCACCATATACACTATTTGATGATTCACATACTATCCAAGGTCAATACTTACTTTCGTTTCAACATGTTCAGCTCATTTGTCAGGCTTTTCACTCGTACTTTGAGGTTCCTCTCACTTGCACGTAATTCTTCCACCTGCAACACACAGATGAGTCAACACAATACTAAAGACTTGAGGTACTTTTTTCAAATGTTTGAACAGCACTTCAAGTTACATTATTCTTAATCTTCAGAATTTCAAAATATCTCCAAGCATCTCCACAGAAACATATCTTGCATCTTGATATCACAACTAACACAAGGCGAAGTGCATGCATGAAATTACTTGACAAGGTTTGTCCCAAAATGGGAAAGGTCAACTTTCCTTTGTTTTTTTGAAGACGTTTCATTGTAGGATCTTCAATCAAGTTGGTTTCTGTAATGAGTTCAATTTGTTTGTTTGTTTGTTTTTTTCCTGTCAATGGCTAGTCCTCAGCTGCAATACACAGAATTACCTGTGTGCGTACTACTATATGAGAGCATCAAATGTAGATATGATATCTAGGCCTGACCTTGATGGCAATGATACACATACCTCCTCCAGCAATTCTCGGTAGTTCTGACTGCGTTTACTGGATGATCGCTGGTATTTCCGCCTTTCGTTGGCAAGTTCCTCCTCCAGGTTTAGTACGGCTGTCTTGAGGATGCGCACCTCTTTGGCAGCACTACCGGTGGAGGTGTTTTTCACTTCTCTCCTGTACCTCAAGAAGGCATCTTCCAGTGTCTGCTTTTCTTGTAATAATGCCTCATAGCTGGGAAAGTTTAAAGGTGGGGAAAGAAGGGGAATGCTGAAGCGACTCTAATCATAATCACTTTGCATAAGCATTTGTCATGATTTTGCTGTTTGACAATACCTCAGCAGAAAAACCCACAGGACGGGGCAGGACACAGAAATTTGAGATTAATCTCGCATAAAGGAGGGTAAATCCTTATGTACTAACCAGGTTGAACAAGTAGTATTCGTGGTTTTTCTATTTTTCATTGAGATAGATGATTATGATGTCAACGTGTCGCAAATGCCTTGTGGGCACTGAGCAATACAAAGGTGTATATAGACACTAAATGATTAGGGATGACTGATAGAATGGGCTTTTGTGTGTGACTGGGAGCTATTTACCATTTGCATCATTGCAGCACATGTCAAAAGTCATGAGCTGACTGTATACTACAATCATAACTTATCACAATACTTTTTACATGACAATTTTCAAGGATTGAAAGTGAAACAGGCATATACAAATATGTACATTACCATCAAAACACACTTTCCTTTGAAATGACAGATTCTTAATGGGGTCACATGAATTTACGCAGCAACAGAATTTTCTATAATTTTATGTTCATTGCACATTACTGACACTGTACGAGGACCATGCTATATTTACTATCCACTAGTCAAGGTAAATTATACAACATATTACACTCTCTGATCTGCTATTAACTTACTCTTTTGTAAGCTTCACAAGTTCTGTGGACTTGAAGTCTGAGTTGAGCTGTAAAAGATAAATTGGAAAATGGAAAGAAGAATGCTTTGTTGCACCCATAAACTTATGCATGAATGAAGATGAAGTAAGAATATTGTTCTTATGGCAGAAAAAAAAAGTTTTTCACATATCTACACAAATTGAACTGAAATTGTATCTTTAAAAAAATGTAAAAACTAATTCATATGATGGATTTAATAGTTATATTATATATCAATATATTACATAAACAAACTTTGTAATTATTTACGTTAATTTATTTTTTATTTTTATTTTTTTAATGGAGGTGTTATTTGTCTTCACTTTATTGCTTCTACTGACAATAATGTTCTCCTTTGGCTAGTATACACTTTGAACTGACCACTACTAATGAGCAAATGTTGAAACCATCAGTTTACCTGAGACTTCAGCAGCTTGATCTCATTTCTAAGCTCTCTGACGGTGTCCTGGAGGGCCACAGGATCTGGCTTGCCTTGGTACGGCAGTGGGAGAGGGTAGTGTATCCTAGGGACAAGAAGTACAAAAAAGAGAGGTGCTGTATAGCTGTTATTTCTGTGAGGATTTAATTTTCACCAATTTTGCAAATCACTGTCAGACAGCAAATTCAACAACACATGAATAACTCGCCCATGTGCTGGTGTGATAGTGCACTTACGAAAGCTTCACATCAATTCGCGAAAACAACATCTCGCAAAAAATGTCCAAGACCTCCTCATTCGCAAAAATAACAGCTAACACAGTATGTGGTTTAAGGAATTACAATCTCATGGCAAGAGCCTTTGATTTCACAATATAATCATTGTCATCATTTCTGTTCTGTTTAAGTGAGTGCAAAAGTTGCAATTACAAGTCACTGGCATTGTCTCAGGTTGATGTATTGTACAAGTAGTACTTAAAGCATGTGTTTTAATCAACCGTCTTGTAAGGTTTATACAACTTGTTCTTCACCTTCCTTCAGTATTGATTAATAGGTACATTTTGTACACTGGCAGTTTATGTAGGAATGATTTTCTAGGACAATTTCATCCATAATTTTCTTAAAGTAAAGAAAATATGTGAAATATTCTACAGTTATGTGTTATGAAATATTAAAAAGATCATATAAAATGAGACATAAAGGCCGGATTTTGCTCAATAGTTAAATTACACCGTGTCTTTGGTGCCATTTTGGCTACCAAAATGTTTCAGTTTAGAAAGACATATGGTTGTGAACTGAACCAATCATCCCACAAGTTAATGATGTATCAGATCATAATACATCTTTTAATTTCAAAGAAACAACCTCATATCAGATTATCTTTACCTAAAAATTTCTTACCCTTATCAACATACATATGATAGGCTTACAAAGAGGAAGCAATGATGTACCTATCAAACTCAACAGTGTATGTGACGATGAGATAGCGCTTGGTATTCAGAGCAGACTTCTGTGCTCCAGGAATGGTGCGAGTGCCAAGCCCAGCCTTGCGGTTTCGAAGTGACTCAAGGTCAGCATAGGTCAAGAGGTCAAGTGTGACTGATTCCGCACTCTGCATGAGGATGAAAGAAAACAAAAGCAAAGTTGAATATGATCTAAAATACATGACAGGATTATTACTTTGTAATGTGCAGTAGAGTATATTATTATAGTTGCTGCACAATATAAATGTCCTTTATTATCATAAATATCATTATGACATGCCATTTGGATTATGACATAATTTGCAATTAGACAGGCTGTTGGATCATGAAGCTTGATTTAAATAACATAGATACTAGTTGAATGGAACAGTTAGTATAGTCACAATATTATTCGGACTTGCTGAACATGAACATCAGTTGATGGAGCACTGTCTCTGCAATATTTCCATGGCACCTTCCTCTCCTTGTTTAATCTGGAAAAGACATCAATCTCTAAGGGACTTATTATTTTTCACCAAATTTCAATGAAATACGCAATGAGCTGAAGGAGAATTTTAAATGCAGCCATCCCTACTACGATTTGACAATCATAATAAAAAACCTTTAATATAACGGACATTTCATAGGAGCATTAAAAATGTAATCATCCGTAAGCACCATGTGTAGTCTAACTTATTAAGCCAGATAAACCTACTATCACTTCAGATGCCACAACATTGATAAAAACAGAAGACTTTTCTCGAGTAATAATCATTCAAAGTAACCAGGGAGAAAAAGATCGTGTGCAGATTTCATTTTTGTCCTTCCTTTTATAGAGCTTCCAAAGAATAATAAACAAACAAGCAAACAAGCAAAAAAAAAAAAAAATATCAATGTGAGTCAACAACTGAAGTTCAAAGTTAACAAAAGAAAGAAACAGCAAGTTGATTTAAGCAAGGGTAGTGCCAGCACATTTCTATTTCATACAAGTTTGTAGAACATATACAGCAGAATACTTAGTAGCATTTGTATAACAATTTCGTGGTAGAATGAAAAATGCATACCAGGCATTCCATCAGTAGCAGTAGTCAAGAAAAGTACTTTTCTTTAGTTGCTGAAAAAATTGAAATTTGTACATCTTCATTTTAAGTTGTATCAAAGGATTATTATTAAGACTTCAAAATTAATTTGAAATAAAAATGGCTCACTCGTCTTCAGTGAATGTTCACAGATGAAAGAGATATTAAGTGGTATTTGATCACTATTATTATTATCATTATTATTATTATTATGTTGTTGTTGTTATTACTATCATTATTGTTATCATTAAAAATAAGAATGACAAATAACACTAACATATCCATTAAGACGGATGTTTCTAAGTCCATTATTGATATGGAATGCACCTGTACAGTAGGCAACTGCATCAAAAGCAAGAAATAAATACTGAAATAATGACATATTTCAGTATTGAGTAACCTTGCTATTTTGCTTATCAAATTCAATCATATTCAAGATGATAGGTGCAAATGAGCATCACAAAAAAAGTATCTGAATAAAAGAACAACAATGAAACAATGAAGATATTTGCCTGTATCAGAGCCGACTCCAGCATGCTCACAAAAATGGAAAATTGCTTGTAGTTGCCCGTTTTATGAGTAAGGTCTTCAATGTCTGCAAGAAAATGGCGTAACAGAATGGTGGATTTAACATGATGGAAGTCAGTGTACACCATGTTACTGCACTTGGTGTATCTAATTATAGTAAGTTCAAGTACATTCGTACATACAACTAGCATATGAATATATTTCACACATCTTTGTTGTTGTTATTTTGATTTTTAAGATGCGTGTTATTCAATTGTGAATAATTAGTCTTTCTCCAAGTGTTTTGAATCTACATTTATTACGAAAAAAAAACAAAAAACGGTAGTCTCTGATGACAACAGGATGTGAAAGTATGTTCTATGTTCTCATGTAATAGCATTGCCATGGACACATAAACAAACACACACATGAAAGGAAAGCTGCTTCAACTTGGACCACATATAAAATATTCAAATAGGATAATATTACACATGGAAAATATCCCTTTACAAGTGCAGGTAAATTGATAAAGAATAAATGCCAACATTCAAAAGTTTGAGCAGATATACAGTAATCAAAATTTCAGATTACACCAAAGCAATGTCCTTCAAGTATCTTTATCTCGCATCTCATGCCTTCATCAGTACTTGTGACATAACACATGGAAGGTTACTCATTCATTTCAATTGTATTAAATACAATGTTTTATATTCACAGTTTTTATTCTAATAGCTTATATGTTTACACCATTTGACCTCTATTATAGGCCCTACATGCTAAAAGCAAAGTAATTCAGTGCACTTATACATAAGAAAATCAAGATTGTTAAAAAAAAAAAAAAAAAAAAAACAAGCATGAGAGAGGAGATATTTTTTTCCTTCACAGATTAAGTGTCATGGTTCGTTAAAAAGGGGGTCTAAGACTACAGTTCCTTGAAACGAGATTACAGATTGACTTACAAGCTGGCTCAAAGGAGCCTCTCCATTGGTCTGCTGTGAGCCGGTCCTCAACCTCTACTGTCAGGAGATTATCATCTGTCACCCACATGCTCACAATGTAGTCAACACCACGGAATGTGAAGCGCGAGCTCACCACACCACCCTGATCCTGCATGGTTCTAGTTGTGATGGATAACTTGCTGTGATAAATTTGTGTTGCAGTGTCACTCACAGATGTAGGGCCTACTGCTTTCTATAATGGATAATTTGCAATAGAGGACATATCATTTTTACAAGTAATTCTGTCACATCTGATTTCATCGTGTCATGCACTTTTGTCTTGTTAGTAGATCAAGACAGGGTATGTACAATCTGGCTTTCTTGTGAGAACCAGTTACATTATATGTTGTATCAGTTGTATGAGTTGCAATAACCAATTTGGCCTCACCTTCACCATACCAGTACTCTTAAATGAATCCCAAAAGGACTGGAACAATCTTCCCCCTAGCATTCCCACTGATCAGTTACTAGTCTTCCCCTTTAATACTTGTTACTTGTTGCAGTAATCCCATTCGCAGCTTCAAGGAAGCTATACCGGGATGAAAATCATGTCATGTGCCAATGGATGGAGGTGCCAAAGTGACAAGGTTGTGCATGTCTCTCTTAAAGGGAAGGTAAACCCAAAGAGCAATGTGGATTGAGTGAAAGCAGCAACATTAGTAGAACACATCAGTGAAAGTTTGAGAAAAATCGGACAATCGATGCAAAAGTTATGAATTTTTAAAGTTTTGGTGTTGGAACCGCTGGATGAGGAGACTACTAGAGGATATGACGTATGAGTGGACAACAATACAAAGAAAATATAAAGGATATTCAACAAAAATTCACTTTTCTAGAATTATGAAAGAGCAGTGGACCAACCGCTTTCAGAAAGCAGGGGGAATAATTGCTATCCTTAACATATGTCAATATCAAGTTGATGGAATTTGTAATTTTCATGAAAAATGGATTTTTGTAGTATTTTCTTTATATTTTCTTGATATTGCAGTCCACTCACACGTCATAACCTCTAGTAGTCTCCTCATCCAGCGGTTCCAACACCAAAACTTTAAAAATTCATAACTTTTGCATCGATTGTCCGATTTTCTTCAAACTTTCACTGATGTGTTCTACTAATGTTGCTGCTTTCACTCAATCCACATTGTTCTTGGGGTTTATCTTCCCTTTAATTGTGTACAATAAAAGCGAGTGTCAGTGCAAGTAAAAACATTGGTCCCTTTCTACAGCATGTGGAACCCAGCAGGCAGGAGGTTTCATCTTGTTGATGAAGGGCAGTCTATTAAATTACAATTATAGACCAACATAACCTACTACTTCTGGTATAGATCTGTACAGACATGGTATAATACCGGTATGATACCGAACAGCATGGTAATTATGAACATGAAAATCGCTGCGTAATGGTGAAATTCTATAGGCCTACACATGAAACTTCACAACAGACCTATCTCACCGAGCATTGTACTGGCCGAAGAAATCGTCAAAATGCGAGACAATATATGTAAAAATGCTAATTAATTCACATTTTACCTCTGATTTAAAAAAAAAAAAGATTTATCAGAAGATTTTACTGCATAAATTGTTCAAAATGTTTGTCCTTTTTTTATCGTACAATACAAAATATGAGCCTCATTTGCAATTTTTCTCTTTGTCGTCCGCTAACGTTAATTTAAAAAATGCAAAGGACCACATTTATAGAGCCTAGATTTCTTGATAAACTTAAGAAATAAATTATTTTTCAGAAATCAGCGAGAATGCAAATGCCAAATGGCCAACTGCAATTGTTCACATAATTTTGCGAAATTTGTCGAATTGTCATTATCGGGACTCGGTGAATATTACTAGTGGTAGGCCTATTGCTATTTTCGCTCAAAATTTCAGAGCAACGAAAATTAAGTGTCCGGTATTAAAGGTACTAGCCCAAATTTGCAAACCCACGAAAATCAAAACTGCATAAAACAGGTCCAATATGACTTCAAGTACAAGTTATAACAGTAACATACCTCACCTGTTGCTCTTTGTCTATACCATTCGATAAAAGAGAGAATAGAAAATCATCGTTTTAAAATCAATTTTCAAACTGGGTCAACCCGACCCAAAATCGAATTACGAGCGCGGGCTATAGCTACGTACACTGTACATGTAACACGTAAGTGGACCGGAGCTAGCGAGCGATATACGCATGCATACGGATTACGGTGCATTTTCATTTATTTTTACGAAAGTAATGGACTAAATTGGAACGAAATTTTGCACAGGTGTTACTGCAGCTGCAATCATACCCAAACTCCATGCTAACTATGATCAGAGACCAATTGCTGCAGGTTTACAAATGTGGGCTAATACCTTTAACACACAATACAATATTCATTAACCGTTAGACTCTCTCCGGTCTATAAAAGCCTACGTCGATCTCCTACATCCTACAAAAAGCAATATTATCCATTACAAAACTAACGCACATCGATATCAACACATGGGACTGACATTGCGACTGCCAACGTCCCTCACTTCATGAGTGTGATGAGGACTCGGGAAGTGCCCGGCCTGTGCAAGGATTACCTTTAAATGAATTCCCTCATGTTCAATATGTATACAAAGGGAACATAATTATAGATTACTACTATACTCACACCTGACTTGGTGAACGGAATGAGGGTGTACACAAAGAAATCTGCCGTCGGCGTCACACCGGCTCGGCTACTTGCACTCCGCCAGCTCGGCCGGTGAAAAATCAGTTTGTAATAGGCGCCTTTATTTTACATACAAGGCTCGCGGCTCAGCAGCTACCCAGCAGGCCGGATTCATGAACGTAAACGTACAAGCTTTTCGTAATGCATTTGTGTACACCGTAAACTGCATGCAGTATGTATGTGTGTGTGTGTGTGTGTGTGTGTGTGTGTGTGTGTGTGTGTGTGTGTGTGTGTGTGTGTGTGTGTGTGTGTGTGTGTGTGTGTGTGTGTGTGTGTGTGTGTGTGTGTGTGTGTGTGTGTGTGTGTGTGTGTGTGTGTGTGTTTTATTTTACACACAATATACTAGGCCTACTTCCATTCTTTTTTATTCGGTAATTGTTGTACTATTGTCATTTTATTTGTTTTATTGAAACATGAAAATGTATACTAGTAACTAATCCAGTTACCTTTAAAAGAATTATTCTCTTATGTTTGTACAGTATAAAGTACTAAAGCAAATTGATGTTTTTGTATCATTTGATTGGAGGGTGAATAAATATTAGGCCTTATTTGAAAAAAAAACAAAAAACAAAAACAAATTCTTCTCCTTCCTAAAAAAGAAAAAAGAAAAAAGAAATACATTTTTCCTTGCACAGCTTGCACAGCAGTAAAAGTTGCAGTGATGATATAATTATACAGGACATTCAGAGTCAAAATTATAGGCCTAGCCTATTTTTTATATAAAATATTGTCCAGATTTATGCACCTGAAAATCACAGACTGCAGGTGGTACACAAGACATTATCAATAAATAAAGAAAGCTCATGATTGGGACACAATTGAGTCTTATGAATCTGATATACTTTGGCAAAAAATCTTTGAATTTGTTATCCACATAACCTCTTCACAAATATATTCACACATACATTCATCCATTCACTTCATGTGTAGGCCTATATGCATGCATGTATTCAGATCAATGCAGTGGCCAATGTTATGGACCTTTATATATATATACAGTGTAAATATATATATATATATATATATATATATATATATATATATATATATACACACATATAAAACTTGGGAATGAAATAAAAACACCGCAGGAGCCAAAAAATTATATATACCAGTATATATACTTACAGGGCTCGACGCTCTTACTAATCCGGTATCATGTTCAAGCCGTTAACCTTTCAATCTGAAATGTAGTGCCCCAAATAAAAGCAAACATAACATTTCATTTTGAATCTTAAATGTCCGATCAAACCACAAAAACATGACCATTTTTTTTTAATTTGGTGGCACAATGTAAATTTTTTTGGGTCCTGTGCCACAATTAATGTCAAGTCCTGATACATAATGATAATGTATATATCATATTCTATATGGTATGTATATGTATAGGTGGTATATGAGCTTATGCATGGGCAACTACAATGCAGCCACAATCTTAGCAGAGATTATGACACTTATGGATAAGTTTTGAGGGTCAGTCAAATCAGTTGAGTGGGAACAAAGTCAAATTAACAAATAGGTGCTTTTTATTTCTGAAAAAAAAGAAGAATATCACTCAGAGAAGTGCAAGCTGTGACTTCCTCCTGTTGATACTACATGTATGTATAAACTACTGTTGCATTCCTACTTCTGGGAACTTCTTGTGTAAGCGACAAAATTTTGCTAAAATCCACCCTAGTCAAAATAGTATTGTGAGTTGCAGGCAATAGCAATACAAAGTACAACCAGTATATATACAGTACATGCATGCCCCCCCCCCCCCAAAAAAAAATAAATAAATAAATCATGCTTTTCACATTAATAATGTTCAGGGTATGAAACTATGACTTGATACCTACAACTTGCAGAAAACCCTATTTGATTTGGTTCAGTGGTCATGGAGAAATGTGGATCTTTGTTAAGCATGTCATGGGTCCCAATTTCATCCAAGTTTAGCACTTGGATGCTCTCGGCATCCACATGAATGAACATATTTTGCTCACATTTGACAGGGCAACAAACAATTGAATTCAAATTTTATGCATAACATTATATCAATATCTAACTATGCAAATGTGTAAATACGTAAATATTGCTGTCATGATCATCTTGACGGAAAAAGAGAGGAAAAAGAACAGGAAACACAAAACCGAAAAGAAAGAACACCTTAAAGGTAGGGAATCCCATTTGCATGCCTTAAATGAAGAGTTGTATAAATACAGTGGTATGTTGCAGAGAATATCATTTTAGAAACTCCCATAAAGTATTGAAAGTGGAAGGTAACATTTAATACATTTTTATTGACCGTTAGATTTTGAATTGAATTTTTTTCGGGGCTCACCGTAAATTCCAGTACATTACTAGGCTACCTTTGCAGACCCATGCACTGCATGTGTGTCCATCATGTATATTTTGTGAAGAAAGTTCATCAAAACTTACAAACATTTCTATATACATTCTTGCCACACACTCTATATGTTATTACATCAGCTCTTATACTTTTAGATTTGTGTTTATAGATAAAAAATACAGAAGACTGCAACAAAAAGGCTTAAGTGTGGCTGACACACAGAACTACTGAGTAGTTGAGTTTTGTGCATTATTCAAATTGTAGATAACTGCTGACTTCCAGATTTCTCAGCAGTGGCCTAAACAAGTCCTCCGAGGTTCATATTTAATGTTTTGCTGCATTTTGGGAGGTCTGCAAAAGGTATCCCCTACCTTTAAAATTGTCTTCAATGAGTTAAAAATTTCACATCTTACTGTAATCGTTCATTTTCACACCTTAATAATGTTTGCAAAACTAAGAAGCATGTAATTCATTTTTTAATTCTCTAGTTGATAATGAAAAAAAAAAACACTTTTTCAAGATATTTTTGTGAGAGAACACAATGAACTTCTTAAGCAAAACTTGAAGGGGACTTCTGACATGCTTTACAAAAGTCCTAATTTCTCTGTGAACACTGAAGCAAATCGAATGGGGTTTTCTGCAGGATGTAGGTAATAAGTTACAGTTTCATACCCTGAAATTACATTTTGATTGATTTACAGGTACTACTTTAAAGGTTATCATTGCAAAAAGTCCAAATGTAATTTTTGTTGGGACATACAGTATAATTATGGTACAATGCATATGTTTTGGAACCAATCTATTGAGTTTCACACTTTCTCTCATTGCTGGCACTCATCTCATTAAAACAGTGAGTAAAGTTGATTGTGTCATTTCCGGTCTAAAATATAATGTATTCAGTACAAACTGTATTATTTCATCGCATGTGAAGGATTGATGTTTGAAGGTAACACTTTGCAAACCAGTACTACCAATAAACTGCAGGTCATGCAAAGAATTCACAGATTTTCTTAGAGATTTATTGAGCATTTTTATATATCCCAATTCACAACTGATATGGCCATCCCGCAAATGACTGGACAGTACAGCAGATGACTTTAAGGTTTGTTTTGTATCTGTTAACCCATTAAGGACAGACTGATTTTGCTACAACACATTTCCCATAGATACTTGCCTGAGAATACTCAGTACTCATCCTCAACGGGTTAAAAGATGTATGAACACATAAATGAAAATGGTACACAAAGGAGCTACAATAACACTACTTTGCAATCAGTTGAATAAATTCAAGTTCTTAAGCACACATTCCTCTGAAGGAAATGTATTTAACTGTAAACAAGAGCAAAACAAAGAAGAAAAGACAAGGTATTCAAAATGCATTTGATGCTAGCCTAAAGACGACATTTGAAAAACACAGAGTACCATTTTGTGTTGAAAGGTAAAATGCATTTTGGCATGAAATACAAATTCCATACTGTGCAGTGTGGTACTTATATAAATTCAGTAGCATTTTTAACATAATGTGCTCATGGAAGTTTGAAATTAATTGTACCCTAAGGCTCTTCTCACACAGGTCTACCTCAAAATATAAAGTGTCTTATGCAGAATGCAGAATGACCGAAACAACCATATACCATGTGTTTATTTAAAAAACAAAAACACATGATTTAATAGATTTGAGTTGATTCTTTTCACATCCAACCTAAGGAAACACTGAATGCTGATAAGCAGGCAGGCCTGAAGTCTCCTTTGGACTACGTAATGATGATAAAGTGTCTAGCTCCTGTACAGGCACAACCACTGCAGCCACAGGACTCAAACCATGGACCTTATTGGATATCCATGGTCTTAGCCATTGAGCCACAAGAGAAAATCAACCTCAACATGCAAAACAGTACTCTTTTTAACATCTCCAATTTATGGAGCAAAGTTGCAGTAAACTCTTCAAAGATAAATAAAGTACTAATGTTTTCAAATTGTGCTAATACAGCTGTATTGTGATTTTCTTGAGTATATTATAAGGAAATACCACATCAGTATCAAATTGTGTTAAAATGCAATGAAGTAATTCAGTCATCATAGAGATATTCATTATGTACAACTTTATATGCTATTTTGCATTTTGTTAAAACCATATATATACATGATTAAAAATATGTATTTCAAATACAGTATTTCTTTCTTGGTACAATCTAAACCATTAACTAAGCACATAAGCAACAAGTAATTCCATTTTGCACTAAATGCAGCTTCTAAAATTCATCTAAATTCAGCACTCATTCAGACACTTAACATTCAGGTATCTTAAATAACATGTCTTACATGCATTCAAACTTTACAAAGAACACACACAAGGCACATGATTGTAACAGAATGAGAATGCTACATTATCCTACATTCAGAAGAATATATTCCAATCAAAATACAGCTCAACACTTGTAGGATCATATACATTGATAAAAAAATCTAACAGCAGCTGTAATAAACTGCATGCAGTTTATACTACAGCTGTATCTATTTATAAGCAAAATGTAGAATCATTACATTTCGTGGAATTTCATTTTGTATACTGGTGAAAAATCTCCTTGCTTCATTCATAGGTGTTTTGTTTTTATCATTTACCCACCAGATTCTTATTATGCCTTGAACATTATTTGACAACAGACAAACATACACTATCAAAGCAATGAAAGACACCCGGAACGGAAAAAGGCCACAAATTTTCATTAGAAAGACACAAATGAAAAAACAAAAACAAAAACAAAAACAAAAACCTGTCTGCAAAAAATAAATAAATAAATAAACAAAATGTTTCAGTTTCTACACTGTTGTTTTTAAGGATCCCTTTGACAGTGTAGTGTGGCATCACAGAAGGTAAAATCTCCATATATTGCCTAAAAATCAGACTGGGAAATTAATGTACCCGGTATTCATGATGCATGCATTGAATGAATTTCTCTGTATTCATAATACAAGCGATAATCACACTCCCTGAAGAGTACAGAGCTATTAAGGGAAACACATTAAATTCATCTCTCAAACACTACAGCATCATAACAGACTCCTCAATGAAAGAGGGATTATCAGGGTAACTAATTCAGAAAAAAAAAATGTGTAACAATGAATACAGCTTTTCTGTAAAAACGCAAAAAATAAATAAATAGCTTTACTATCACAGCATTAAATACAGGATAATAGGAAGGACATTCTTTTTTTTTTTTTTGAGGGAAGGGGGAGGGGGCAATCCAATCAAAATTAAAAAGATGATAAAACATATAAAGTACTGGCAGCTGCATTGAAATATTCAGCTACAATACATACACATGGACAGGTACAGTGTAACATTGTTTTGAAGTTGGATATAGTCAGATACGCTGTACCTTTATATTGAGGTAACTTTGCAGGTCTTTTATCACTGGTATAACTAGATAACAGATATAACAACAAAAATCAAACAGTCCCAAGCAGCTTGTTAACACAAGGTTCCATTGAATTGTATAACTTCAGGGGCCGTATTCTGAGGGCTTATTAAGTGTCTGATTAGCACTTAATTACCGAACTGGTATTCTGAGATCTTAATTAAGTAGGGGGTCTATAACTACCATGACAACAAGCATTTTGGTGGGAAAGTCTTACGCGCTTGCACGTATTGACACGCCTGCACTTCTAAGAGGACTTAATCACAGAGTTAATTACAAATTGGTATTCTGAGCGTGTGATTAAGTATGAAAGTTAATGGAAAACTTAATGATACCAAAGAGTGTCATTAACTACTCCGATATCACGCATTACAGCATTTTTTCTCGGCCAAAACGATGCTTAACGTCTTCCGTAACCGAGGAGCGATTGAGTCTTGTTGTCATGGTATCCACAGAATTCAGAGAAAAAAAGAAATAAAGGCGATCTTCGATGAATTTTGTCATTTTATGTGAGCTCTTCGCGTGTGTAGGTGAAGGGTTGTAATCAAAGACTGGAGTGTGCGCACCGAGCTCTTGCGTTGTAATTACAGGGGGTGTGTGGAGGAGCGCGCATGAGGGCATATTTGCGCGCGTGATCATCATTTTGGCTTCTAACAACACATCTGACTGGATGGAATAACAATTAGACGAGAGGAACCTAAGATAATTATAGGGGACTTTATCATACCTTAATTACGTCCTCAGAATATTGATTTTGCCCATGATTAAGGGCCTATTAACTTCTCGACTTAATCATGAAGTTAATTACGGCCTCAGAATACCACCCCTGGAATGTTAAATTGCATTATTCTTTCTTTCTTTTCAAGTGGTAAGACCGTAAGTATTCCTATGTATTATCCCCCCCAAAAAAAAAAAAAAAAAGTGGGGGGCAAAATGACTTTGTTTTGATGAAAAATTTCCTATAACCACCTTTGTTGTAAGCAAATTTTGCACCACGGACTTTAATGATGACAATTTTGGGGCCTGAAGTTTTACTTCATTATATAAATGAAATTTTGGTATAACAATGTTTGTTGTAATGGGAGTGTACTGTAGTACTTTTGGAGGCACCGAGGCCCATGTTCAGATGGCACTATGGGCAAAAGGTATGTGGGTTTCGTTAGCCAGTAACTGCTCTGTTGTAGAAATGAAATCCCTGTGACTATTGTTATGGATTTAGTTATCATCTTTCGACAGAAATGGGGACAACGGAAATTTTTTAGCAAAAATATGTCCCATTAAATGTGTGGTGGTTTTGATTACCCGTTAAAAATAACAGATAAAAAGTTTGTTACAGTGAATTCCAATTTTACTGTCCATCTGGAGTTGTGTTCTCACTTCTATCCAAGCCATGACTTGCCAGCACATCTCTAGCAGGGGCCTGATTACTGGCACCACAGCCCATGCCATCCTTGGAGGTATTTCTGAGAAGCTTGGTACTGCCTCTGGCTTGGGTAGCAGGGTTAGACACAAGAGCTGTACCACAGGTAACTTTGCCATCTCTTGTCTCTTGAGTATTTGGTCCTGGGGTGGTCCGGATATTGAATGAAGCAGGCAGTTGCTCAATGGAAGATAATGGTGTTGGGAAAACATCATCACAAAATGGCAAACCGCCAGACAGCTGGCTGAAAAAGGCACGAGTCAGAGGTTCAACAGCAACCAGCTCTCCGGGTTTGTCAGATTTTGGTGAAGGGGACTCGTCACATTCCATAGCTTCCACAGAGGCCTCACTACTGTGTTTCCTCTTCCCTGCTCTAATCTCCTCTTCCTTCACAAGTTCAACACAGTCATCTCGGCCTATTTCATCCAATGCCTCTCTCAACTCTGCTAAGCTTTTGAACTTCTGCTTTTCTGCTGCAAGAGTAAGGAATGCAAATCCCTGATTGGATATGTCTTTTCTCTCAATATCTCGTGAATAGTCTTCCAGGTCCCAATGTCTGGCTAGGTCAATCCAACTGGCAGCAACAGATGTCCTGCTATCTAGATGAGAGCCCAGCTGTTTCTGCAGTGACATTGGAATAATGCTGGGATTGGCTTGGAATGTCAGGCCTTTACGTTCACCCTGAACTGTCACATTACCAATGAAGAACTGAGTTACAGCAAAAGCTTGTTTGTTCAAAGAGACAGCAGTGTTTTTTCTTTCTGTATTTCCCAAGTCATCACTAATTGATAGCTGTGTATTGCAATGAGCTCTGTGTTGGTCATTTTCATTACCAACACTTGATATATCTGGCTCTAAGGGTTGCAAGGTTAGATTCAAGCTGTTGGTAGGTCTGGCAATTTGGTTATCACCAACAAATTTACTCTGGATTGGAGTACTTGTGTCATATGTGGAACCAGCTCTACAGATCCGAGGCAACACGCTTTGGTTGCGTTTGTCACTGGTATCACATCGTTGGTTGGGAAGGCCTGTCATGGTCAAAGAATTAAGAGGTGCAATTTCTGCTTCTGTACCAGATGCACATCCAGCCACTTGATCACACTTAGCCGGGGTTCTGCAATCTGAAAATGACCAAGAGAGAAGGTCTTCAGGCACATAGGGCGGTGGTGGCACAGTAGGTAGCATCACCTGGCTGACGAGGTCTCCACTGAGAGACTTGGAATCTGGGCAAGGATGGTGTTGGTTTTCCGACAGAGATTCTATTTCTTTCAAGCATGCTTTCTGTAAATCGATCTGAAAGAGAATGACAACAGGAGAAACACACATAGAAAACATACTGCACAATCTCATTGAAACTATTCTGCCCTACTTTGGCAAAAGGAAGCAAGTGACAAAAGTGACATTTCTCGTAAAAGAGCAAAATGTGTCTGTCATTTACACTGACGTCAATGGACTATCATGATGTCTTATCTAACATATCTCTTAGAAGGATGAGTGTTTCTGCATGAAATTTGGCCTGGAAGAAGAGCTCATTATGTGAATTATGAAAACATCAATAAATCAAATTCGGAGGGTATGTCACTTGCTTCCTTTTGCCAAAGTAGGGCAGTATTACTCTCACTATTGCACATCTTCCAATAAATGGTATATAAGCCCTGTATGTTATCTCTTTTTTTGTTGAACAGGCTGTAACTTGGGGTAAACACTCATGTCATAACAGCCAAACAGATGATAGCATAGAGAGAGAGAAACATTAGAAACAAATAGCGCCTTATTATTTCTACTCAGTGCTTCCTCTTGTTTCCAAACTCTTTTTAAAACCTATAAAATCTTAATCTTACCATCTGTAGTCAACTAATCAATGATTAATTAAAAAAATAATTAATTGATAAAATTAATGATGAGATAGTAACATACACTCATCAAAGAATAGTGACATTTCCAAGGGAATTCTCTGCAGGCATTTTATGTTGCATAAGATAGTATTGATATGTTTGACAGGGCTTGAACAGGACTCTCTGCTGTTTTCCTGCAAGTCCTCAAAGTCTAGTTTTGAAGCAAGTGACCTAACAATTACAGCCCTGTGATTTGATATCTGCCTGAAAGGTGCATATTTTCTACTTCTCTTTGTGATGCTTGATTCAAATGGGACTGATAACTCTGTAATCAAGACAACCAATAAATCTTGCATACGTTGACATTGCGTAAGCAGCAAATCACTAAAGTCTATACAAAAAAAAGTCATTAATCTTGGCAATGCTTTATTTCTTATCAATTCTTTGAGTAAGTAAATATTGACAAGTCAACAAACTGTTACATATATAAACAGTCAAACCTGTATATAGCAGCCATCCAAGGGAAACAACAAAAATGGCCATCATAGACAGGTCGGTGGCCATTTTGAATGTCAACACTTGCATTGTTTAATAACATAAATACATCATGTCATTCTTAAAAACAAACAAACAAACAAACAAACCAGCAAATAAGTTTGTATGTGCTGCTATTATGGGGATTTTTTGTACAATGTACCACAGCTTATCATATTTTTTTTCTACTTTTGTCCTTTTGATTTTTGAAATAACATTTTGGGCTTAAGGAACTGCACTGGTTCATACCGCTCTGCATGAATGGGGTTCACGAGTGAGTTCAAGAGGGAGCAAGACTCACGCCATAGATGTGTAGGTCTGATATGTATACTAATAACATATTTTAGTTGTTGTACCTTGTATATTTATATGATGCTCAATAGAAACATAATAACATTGTCAGTACTTACAGCCATACTGTACCTCTGAAGCACTGTAATTACCTGAATCTCCTTTGAAAAAGGCATGTGCATGACACTATCATTCCCCTCCTGATAAATCTGCATCTCACAGCGGAAGGATTTGCAATATGCAGTATTTTCCAGGTAGAGTTCCTTGACATGATGATCAAATGCCCACATTTCTCGGAATGGAATCTAGGAGGACCAACACAGAAGCAAAAAACGTGTTCATGAAATATGAAGTTTTGAGCCAAATCTTGAAAGTCATACCAATTTAATCATATACGAGTGTACTACAATATTCAGACCAAAGCTGTAAATTTTATTTAAATATTTTACACTTAATAGAAAAGTACACTTGAGGACAAATTGCACATTGCCGCCTGTGTGGTGGATCCTTGAAAAGTCTGGTCTCAGAGAAAAATATCTGGGTTCAAGTGCCGCAGAATATGTGAAAAATATGACATGTGCACTAATATTGCGGAGAAATGTACGTTCTATCGTTCATTCAGTCATAGATTGTTAGCTCACTTGTTAGATCACTTGCTTTGCTTTCATGTATTACGCGTTAAAAAAACGGTAAATATGATCTGATTTTGGCTTGCGAGAGGGGCAGGTGTTCTCTTTTGCAAAAGCTGACACATTTTGTTCCTCATTCTCAGCCACACAGCCTGTCTCTCGCCCATTAATGACTTCTTCCACTTTTACTTTTCTAAAACTACTTTATCGATTATCGATCACACTGTCCACCCCCTTTTCAGACCAGACCAATCAAATAACCTACCCCTAGTACACCTCTGTTACTCATGATTATCAACACTGACACAGGGATTTCATTAATCAGAAATGAATGTTCTTGAGCCCAAAGAAAAGATACTGTTCAAATGCAACAAATTTCAGGCTCAGAATTTTGATAAGAGAGAGAGGTCACATCCATTTCCTGTCTTCACTGATATCAATAACCTACTGTGAGTACACAACACTACATTTAATTTCAAGGTTCCTTGCGTGAGTGATAACTTTCAGTTTTGAACAGGAAATTCCTCCACACTTAGGAAGTTGAAACCACAATAGATTTCTCCCATAAATGATGTTCCCATAACATGTTCATAAATGGTAAGAAATATGAGGGGAAGTGATTACGTTTACACAGAAATGCATAAATCTATGATCAAAATATGATTGACACATTATTGCTTCAGTGTTACCATGCATTACACATCCCACAAAAGCATAATAAAGTTTTACAAGTTCTAATTTTATTCAAGGATTTTCTGAAACAGTAAGCCTTCTTGTATCCACATGTGAAGGCCAGAAATATGGGCAGAGTCTTTTTTTTTTTTTTTTGCTGAACTGTTTGTTTTTGTCCCCTAGGCTCTCTCAATGTGGTACATCAAATCTACATGAAAACTCTTTTAACCCGTTGAGGACGAGTCTCGAGTATACTCGGGCAAGGGTCTATGGGAAATGCGTGTTATAGCAAAATCAAACCGTCCTCAACGGGTTAAAAAACTCTTCTGTGCCAAAGTTTAATTGGTTCTCTGATACATGGTCGTAAATATTAACTGTGTTATGGGACAAAGTATCAGTTATTGCAGATCTATTAGAAATTAATTCTGGTGCTTTATAACCTGAGGATATTGAAGGACATGGAATATCATATGCGTCATTAGAAATTAAAATCAGACCAAGTTTATCTGTGTCTTCAAGTACGAAAAAAACAAACAAACAGAAGACAGACTGGCTGACAAAGTGTTCTGCTAAGCAATACATTTCACCTTCACGGCACTCCACATGAAGCAAACTATTTCCCAAATCTTGTGATTCTGGAGATTAATGCAGGCCATTTGATCAACACCCTCCTACTTGCAAGTAACTAGGTCCCATCCCAGAGACCCTCTTAAAGGGGCACCACTATCACTGTACAAACTACATGGTATGTTCCTTACACCTATCAATACTTCTAGCATAGTTTGGTGTCAAAGTCCAGTTCTTGGTTTACTAGAAAAGATAACATCTTAAACCAAATCATGAATATTTGCTGATTTGAGGCATCTTGGCCCTGCCCCATGGGTCCCCCTATAGGTCACTACCACCACTTGTACAAACCACACCCCCACCTCCACCCTTTTTATATGGTCAAAACAAGACACCTGTTTTCAAAAAGATGATAAAGAAAAGATAATCAAAATCAGGAAATATCCAGGCCCTGCCCCAGGGACCCAGTGGGACACCAACATTTGTACATCACAATGAACTATGATACCTACCTTTCTCTCCCCCTCCAGTTTAGTCACAAGCCAGCCACAAGTTTTCCAGAAGATGGATGAATGATCACAAAAACTACTGGAGCCATTTAGCTCAGCTGATATAAGAGATGAGCGAAACCAGGACTGCAGCCTTGCAGGCAAACCATATTTTCCTTTCGTTTCCTTTTTTTTTCAAGCTCACATTTTGCAAGGATCTGTTTCAGTTTGGTTCTACACTTTTACACATTAAACACTTCCACATACTGGTACTACATACATAGAATAAACTGGTGCTACTGGTAGCTTCATGTATACTGCAAAATTGCAATGCATACCTCGATGTCACATGTTTGTTTTGACCATCCTCGGTTGTGCCACTTTATCTTCACATTTAGGGTGCCACAGTTTCCCAGCAAGAGAAAGTTGCACTCTGCAAGTTGTTCCCCTCCAACTTCACTCTCCTTCTGCTTTACTTTCTGTGCAATGCAGTGTTTACCACATTAGAGTTGATTTGGTAATGAAAATAATAAGCAACATGTCAGAGAAACTCATTTCATAATCTGACAAATATATGTACATATATAAGAAAACATTTTGACTGAAGTGGTACATTACATTTACCTAACATGGCATCCAGCATATAACACAAAACCAAACAAAAACAAGAACCTGTCATTCCCATGACTACTGTATGACTATTAGTCCTCATTTGCTTTGATCATAGAAATGCTGACTTCCATGTTTGTTCTGTGTGTGTGTGTGTGTGTGTGTATGTGTGTGTGTGTATTTTTCATTATTTTGCTGGAACACACACCTCATGGACCGCCAAAGGGGGGGGGGGATGGGAGGGATGGGTTGGCTCACATTGTGGGCTAAAACAAACAGAAAAAAAACCTCTACATCCCCACTCAGTAGATCCCTTTTAAAATCAAGGGTTTCCTAAGCAAACTTACAACCCACATGATTTTCCAAGGGATCTACCCTCATATGGATGCACCACGCCATATCCCAGGTTACATTGTTGTGTAGCGCCACATTGTGCCGGCAAGATGTACAGCGGACAGTTTTGTGCACTGCCATCAAGGCGGGCAAATTTTATCTGTTGTCAGTAATGATCCCAATGCCAATTCAGCCATACTATGACTTCTTTGAAAAAAAAACAGTAATTACAAAGATAATAATAATAACGACACATTTTGATGATTATTTTGAAACATAATGAGATTGTTTAGTCCACAATCTTTTTCTGATGATTATTTATTTCATGTCTTCTGTGGACTGGTAGTTTATAGTGCAGTGTTGTCGTCTGTGTGTGACACTGAGATCACTGATGTAGTGTGTGATGAGCAGCACCGATGTTATGACGCTGCTTTATTGCTGAGCACAGTGCTGCAACAATCCTTCTTCTTCTCTTTTTCAATAAAGCACTGAAAATTACTTTCACTCATTATTTGATAACCCGGGGTACTGCGCTAAAAACATATCAAACGAAATGGTAGATTTCTATTTGATATCGCAGGGTACCAAAAACCACATCTTATGACTGTACATTGTATCTTGGACTTTCTTAGTCTGAACTGCTGTAAGGAAGAACATGTCTTTGAAACATCTTCAGCTGGGAAGCTGTCATTCCCATGACTACTGTATGACTATTAGTAGTCATTTGCTTTGATCATAGAAATGCTGAGAAGCAAAGTTACTAATATCATGTAATGTTGTTGAAATGATGACATTTCAAGAAAGAACATGTGAGGAGCTTAAAGGAAAATGACTGTTATGGTCACATCATCAAGACAGTGTTCATTATCATAACACCCTAAGAACATGTGGTCTGCTCATGCTCCGACAGATCAAACAACCACACATGATATTTCCGAGTCATAGTCTGAATGTCCTTAAATTCTATTAATTCTGCTCTTATGCCTTTATGTCCATCATTGAAACTGATTTTGTTTTGTAGTGAACTACACTCATCATGAGGAAAATTTATACCTAAAGTACTTTAAACACAAGAAAAATTTGGTGACATCAGTGTTCACACTTATAAAGTAGAATCAGGGAAAAATACTTAAAATAAGCTAGTTGATCTGGATGTTATGTTGTTAGAAGGGCAGAGGTATTGAGTAAAGGGAAACAAAGAGGTTTTGTGTCCTACAGTAGTATACAAATAGTGGATGGTCATGAGTGCGATGGTACAAGATTTCACACGAGGTGAAAGATAGAGGCGCTCTATTCAACGAGGCCAAGCTGAGTTCAATAGTGCGCCTCATCTTTCACCTCGTGTGAAGTCTTGTTCCATTGCACTAGTAAAGACCATACACTATTTGTTTTATACAACACCTCGAACGCCAACAGATGTGGTCCACACAGATTCTTGAATTTAGCACAGAAATGGCAACCATTTTCTATGAAAGACAAATGAGTAGCCGCACAGTCACCATCATGTACGTATGTACGCGAAACGACGTTGTTTACAACAAGGCAAGTGCCAAAATGTGTCTCGGCCATTCGCAGAGAAGAAATTGTTTTTCTAAATCCCGGAAGTTCATTGACCCCGCCTATGACCTTTGACCTTGTGGTGACCTTCAACTCCCCAAGGGACATTTACAAGCCAAGTTTGGTCACAAACAGACATAGGGATCAAAAGTTATGAGCCATAATCGAAATGTGCCGTAAAAACTTAACATTGGGCCCTAAAAGTTTGTTAAACACCGGTCTGTGACCTTTGACCTTGTGGTGACCTTCAACTCCCCAAGGGATATCTACCATCCAAGTTTGGTCACCAACGGACATATACATCAAAAGTTATGAGCCGTAATTGAAACATGCCGTAAAAACTTGACATTGGGCCCTAAAGTTCATTGACCCCTGCCTGAGACCTTTGGCCTTGAAGTGACCTTCATGTTTGGTAAAATGTGTAACTTTGTATAACCACTCTTCCCTCCAAGTTTGATTGAAATTAAAGTCCTCAGTAGAGAGATAATCAAGTTTTTGAAGCGTTACGGACGGACGACGGATGCCGCAGGCGATCCCTTAGCCTCCCCATAACTCCGGTGGGCTCGACAAAAATGAGTGACAAAAGTATGTGCTTGTAATTGTTGAGTGCGCGCGGCATATGTTTGTTTATTGTAACATCAGAGTCATGCAATGGAACAAAATCTTGGGGGTCAATCGTAGGTTTAAAACGGGAGTCAACGGAAATGGGTGACATCAGCCATGCGCTATCCATTTTTGCTCAAACAAAATTGCATGGCTGACAGCCAGAGCGTGCAATGGAACTTTTCACTAAATTTCACGTGATGGGCAATCGACAAATCGGATGGCTACATTCTAAATAGGTGTTGTATAATGTGTCATGGATAACATGATGCTCACAGATGTCTCTTACCTCTTCTGTTGCTTCAACTGCATCGATGATGTGGACTCGGATCTTCAGATCCTGCCCATAGTTTGCTGCACTTGAATATGGAATGATGCAGATCTTTTTGGCATCAACCTTTGTGCCATCAGGCAGCTGCACAGTCACAAAGCAGAAATTGCTGATTTTGATGTCTATGGTTCTCTCCTTCAAGGTGAAGTTTGTGGGATGAATTTCACTTTCTTCCCACCTTGGCTGTTCTCCTGCATGTTTAGAATGCATCAAACATGATCTTACTGATTACATCATATAATTGGTGTATCGTAATAGTGCCGCAAGTGCAAGCTACCAGTAATCAAATGGGCATATAAAATGTTGAACAATGACCTAACAATAAACGTGGAGAAGTCCTAATCTGTTCCTGTTTATCAATATGCACATGAAAAATAATAGTGGCATAATGGTAGACAAATTCTCCACTTCTCAGATTTGATATCTAATCACACCATGCCTCGAATAACTCAATGACACATCCATTTTGTAGTCAATTCAAGATTTCATTCTTCCCGTACAGGTTTCTCAAGCTACCCATACTACCGGTACCATTTACCAGCACACTCCACAGCATCACATCTTACCTTCCTTGTGGTGGCTACTGAGGAGAACTGGCTGGATCATCTTTTTCTGGTCTGGGCTAACCACAAGGCAGTGTGGCACGGTCAACAGCACAGGTTTCTGAAAGACTACACCTGATGGCTCACAGCTCACTATGGCTGTCATTTGATAGCCTGTTGGTGGCGTGGGTCTGAATCTGGCATCCCACACCAACCCAAAGTCAACTGTTGTGGGACTAGAGACAGCTCCTTCTGGAAATGTAAGAACATTGCCATAGATTTCCAATGAGCCTCCTTCAGGGCCAATAAGGGCCCTCTTGGCTGGGCCAGTGGGGGTTAACTGCACCGGAACTTCAGGTGTGAAATGTGACAGCACTTTCTCGTAAACAGGTGACTGAGAAATGCTAGCTGCACAACTTGTCTCCTCACAGATGCTTGATGCTGAATGAGTGCTACCAGGTATTCCCTTTGGTACCAGCTCTTTGTAGCTCTGTGTTAAACTTGGGGCAGGGCAATCAGTCTAAGATGTAAATTGAACAAAAACACAAGCAAAACAGAGGATAAACATAAACTTCAGATGACCAGCATCAGTCTAACAAGCAAAATAGGTGAATGATCCCTATGTGACTTTTCTTGGATTAGGATCTAAAACACCATGTCAATAGAAGCTACACAGTGTATGGGAACAAGAAGACACATTTTTCTATAGTCACAAGATTTTTCAACACTTTTCAATTCTGGACCAAAGACTTCATTCCCTTGACCTTCACATGGAATATATCAGCCATTGAGCACAAATTTCCATTACTATGCTTAAGACTTCCCCTCAAATTCATGAATTCATCTCTGTCACACTGTTTAACCCGTTGAGGACAAGTCCCGAGTATACTTGGGCAAGCGTCTATATGGGAAATGCATGTTGTACCTAAATCAAACCATCCTCAACGGGTTAAAGTTTTCATCAAACATTTAAGACTATGGTTTTAAAGTTCACATGATTTTCAAAAACAGATAATGAATAGAGAAAGAGAATGTAGAAACAGCTACTGAGATGGCTATTAAATGGTAATTTTTTTTGTTCACCCTAAACCGTACCTAGATGAGTCCTCCCCTACTTAAGTATGCATCTCACCTGATCTTCAAACCGGGACCTTTCAGCCTGTCTTGCTGCAGAGGGAAAACACAAAGAGAAAGATGGGATTACTGTGGCAGCACAATCTCTTGATGCACCATGGCATGAGTGCATTTAATAGCTTATTAGCAGTCAGTAGTGGTGACTGTAGCAGTGATGAAACATGGCTCTACAGTAGTGCTTGCCTAAGTTCTCTTGTCAGGCAGGTAAAATAAAAAAAAATGTAGGGCAAGAAAAATTTTGTTTGTAAAATGAGGGGGAAAGCAAGAGAAATGTCACTATGGTGGCAGATATGAGTCTGCTATCTTGCATCATTCTCTCAAGAGGACTTTATTCAGGGGTGAATCCAGGAATTCCATAAAGGGGGGGGGGGGGCACAAACAACATTTCTGGTGCTACTTCTGAGTTTCATTTCATTTTTTTCTTTTTATTTCTTTTGTTTAGAAAAACAAATAAAGGGGGCGCCCGGTGCGCCCCAATCTAAATCCGCCACTGTTATTTATACATCTGAATTTAAAGAGTGAGATGACAGTTTCAACATGGGTCATGAATAAAAAAAAAAAAAAAAAGTCTTACTCATAGTCATAGTGGGTAGAGCAAAATTGATGTGGAGATTTTGATGAAGGAAGGCATTTATAAAGTTGGTTTAACACTACAGGTCTAGATTTAAAATAATAAAGATAGTAAAGAGATAGAATTCAAACTGACACAGTACCGTCCGTAGGCAGGGAGGTGTGGCGAGAGCGATCACACCCCTCCCTGGTCTGCCCTGGTATAAACTTCAAGAGACGTCACAGATCAGTCAACATAAAAAGCAGACGTCTTATATATCCCAAAGGTCCCAAAGGTACACGGCTGTCTGTGTCCACCCAAGTTATCAGATAACTCCTTGGTATACTAATACTATAATCTAACCGCACGAACGTATTACAAAGTGCTTTCATACTAGCACCCCTGGCTGGGCCGGCTTACCAGTCGCTGTAGGTAGATACGGCTTTCCACGAGGGCAGCGCAACAACTACCATTACTTATTACTATGTTTGTCTCCCGACACCTTGAACTAGACTATAATTTATTTAGGTCGATACTAAACTAAGGGCAAAGGCTTTTCAACTTACCGGTTTTTGTTCTCGTTGAAATGGTTGAACGCTGAATCCCAGCGTGGTAGGCTGGTGGTCGATTCTGAAACTCCATCTCACCTCACTGACTGGCATACAAGACGATTTTCACACAATCAACGCCATGCATGATATAGTCATGCACGTCTCGCCAGCTTCTGTGTATTGACGACAGATTTTTGTCTACCCCGGCGCGGGGAGCTGTAACCAGTAAGTACGGGTTGGGGTCGCTGCTGCGGTTAATTTTTGTCCAGCTCAGAAGCTTAGGGCCTACAATGAACTTATTCCGCGTTCCTGCTCAGGAAGAGACAGAGCTTGTTCCACTTTTCAGTATTGTCAGAAGAATACGTATGGTTTTAATACTTGTTCGCCGCGTTTACAGGACAAAATATTCCCGGGAAAACGTGATGAGAGATGCTACCTGTAACTGGTACTCTCGAACCACCATCGAGGAATGCCAATTATCATCTCATCACTCCCTAGGCCCTGCCCACATTCATGCTATCTAGCTATCTGGATGCGTGTTGCTGGCCTGCTAGCTAGCTGCTGCTAAAGAGGTTCTATTACAAACCCTAAAGACTCTTTGGCTGCTGCTTGGTACGGTGTGTAGCATGATGGATGGACGCGCGATTGATTGGGGGAATCACCAATATGGCAAATGACCAATCAGAGAGCTTTGTTGTGACGTAATAGTACTGTAGATAGTTCCTCGCAAGTACATGTATAGTAGTGGAGTCGCATGGATGAACACCTTCCGTGTTGGACAATACAAAAACATTTGTGAAATATAGTACATGTAAATTGTTGATTATTTGTGAATATATTGTGGAATTATTGTAGTTTGTGTGTGTGTGTGTGTGTGTGTGTGTGTGTGTGTGTGTGTGTGTGTGTGTGTGTGTGTGTGTGACAGAAAAAAGAGTATCAAATGTCCCTTCAAATTTGTGGGCAAGTCAGCATTCTATGTCATATTCATTCATTCGTTCATTCATTCATTCATTTATTCATTTATTCACCCATTCATTTGGCAAAATAAAAAACAACATACAAGTGACAACAGGAAAGCAAATATAACAAGGCCAGGACTCCTAAGAAACAATAATGTGCTTGTAGCTGGAGCCCTTAAACAACAACAACAACAACAAAAAGGTAAAGCACATTTCAACCATCATTAAAATTTTGTTGTGACATGGACCAAAGCATACACAAAATCGGTCCAACTTGAAATAACGAATACATGTGCATAATTCATCAGTTGACAGAAACAAAAATACATGTAGGCCTACATGTAGGCCTATACCTAAATTTGTCGGCACACACACTCACTCAATCACACATCTATCCTAAATGCACACAGAATAAGATATGGGAGAAAGAAAGGCAAAGGCAGAAAGAAAGTCTAGTCAGTCACGGATACCACCACACTCTATTTGTATAGAACTTTAAATCTGGAAAGCGTGTTTCTTGACTCCAGAGAAACGAATACATTGCAATCTTAGATTTTAATTATGTCAAAGGTCGTTGCGAAAATTATAGCGTTCCCGGGCGGAATATATACGAGTGGAATGACGAATTCATCTGAAACATATACTGTAGTCGAATACTTCAGGCAGCATCTTTTGATTGTATGTAAACATAAACAACAAAACATTACGAGTGACAAGATAGAAATTGAAAATGCCTAAAACTGCATAAAGAGTGGTGAAATTGAACAAATAATGACTATTGCTTATCATAATCCTTGGTCTCGAAGCACAATCTGTTAATATAGGCCAATATACTCTGTATGTGTTCCCCCATATTTCATTGCAGTGCTTATGAAGTAAAATTGTTGCATTATAGATATTTACCAAACTACTGGAAGGCAATGTACTTCTTGATTTGAATAAAACACCTTCATTTCTTGACAACATTGTAACATGATACTTCCAAGCAAGGGATTCATGAATAGGAACCCCTAGAAAAGATATCGACTCAGCTCTATCAATGGAGATATTACCAACCATAACATTTGGATACGAGAAAACAATATCATCTACCTCTTCGCTGGAATATCATATGTTTTGTTTTTCTAAAGTTTAAAAACAATTTATTACTCTTATACCATTTACTCAATATTTCAAGTTCATTTTTTATTGTGGAGATTAATAAGGATATAACTTTATGAGAAAAAAACACAACAGTATCGTCGGAAAATGATAAAAGATTTCAAAATTTGATTTGATTTTGATTTTATTTCATTGTTCCACATCTCAAACACAAATAACATGATATAATCGATTGAACATAAGACTAGGCATAGCATTGTAATTGAAAGAGAAGACAAGAGAAGAAAAATTTTACAAACATGAAATGTGGGGAGACCTACTAAAAAGCAGAGCTTGTATTGTATAAGTCCCTTGATGAAAATGTTTATCTTGTTAAACAAACAACCTAGAAACGAAAACTATGAAAGGATAGAAATGGACGTAAAGGAAAGGAGAACAAAAAAAAAAAAGCAAAAGAAAAAATAACAAAATACATAAAAAATAACAAGATAACCACCTGTAGTTATACGCTTACAAGATTTCTCGTCACCCGAGCAACATAGTCACGTATAACTGTAACAATGCGCAAGATGCAAATGATACATAATGATTCATGAATTCAGGAATACTAGTAACCTTTATGATATGAACGAATCTGTATAAAGAACGAAAAGCAAACCAGGAATACCTATAAATAAACAACAAATCTGATAAAGAAAAGGAAGTCGGAATAAAGTTACATGCTATGATTAAACGTAAGCCTGCACGAGGGATGGCAACGATTCAGAGATGTTAGAGTCAAGGCTGTAATATCTTCCTTTGATGTACACCTTATATTATGTATGTACATAAAATATCGTTTAGGAAATTATGTTGTCTTTTTGATAACATTGTTAATGAAGCTTTCTAAGGTGGAGTAGCTACACTGATTTCTATCCGAGAGTATAGAGATGAGTGAGCAGCTTCATTTTTAAAGCATGAACGCTCTAAAAATAGCATGGCAGGGAAAGCGGACCACTTTTTATGTTTTGTTTTTGTTTTTTTTTTAAAGGAAGGATACTGGAACCAACTCCCCCCCACCCACCCCACTCCCTTTGCTCCCCATCGATTCGTTGCCCATATGTTTAAACCTATTTGGTTTTAAACACTGTAACTTGACGGCTATATGGGTGGGAGGAAGGGGGCTTCCAAAATAAGAAGAAAATATGATTCATTTGGGTTATGCAATAAGTCAGGCGCATTGCTATGTCTGTGCATGCATCAAATCTAGTTCTAATTGCCATACTGATGTCTCCCTGTGGCCCAGCTATGGTTGACAAAGACATTGACATAATAGATTAGACCTTAAACCAACCAGGTCTATGGAGCATGTTGTCTTGATTCTCTTGAACAAGACATATCGACCTTTACTTACTATAATTATAAGACTGTCGTAAGCACGAAAAACAACACGATATTACATTGTAACCACAACAGATTCAAAACTTCAAAGGCGGTTGAGCTATATGTAAGTAAAAGCACCATTCATGTTAGCCCGACTAGACGCCGTGCGACACTTGTGTACAGCGACAGGGCTGTATATAGTTACATTCATATGTCTTGAAAAGTGACATCATGTAAGTTTGGAGAATGAATGGAGAGTCCATTAGTACCGCTGACCTCCTGTATAAGTCAAATGATATAGAGCCCATGACAAGTTGAACTTGGATTTCTGAATTATGAACAGTGTTAACTTGCCATTTGAAGGTTTATAGAATAACCCTGATGTCACAGACAAAAATAATATTTTAGGGTTTGTTAAAACAGCATATAGTCGGTGAGTTCGACTCGAGACAATACCATCGTCCCTCAATAGCATTCTTAAATTCCTTGGTTGGATCATTCGATATCATGCTTATCTATCTGATCTCTACCCACATTCTGTGTTAGCATGGCTTCTGATGAATGCAAAGTCCTAAAATTGCTTGACTCTGCTCTATCATGTGTATACAGAAATGCCGACGAGTTACAGTGCGGTTCAGAGGACGAGCCTCATTTGGTGCGCGTCAATATTATCACATGCAGCATCCTCCATTCGCAGCGGGTGTGAGCAACTATAGCCTAATCGAGGGATGTCAAAGTGAATGCTGAGCTTTATACCTTTTCGAAAGTGATAATGATGAGGACAATAAACATATATTTTGAGACCGGAAAAAAAAACAAACAACAGCAACACATCTGAACAAATGGTACAGTCAAATATGCGGGGGTTAAAATTTGTAACCAACAGTTGCTTCAAATGGCATCGGCTCAGGAAAGTGACAGAAAAGTTCAAGTGCGCATTGTTTGCAGCAGACCAAAGGGCATTTTAGAGAGATTCTTTTCCTTGATACCTTTGGTATTATACGTATTCAAGCGGTAGGCCTATACATGTATATTAACATCGACATTCAACGCGTTTCTTCAACGACGGAAAATATATTCTGTCAAACCTGTCGAACCTATACTCAAAATCATGGAGATATCCCTGTCGATGTCTTGGCCATTGTTTTGGACAGTAGTAGCTCTCATCTTCGCGTGAGTTTGAAGAGTCACATCATTTTTTACTTGCAGAAAATTATCTTTTCATTTGCTTGAATGGCTGAAAAAGGTGGGACATCACATAAGCCTCTCGTGATTGTAGAGATCTGCATGTGCAGAGGCACAACAATATAGAAATATACTGAGGAGTGCACGGGGTTTAATAGCTTTAGGTATAACAACTGTGTCATAAAGGTATTTCCAGGGAAGTGCTAGAAACTTTCCACCTCATGGTATTTCAAATCCAGAGGTATTCAGTATCACGTAGGTACGGAGGTACAGCTGATCATAGTGAACTGAAATGGTATAATTGTTAGAGGTGCCTTATATTTGCACGATAACTGACTAGCAATATTAAAAAGATAGACAGGCGCAATCAACATTGACGAACCGGCATCGAACCATGAAGTGACAAAGAATCGGATGCAAAGAAACTGGTACATAGATATAGATGTTGATATAGGTCTGCAGAAGGAATGTTAGCTGTAATTAAAGTAGCGTATGTACACGTGAGCGTACACTGCAGAGGCCGCAAAACTTTTTTTTTAGGGGGGGTGGGGCTCTAGGTCAGTGCTTATAGTATAGGATCAAGGGTCAACGGACCCTGTGGGACGGAACCCTTGGAAAGTCATTTATAGGTTTTACTGTGAATTTTACAAATCATTGGCATGATTTGCTCGTTTTCTGGTGTAGGCAGAAATAGGTCAAGCTTACATAGGCCTAAGCATGATGATGTGACAGAAGATGGGATAAAAAGAACACGCTATCATTATAATATCCTATATTGCTTAGCTTTGAACGCCATGTACACATTACAGATGGACAAGGCAAGTTTGCACTATTCTTCTTGAAGGTTGCACCATGCAACACTAGTATCTTTTAGTGAATTACATATGCAATTCTCCGGGAGACTGCATTACAAACATATTTATTTTTCGCTCTTATCATTGTTATATTATTAATTTAAATGATTTCGTTCTGTATTTTGTGCAGGCGCGAAATATGGAACATGTTATATTTCAAAAGACGTGGGATTCCAGGTCCCACACCGCTGCCTTTTCTTGGAAATACTTTGGAACTAGCAAAGGTAGGAATGGTCAACAAAAAGTATAGCATCAGAAACAACAGAACGTAGATTGATAGAACAAGACATCTTTTTCTTTTTTTTTTCGCCCATTCGATGTTTGGGTCAAATTCTATAAAGCGTTTCTTCCAGCATTTATGGACACCAGAGGTGCTATTCAGTCTTCAGTCTGTCTTTCTGTCATTTTCACATTTTTTATTGGTCTCTTAAACAAAAACAAAGTAATTGACGTTTGAGACTTCGCAACGTCTGCCCATTGCCAACTTTCATTTTTCTGAACATGACAGTAGTTAAAGGGGACAGATATGACCCCGCATGTAGTTATGACGAACTCATCACCGATCATGATTATCAATCAAATTTCGTTTGTTTTTTATTTTTATTAACAAAAATTGACAAGCAGTTTGAGTTTAGATGTCAGTGTATATGCGTTTCACGTTGCCGTACTGCTATAATAATTATCAGTATATCGGAATGGAATGTTTTTAAGTTCACGTGAGCATGATATCGATTTGTACCCAAATCCCCAAATGGTGTTCTTTTCCCCTTATGATTAAGAAGTGTCTGTCGCTATTGAATATTGACTTCCAATCACTGTAAAAAATGACTTATTGTAACTATTGCATAAGAAAGAATTGGACATGAAATCTGAATTGATTGAATGGAATTAAACTAAACACTAAATGGAATGCAGTGAAATTGATTTCGATTAATGGACTACTGAATGGATTAATGAATAGTTTGAAAAAATTATATACGGATGTGTCTCATGGATAAGTCATACACAATAACACAAGTAATAGAGGGAACGAAAAAGCCGATCACAAACATGTTATATAAAGTGTTGAAAAATTCGACAAGAATGAGTGCAAGTACGACTAGGATAATGCGTACTATTTCGATTGTTATTTTTTTTCCTGATTTCTTTGTTTCTTTTTTTTTTCAGGGACTCCATCACTCCATGACGAAGTATTCCAAGAAATACGATGATGTTTGTGGGTGAGCTACAAAATCTTACAATCTCAGAGGAGTGCATCTATTAACTGAGAGAATGCTGAGAATGAGGAATATTCGATCATTTATGTTTATATGACACCAACAATGCATTCGAACTGGCGCTTGCCCTTCCAAGGTGTAATCATACACTGTACTAAATACGTGACATGCAGTGTTGCAGGCCTTAGACAACAGACATTGTTTCGCTGATGTTTTATCCAAGTCTTATTATTGGCTTGCTATATTCACGCATCATGCATTTTGTATACAAGTCTGGAATCTGCATTCAATAAAACAAACAAACAAACAAACAAACGAACAAACAAACACCCCACAACTCACAATACGTTTGTAAGCAAAAAGTATAATCATAATTGTATGATGTGCTACTTAAGTTTGAAGGGGATGGGGACAGGGTAAACAGGAGACAAATAGTTATAATTATCTATATATAGACGTGATCCGCTGGGCATTGTCTTCAAAGGGCTTGATCGTAGCGTTTGGAAGAATTTGGATTTGGTTGTGTAATGAGTTGTGTCTGTCGAGTGAATGCACATTATGAATTTTTTCCTCTTTTGCCAGATTTAAGATTCTCGATCAAATTTGGTTATAGAGTTCACATGAATTAATTAATGCCATATGCAGCGGAAACGTTAAACTTATGTTCGTACATGCTTTTGACATTTCATCTTGTGTAAGCTATATGTTTTAAATACATGCAATATCTGTACACTATACAGCTGACCTATATCACCGATACTATCATATTCACAATTCTCGGTCATGTTTACATAAATTATATCTGTATCTACAGTGGTCTGCGAATAATATGCATCAGAAAAGGCTGACCATTGTACTTTCCTGTATGCATGAACACAACAATCTCTTCTCTACTTTTCCCTTGTGCGTTCGGAATTTCTCGACACTATATATGCCTATAAATGACGAGTATTGCAACTTTAGTATAAAACAGTTCCATTAATGTGAAATACAAATGCAAATGAGAATATCGTGTCAATTGTCTATAGTCATTGTTCTTTCCACTGAAAAGAGATGCAGCTATCAGGAGCTAAGTTCACTGTTACGAATTTATTTGAAACAATATACTGCTGAGAAGTCAAGTCTTCTATGAACAACGTTCATACAGTCGGTTTGATATTTAGATCACTTAACGTCAAAAGTTCTCCCTGTGGCGTTGCCACAGAAAGCAGTTATTGTGTAACAGGATAAAGGATACAGCAACCTTTGTAGAACCTGGATATGTACTTGACAAAACGATAGTTTGTATAGGCCGATTTATAGCAGAAACAACAAGGACACATGACAATCAAACTGAGGACGGGTATATACGTGATTAACGTGAATTGGTAAACTAAGGAGTCTTGAAGGTTCTATCATCAGTTTTCTCCTCTTCCTTCTTCTTCTTCTTCTTCTTCTCCTTCTTTTTCAGTATTTTCCTCTTTCGTCGGCCCGCCTTCCTTGTGTTTGACATCGAAGTGATCAAGCAAATCATGGTGAAGGACTTTGGCAACTTTGTCGATCGTGCTGTAAGTTCTCTGTGGTGTTATAGTCTTACAACAATCAACCAATCTTTTTGCAACTCTTGTGCGCAAGGGCCTTTTGATTGAAAAAAAGAAGAAGAAACAAACAAACAAAAACTCATGTGTGTCTATGTTAAATGCACCAAACCGCTAATATTATGCAGATGATAATATCTGACCCAGACTGAGTCTGTTCCATCCCACAAATAAATGTATAGTTTGCTGTTTCTTTCGGGCGTTTACTATATGAAACACGACACGTCCTAAATGACGTTGTGGTATATCGTATTGAATTATAAATATCAAATAATAGTAGTCACTCAGATTCCATATGTTATTCACTGCGTATACTGTTTGAACCGTTCTATTGTCATCTTTAACTCACCATACATTGTCCACTATACTTCTATGGTGTTTGTACCTCAATACAGACAGATTTCTGTTTTCAGGTGAATTTTCGTCTTTGGTCAATTCAAAATCATTCCGACCTCCATATTAAAAGACTTAAAATTGATAATTACTTGGAAACCTGTAATTCCCACAAGCTTGAGCTTTTCGGACGTTTCCTTCATATTTTTTTTCTCTCTCTGCTCTGTCCTTTTGCATCTGTAATATCAGCAAATGAGATTTAGTGTATAATTTTTATTTAATATTTTTGAAGACGTGTTTTGCGCATGTTTTTTTTTTATCATGACTTACCATTAGTTGTCAGCATTTCATCAGACAAAAGTAACAAAAAATGTGTTATGTTTACCCTTTGTTGCTCCTATCGTAATGTACCCGGTACTTGTAATATGTCACAGATGCATATGTACTGATAATTGCTTACATTGTAGAAAAATACAATAAAGCTATAATGTGCAGTACCTTTTTGTATGTATGATAATTATGATTGATAATATTGCTGCGGGAAAAAAGTAATTATAAATGAGGTGCCACACAGAGAATATATAAATCAAATCAAATCAAATTAAATTAAATTAAATTGAATGTGTTTGTTTCTATTGCAGGATTTTCCCAAATTATCTTTCATTAGACTTGACTGGACCTTTAGCTGATTTTCAAATTTGCAACATATTAAAAAAATCAAACTTCTTTTTCCTCTCTTTACTAGCAAAATGTATGCAGATTTTGTGCACCAATCTATCGAGCTCCATTTATCATCTTTCTTTTATTTAAGATGTACAGGAAAATTTAAAAGTGTAAATGATTTATAAAGGACAAGGTGATAAATTCTACTTTTGATTCCCAATGACTTTAATAATAGACGGGTTAAAAAGTAGAGCCGTTTTTATGTCATTCCAGCCGGACGTTCTGAAAGTGAGTCCATTTGATAAGATGATAACCCAACTCAAAGGAGATCACTGGCGGAATGTGCGAAACCTTCTCTCACCGACATTTACCGCTTCAAAGATGAAGATGGCGAGTATTTTCTTTTGAATCCATCACCATAAAAGTCCGGAGACCACATTTTGCGTTGTGTGATGCTGTATATATCACAATGATTCTTATCGTTCACTCCTAATATTTCACACGGTTGAACAAAACTCTAATATAAGTATAAAAAAGGAAAAGTAATCCTGCTTTTCATTTCCTATTCAAAAAAAAAAAAAAGAAGACCCGATGCAAAATACTGAGTACTACAAATCTTTTGAATGACTAATGTTATAATTTCATTCTTAAATTGGAAATACATTTTACAAGATTAGAGGTTGATATTTCTGCCTCAAATTGACATTTTTAAATTCTTTCAGAGTTTGTGACAGTTAAAGGAATTCATATGTTCCATCTTATAATTGTTTGCAAAGTTCTGAGTTGTCAATTCATATTACTACATTTATGATTTTCGCTGAAAAAAAAAGATATATCCCACTACTTGATGTAGGGTTGAAATGCCATATTCATGTGCAGGCTTAATTTGGTGTCCACTGTACTTGAGAGCCTTAGCAGTTACACGCTGCAATGCCAGATGAGTATAGGCCCAACCATCATAATATTGTACTCTCCTATTGCTAATATATAGACATGTAAATAATGAAAGTAGAATATTTAGGGCAGCACTGAAATACATGCCATGCATAAGGTCTACGTAATATAGTATAGTCGTGCAAAATACTAATTTCTCTGATGTGGTCTGCCTGTTATCAATGTATACAGATTTAACAATCATGATTCAATCACTTGGCGAACATCGTAGAATATTACGCAAGTATTAGGCTTGTTGATCTTTGTATTTCTTTGTCGGTAAAAACTGCAACTGTAAGGTAAATACGATTTCGCTACTTCTCGATATTTTGTACTCATTAGATGTCAAGTCTTGTGAATGAGTGCTGTGACAAACTCGTCCACAACATCGGCAAACTACAGGCAGAAAACAACCGATTTGAATGTTTTTCGTGAGTGTTTATTTTTTTTTTTCATGAGCGGGACCAGTTAACCAATTTGTATTTCGACGACAGAATGATATAAATGAAGTTTTATCAACATAGTGCTGTTTTTTTTTTCTAAAGGGTGTATAAATTTGTTAGAGTGTTTAGAGGGTATCTAATATTGCTCTATAACTACTTGTAGTTGCTTACAACAGACTGTGAGCCAACTTCTCTATATAACATTATCATTCAGGACTATAACTTGGAAAGTAAAGTGTATGCACGTCCATATTTTCGTTTCAGTTGAATTTCGCAATTTAACTCACTTAAGCAGCAAAACACCCTCATAATGGATCCATGCTTGTTTTTGTGCGGATGACTATGTATGGGTATACATATGCTTCCAGTTATGTTGTAGAAAATGGACGTGCTTTGAACCAAGATTCTGATACGAAATAAATTGACTAAATGGGGCTAAGCTGCAGAGTGATTATCATTTACGTCTCTATAGGCCTAAAGCTCACTATTTATTGGAAAAGGTGAATGTTTAAAGTTGTTTCTAAAATGATTGATGAAAATACAGAACTTTTGGTCGCTTCTCCATGGATGGTATTGCCCGGTGTGCCTTCGGACTTCAGGTGGACTCTCAGAGCAACCCAGACGACCCGTTTGTTGAGAACGCGCGAGAGTTGGTCAATGGCTTTGCTGCGATCAACACGAACGCGACCAACCCGCTCTTGGTGCTTGCTGGTGAGATCGAGAAATCCCTCCCGGGACTATGGCTCTTAGATACTGTTGACGGCTGGTAACCAGCGAACGAAAGAAAGGGGTTGGAGAGGACCAACAGACCCCTCTGCTAATATGGGCAGCAACACTCACAACGGTCCATTTTCAATGTTATTGATGATAAATATCTATAAATCACACAGGTGTCAAATTCAATGCTTGTCAAGCGTGTCATGATGGGGTCCATTTGCGTTTATGTAAACCTGTGAGTACTATAAATGATCTGTTCCGTGATAAAAGTGACACACTAATAAAGTGTAATCAAGCATGCAATAATAATATTGTGTGCCTGGCACACAGCATAAAAATGAAACCTACTTTGAATAGCACTCTTCATAAAAGTTTTCCTATATACACACAGCAGATTGGAATAATTATCATTCTCAATTTCTCATTTTCAAGCCATCTTCCCTGCATTCAGGAACGTCCTTAACTTCCTAGACTACAAGGGATTTCCCCGAAAATTCTTAGATTTCTTCACGTCGGTGATCAACGAGACCCTCTCTCTGAAGCGGAGTCCCCAATCTGGACAGGTGCTTATTTAATGAGATGATTGACTCACAGATCTAAACTGTATCCTAACATAGCACAGCCATCTCAACCAGTGACGCACTCGCTGATCATCGTGGGGCGTTAAAATCAAACTTAACTATGTTCTGGTGAAAAAAAAAAGGACCAAAAACACAAACGCAAAGGAGCAGTGAAAGCTTTAAAAAGAACGGTCAGAGAGTCATAGCATTTCACAAAATTATGATTTCCGCCACGTCATGATTGTGTAAATCAGAAAAGGCTATTATTATGTCACTGACTCAGACGTGCATGCATGTTATAATGTCGATATATCATGCATCTATGATATTAGAATATATTAGTAGCAGAATGTATATAATATGTATATATATCCTGCCTATATAAATACATACACACGCACACACACACACACACACACTTATATATATATAATCCTGACATGACTGTCTGTGTGTGTTTACACATACATGCATCCCTATTGATTTAGTTTTAAAGCATCGCCACCAGCTAGTAAAGTTGGGAAGGAAGCTATGTTTTAGTTGTTGTTGCGGTATATAATCTGGTAGAAAAATCTCGGGAGGGATGAAAACTATTATCATATAATTATGATTATCTTCTCCCCCTCCTCCTCCCTCCTTCATATCATCAACATCATCGTCATCATCAATGTTGTCGCCGTTGTATAATCAAAGCATCGAAAAGACTTCCTGCAGCTTCTACAAGACGTGTTAAACGACAACGACGTCGAGATTGATCCGACTGCCAAGACTGAAGACCTCCACGACTTGGTTGATGAGCACCACGGCATGACCGAGTACTTCATGAGCAAGACACGCGCCAAAGCCAACATGACAAGAGATGAGATATTGGCCCAGGTTTGAAATGCTTTGGTTCTGATTTTCTCTGGCATGTTTATGAAGTGTATGAATCGCCTGACACATGGCGGTTGGCAACGCATAGCTCCGATGGTGAGCAGTTCCTCGCCTCGTTAAGTTGATGTAATTGAGTTTATCTCTATCCATTTAACCATCTAACCAATGTGAGAATGAGTGTGAGAAAAACTGGTGAATGTATTGAAACAAAAAAGACAAGCAAGTTAAAACTCTTCGAAGTGCTGAGAACATTACTGATATTTCAGTCTATAAAATGGTGAATCAGATGTACAGATATTGTTGCTGACACACACACACACACACAATACAGGTATATTTTATATATATATATATATATATATATATATATATATATATATATATATATATATATATATATGTATATATATATATATTTTTTTTTTTTTGAGTAGGTTGTCCACGTGTTTGCAAGATAAAAAGATAAAAAACAAAACTGGAACAATGTTCATGCTGTATTCACCAACGGTTTATTTCTGTACACAAATTTCCGAGCGACTCGCTCTACAACACATGATCAACACTTGAGAAAGAGCGAGTCGCTCGAAAATTTGTTTACTGAAGAAATAAGCCGTTGGTGAATACAGCATGAACTTTGTTCCAATTTTGTTTTTATCTTTATATATATATATATATATATATATATATATATATATATATATATATATATATATATGTACTACTACTACTACTACTACTACTACTACTACTACTAATTCGAGGGCATGTATTAGCTTCAGCCGATGCCAACTCGGGTTCCATAAACAAAGTTGCGCCTCCAAACCTCTCGATCTAACATGACTGTCCTTGGGTCATTAATGCTATCAAGGCCTGCGTCCTTCTTCAGTACTCTGCTTTTTGCAATTCCCTGTTTATAGGCTCCCAGAGTACGAGGGAATTGGCAGATAGCTCAGGGTGTTGCGCACAGTGTCCCGCTAATCTCATCCTTCTCTCACGCACTTTGTCAGAAACCTTTGGCAATGTACCATACAAGTCATCATTTCTAACGTAGTCACTCCATGACACATTAAGGGCTATCCTGAGCATGCGTGTGTACACTCCGTCCAATGCTTTCTCTAGTCTGGTTGTATATAAGTGTCCACGTCTCTGCTCCATACAGTAATACAGACTCAACTGTTGTGACAAAAAGTCGCCGTTTTATGTCGTCGCTAAGCTGGGATTTCCACACTTTCCTCATACTGTGCAAAGCATTCAAAGCGTGGCCACGTCTGATCCTGATGCAGGGCCGGCGGAGCGTTTTCAAAAGTGTGGGGGCCCACTTCCGGGTTTCATGAGCTAACAAGCAAAAAAAAAAAGGTCCTTTCCATTTCCGGGTTTCTCCAGCTGACAAGCAAAAAAAAAAAAAAAAAAAAAAAAAAAGAAAAGAAAAAAAAAAGAAAAGGTCTTCAGTGCAAAAACGTAACTTACTGCGCTCACACTTCAAGATCTCTATCTATGTCTATTTAGTGCCACTTACGTACTTCCGGGTTTTAAAAAAGTGTGGGGGCCCAAAGTGATGACACCTTATTATTCCTTTGTAATGTGCACAAAAAGTGTGGGGGCCCGAGCCCCCAATGGCCCCCACGGCTCCGCCGGCCATATGATGTCTTGTTTTGTCGAGGCAATCCAGGAGCCCAGATACTTGAAGTCGTTCTTCACATCGATTACTGCGCCGTCATAAGGTTGTGATAGTGGTGCCGTCGATATTAAATGCCATCACCTTTGTCTTCTTTGCATTGAGCCGTAGACCAATTTTATTCTTCTTGCACTCCTTTTCCACTGCAAATAGCAGCTCCCTTGCCTTTTCAGTCGTATCTGATATTAAGGCAATATCGTCAGCAAAATCAAGGTCAGTGACCATTACAGGCGGAACACGACGGCTTTGACGGGGCACCAATGTAAATCCAAGCTCCTCCTCCTTGCCATTGATGGCAAGCCTCAAAGCATAGTCAAGGGCTACAATAAACAGAAAGGGTGCCCTCCCTGAAGTACCCCAGCCAGTATATCAAAATACTAATGTCTCTCCATCAGGCGAGCAAGCGTTGAGAATCTCAATGCACACACACACACACACATACACACACACATACACACACACACACACACACACACACACACACACACACACACACACACATATATATATATATATATATATATATATATATATATATATATATATATGTGTGTGTGTGTGTGTGTGTGTGTGTGTGTGATAAGAGCAAAATATATCTAGTCTCAAATTAAACTTTCGATCTTTCGATCGTCGTCTTCAACCCACCATGTTGTCACTGTCTTGACATGCAGAGATAATTTTTTTTTTTTTTTTTTTTATCGATGAACCATCTCGTGTATAGTTGCAGGATATCGGCCTACATTCTGAAAAAGGACTGGATGGGACCAGTGCCACTATGAACCGATCTTTGTTACTCACTGAGTCTTTGACTATGCAAGGTGCATCTTAATCATGTTGATAACGTATAACAGGGGCGGATCCAGGAATTCCGCAAAGGGGAGGCGCCTTTACAAAAGTAAAGGGGGCGCACCTCCCCCACCTTTTTTTTTTCTTTTTATTTCTCTTGTTATACCCCCGCCACGTGGATTGAATAACTTCCACATCATTCAAGAAATTAAGGTCAAATTTAATATGTATGATGATCGGGAGGTGTAGTTATGCAAGACATCAATGTGTTAATGTAAGAAAAATGTGTTGCCATGGTAACCACTCATTTTTGTATAGAATTGAACCATTTAATCTATGAAGGTGAAATTTGGTGTGTATGATGCTCTTTAAGTGTAGTTTTGCAAAATGTCCTTTGTATTTGTATCGGGCAATGCGTTGCCATGGTAACCGCATGTTTCTAAAATCCTGTGGAGTGAACTTCTTCCACAGTTTTCAAGCAATTGAAACCAAATTGGTAGGCATTATGGCCCTGAGGTATAGATGTGCAACACATAATTTTTGTTTGAAGTTTGAAGTTTGAAGTTTGAAGTTTTATTAACAACAACATTTGAACATGTACATTTCAATTATTATACAATTGTATTTACATACATGTATGGAGAAAAAAAAGTACTTATCTATTACTCCTATACAATAACATGATTAAATGAAGACATTTGAGATTTAAATGTGATACATGTAGCGTAATTCTACAAAGTTGTTGTTGTTAACAAGGAAACCAAAAGTTAGCACACGTGCTAGTCGAGATTGGTCACACAAACCGTTGCCATGGTAACCACAATTTTACCAAAACCTTGCAGATCGAATAACTTTTCCATCATTCAAGCAATTAAAGTCAAATTTATGTATCATGATCTAGAAGTATAGTTTTGCTAGACACCAATGTGTTAGTTTAAGGAAAGTGTGTTGCCATGGTAACCACTCGTTTTTGTATCAAAATAAACCATTCAAGCTATGAAGGTTAAATTTGGTGTGTATGGTGGTCTTTAAGTGTAGTGATGGTGGGGGAAAGCATGTTTCCATTTGCTGTAAGTTTTATACTCAGTGTCAACTCTGTAATTGTACAGTAAACTAAAATTATTCTGTTTCCAATTCGACAAGTGCACAAACTTGGTATTAACGTCATTGCCCTCATGACATCACATACTATAAAGCAACACTAGGGGCGGGGGTATTAATCACCTTCAGTGATAATTCTAGTTAAAAGAAAATAATAATAAAGAGGGGGTGCTGTCCCGGTGCGCCCCCTCTGGATCCGCCACTGTGCTTTGAAGTGAATGTCATTCTTAATAGGCTCTGGTGTTCTTCCTTGGAGGATACGAAACGACAAGCACCCTTCTCGGCTTCGTTGCCTACTCCCTGGCCACTAACCCCGCCGTGCAGGAGAAACTCATCGAGGAGGTCGACGATTTAACACCGACCAGGGATTCGGTAGATTACACCTCTGTTGCCAAGATGCCCTATCTCGATGGTGTGATCTGTGAAGCTCTTCGAGTTTACCCACCTGGACCAGCGTGAGTTTTCAAGTTTTATCCCATGCTTGTACAAATTGGCCCTAAGTAAAACGAAACATAGAAAATCATACAAGTTTTATCAATATTGGATCTAAATGATTACTTCTTGTTTTTACAAGTGTGATATTTTGTAGCTGTATATAGACATAGATGGCAAAACAAGTCTCGCAAAGGCACAAATCTTCACTATATTTTTTGTTTTCAACATGAAATCAAACAGAAAGTGAAAATACTTCTTAGCAAATTTTTTCATGTTGCAAGAACTTAGCATTGCCGATATAAGGGGGTATAATTACAGGATTGTACACATTATACTTGTAGAATTTATCGATCCAAAATAATTTCTATAATATTTCTGTGTAAAATCCAATGGCAGATGTTGCTATCATCACATGAGCAATATCGATGTATAGTTATTATTGTTGATTTCTATTCTTCAATATTCTTCAATATGGAAAGTGTGTTAGAAAAAAAAACCCAACTACTTATCAGCTAGTTTTCTTTGTTTGGTAAATTTCTTTTTAATATCTGATTTTCGATTAGTATTTCAAATGATATTGCTATAATGTCTAAGTATATTCATAATACAATTATGTTCTCCAGAATCTATTCAAATATCTAGAGGTGACAACTTTCGTTCTGAGCCAGACGTGGAAAGATGTTTCAATATGGTAACGTCTTCACAACACTGATTGCGAATTTTCATAATATGCTCATTTCGAAATCAGAGTGAATGCCCCATATAATAACCTCTCCTTGCATCGTTTTGTACAGAGTCGATCGTTTGTGCAACGAGACTCTCACTTGTAATGGCTTGACTATACCCAAAGGCAGTCAAGTCTTCATACCGATTTACGTGATACACCACAGCGAGAAGTACTGGCCCAACCCAGACAGATTCGATCCAACGAGGTGACCGATTATATCTCTTATTGTCGATTGTTTGTGCCGACATCGATTGAAGATGTCGGGGTGACTATCAAGCAGTCACAATGAAGATAATCTGTGAATTTGTTCAATTCATCTCATTGAAGATACGACAACAGTGTCACAAACATAGACCTAGAATGAGTATGGATTTAGAGTGTAAAAAAAAAATAGTCTGAATAGTCGAGCTGAAAACAAACAAGCAAACAAACAAACAAACAACGCGGCTACAATTACTTTGAAATTATGAATAATCTTTAATTATAGCGAACGCGTTGTATTCGTGAAGTCAAGATTATTTACTCAGCTCTATATGACACGAATGTAAGAAATATGATTCCATTTTGTCGTGCATTCTTTTCGATAAAAGACTGTGAGGGGCAAATCTTACGGTCTGGAACAAAAATATATTCATATAAAAACTATGCTTTCAGGTTTTCGAAGGAGAATCGAGAAGGGCGCCACCCACTGGCCTGGATGCCCTTTGGCGCCGGTCCGCGGAACTGCATTGGAATGAGGTTCGCGCTCATGGAATCTAAAATGGCGGTCGTGCGCTTGCTGCAGAACTACCGCTTTGAGGTGGCACCAGAAACAACGGTACACAGGATTTGAAACATCTCTTGTACTCGGATTCTATGTAGAACCAGGGAGGTTACCACATCAACGGCGTAAATCCGTACTGAGGAGTGGGGGGGGGGGGGGATGGTCACCATCACCACGATTACAAGCCCATAACCGGACCGGCTTGGGGGGGGGGGGGGTGGGGGGGGGGTGGGGGGGGTGGGGGGGGGGAGAAGCTTGGTTTCCCTCCCCCCCCACACACACACACACGCACACACTTTACAGGGATCGGATGTCCAACTCTTTTGCATGAAATATAAAGTGGGAGGAAAGTTGTTCTTGTTGCTTTTTTTTTTTTTTTTTTTGCTTGTCAGATGACTTTCGGCGGAAAATCAGACCTTAAAATAATGAAAACATTTGTTGTTGGTTTTTTTTAATACCTGTGAGAGGGAGCGGAATGACCGAACGGGGGAAGGGTATGTGGGGGGGGGGGGGGGATCCCTCTCCCACACGTGGAAGATTTTGCATTTTCAGACCTGAAATTCAGCGATCTGGTGCACACTTTTGGTGAAAATTTTTTCTTTTTTTTTAAATACCAATAAGAAAATGAAATATTCACAATATATTATTGAATGACTAAATCGTGGTATTCTTGCTCCGCCTGTGCGACATCACTGTGAAGGCCTACTAAATAATGGGGCCTATCACCGGCGTATATAGACAGGATTTGATCTTAGGGGGAGCGGTTATGTGAGGGAGCGAAGCAAGCGAGGGGGGGGGGAGGGTATGGTAGGGGGATTTCCCCCTCCCACGGTGAAAATCTTTTTGCCTTGAAAATTTTGACATTTTATTTTTACAGTCCCAAAACTGCCGTATATTCTTCGCTTTGGAAATTAAGGGGGCGGGGGCACACCGGGTGAAAACTGCTGGCAATTACTGGCAGCAACATCAGGAGAATGGCATAGCGATTAAATGCGAGCGAGCGAAGCGAGCGAGCTTGAAAATTTTGATTACAGTCCCAAAACTGCCGTTTGTAGCTATATTTTTCGCTTTGGAAATTAAGGGGGGCGCACCGGGCGAAAACTGATGGCAATTACTGGCAGCAACATCAGGAGAATTGAATAATGATTAAATGCGAGCGAGCGAAGCGAGCGAGCTTGAAAATGTTGACATTTTACAGTCCCCAAACTGCCGATTGAAGCTATATTTTTCGCTTTGGAAACTAAGGGGGGCGCACCGGGCGAAAACTGCTGGCAATTACTGGCAGCAACATCAGGAGAATGGAATAATGATTCAATGCGAGCGAGCGAAGCGAGCGAGCTTGAAAATTTTGATATTTTACAGTCCCAAAACTGCCGTATCATAGCTATATTTTTCGCTTTGGAAATGAAGGGGGGGGGGGGGCGCACCGGGCGAAAACTGATGGCAATTACTGGCAGCAACATCAGGAGAATGGAATAATGATTAAATGCGAGCGAGCGAGCTTGAAAATGTTGACATTTTACAGTCCCAAAACTGCCGATTGAAGCTATATTTTTCGCTTTGGAAACTAAGGGGGGCGCACCGGGCGAAAACTGCTGGCAATTACTGCAGCAACATCAGGAGAATGGAATAATGATTAAATGCGAGCGAGCGAAGCGAGTGAATTTGAGAATTTTGACATTTTACAGTCCCAAAAACTGCCGTTTGTAGCTATATTTTTCGCTTTGGAAATTAAGGGGGGGGGGGGGGGGCGCACCGGGCGAAAACTGCTGGCAACTACTGGCAACAACATCAGGAGAATGGAATAATGATTAATGCGAGCGATGGAAGAGAGCGAGCTTGAAAATTTTGACATTTTACAGTCCCAAAACTGCCGTTTGTAGCTATATTTTTCGCTTTGGAAATTAAGGGGGGCGCACTGGGCGCAACTGCTGTCAGTCACGATCAGCAACATCAGGAGAATGGCATGGCGGTTAATGCGAGCGAGCGGAGCGAGCGAGCTTGAAAATTTTGACATTTTACACTCAAAAAACTGCCGTTTGTAGCTATATTTTTCGCTTTTGTTCGTCCCACTTTATCCGGGAACCATCCCCCCCCCCCCATCGACGCCTCTGCATATGAGGGTGCTTTTGTTAAGTGAAAGATCTGCTGCACACTCTTTGATAAATTAGGGAAATATACGTCAATGTCAAAATATTGAACAAAGTTTATCGAAAGGGATCCTGTATAGTGAAGCTTTTGCATGTTTATGATTGCAATACAACGATCTGGTGCAGAGTTCTGGCGCCTTTTCGACAATTTTCCATTAAGAAAGTTCGAGATTTGTCCTCATCTCGGGAATTGCTTGGGGGATGATAGTATTATTTGTCTGCCTAAACACTTCCGCAGGGGCGGGGCAAATGCCCCTTGCCCCCCCCCCCCCCAAATAGATTCGACGCCCCTGATCTTCCCTGGGTATGCCCATAGATGATTGTATCCTGACTGAGTCATTAGTCACTGTCGTTTCTCAGGAATGATTCAGGAAATGGAGGGGGTTCAGTTATGGCGATATAGTTTTTGTTATTGTTTGTTTGTTTGTTTTCGTACATATTTTGCAGATGGTCCCCAGTTACTCGCGCATGTTTAGGCCTACATGTAGGCCTATATTGACGTTGTAGGCCTATATTGACGCTTGAGAAAGTTATGTACAATTTGTATACATTTTCCTACAAGATAGAATACTGTTCAGCTCTGTTACCTGTCTGAAGGCCGGCGTACAAACGTCATGCAATATGCCAAAATTGATACAATCACATTTCTGCTTCCTCCATTTTTCCCCTCAAAATTCAGGGGGGGATGATTGTACAGGCCATCCCCCCCCTCCTCCATTTCAGGGGGGGGGGATATATCCCCCCATCCCCCCCGGGATTTACGCCCATGTACCACATAAGGGATCTTGCAAGCAATTTTAACAAACTAACATCACGTTAGAGGAGGAAACATGAATCACAATTAAGTGATAAGAAATACTCTAAATTCTACGATATTTGATCAAAAATCGTAAAGAAGAATAAGTTCTAATGAATGAAATAGCAAACAGAATGGAAGGGTGTTCGTCAAAGTCAAACTTGCAGTAAAAGTAATTTGAAATTTTGAAGTTCCGCCTGTCGTTATACATGAAACGGTGATATTAGTGAAGCAACTCAACAAACACTTGATAAGAGGTATACCACGTCTTTATTCAACGTAAAAACCCTATAAAATACAATGAAGATTTTCATGCGTATCATGAGGCTCAAGTGTGAAGCGGTAACATCATCATTCTATACTGATTTAACCCTATTCTAACTGGGCTATTTGAGACCAAGTTTTTACTGAGGGGGGGGGGGGGTCAATTTGACCCCCCCCCCTTCAGATCTCGGCCGCCGATCGTACGATCGCCGCGAAATTTTGCCTGAAGATAGAGCTGGATGTCAACTACAAGATTACATGGTCATACAATAGAAAAATATTGCCTTTCTATTTTTAATAAATTAATTATGCAAATTTGTGCATGAAATCATATTTTCATCTATAACTCCATTAAAAAGACTGGAGGATTGCTAAATTTTTGTGTCAGAATTCCTCAAGACACATCAAACAATTTTCTTGTAAAAAATTAGCACAATCGAAATCAATTTCTTTTGTTTTTTATTGTTTTGTTAATTTCTTATGTATTTTATTGTTTTTTCGACCTTTTGTTTTCCATTGTTTTTTTGCCAAAATTTGTTGCAGGCACTTTTTCAGGCTTATCTACACTAGAATTGATTAATTTCAATGGTTAAAAGTTGAAATAATCTAATTTATATCAATTTAACCAAAAAACACAATTTGCATTGGATTTGCACACGATATCATGAATTTGAGCTGTTTTTTAGTTGACATGCATATTATGCAAAACATTACGTAACTTCAAAACGGTGTACCCGGACATCGCAAATTTGGTCTCAAAATATGCGGGAGACTTCAATGAAAAAAGTCGTGAAACGACGCGGCAAAATCTTTGCGCAGTGCGAAATCGTGGCGCGAAACGTCGAGGGGGGGGGTCAATTTGACCCCCCCCCCAGTTAGAATAGGGTTAATCTTTGTAAATTATGCAATGCATTCGTTCCAATAGTAGGCATGACTGTTTTGTGAAAAAGTATTCGTCACTTTGTTCGTGTAAATAGTCATTTTGAACATAACTATGGTAGAAATTCATGATGAGGATTATAGGAGGGACCCCCCCCCCCAAAAAAAAAAAAAAGGAGAAGAAGAAAGAAAAGTTCGTGGTAAAAATGACAGAACAATCAAAACATAGGCCTACATCAACCTACGTGTAAAAAAAGTTGATTAGTGATATCTCGGCCACAAATCGTTGCAAGTTGCCTATTACGGTATAAGTCATCTGAATTAAAAATACATCACAGAACCCACATATTATCTTCTTCTTTCGTCAATGCAGTTATTATTCTTCAAATTACAGATCCCGATTAAACTGGGAACTACCCTTGTGAAACCTCCAGAGGGCGTCCTACTGAGAGTCAGTGCGAGGAAATCCTGAACATGGAGCTACACTTACCAAGAGCTACTGTTTATATAGCAGCTAAAGCATAGACTAACTGAAGGGACAGTGGAACGTCTATTATAGGGCTCACACGGGTAAATAATTCCCCATAGAGACGTGTGTTAAAAATCAAAATTCAAAAAATTCTGTAAAATAGCTGGAAGAAATGAGATGTTTCATCTTCACTAACCTGATAAGTGAGATATTCGGCTCAAACTCTGTCCAAGGGTCCGCAAAGACAGACTACGGGTTCTTTTCACTCAAAAAATCACCTATTTTCTGCACATGCACCCAATGAAATATAGTCCATTCAAATTCCATGAGAAAAGCTTTCATCTTCCAACCAAAATGCAGTTTGTAGAGGAATTCATACTCAATATCTGCAGCTATTCAGTTTTTTTGCCAAACTGCATTATTGATTTTTATTTTTAATCTTTTTCTTCATTTATTTTATTCATAGTATCTTTGGTATGAATTTGTGAAAGGGTCTGGGACATTTCATTTTATTTACAGGTGTGAGCCCTTTAATATGGTTGAGAGTGGGGATGAGGGCGGCAAGGGTTGATGATCTTACCCGTCATCAACCCCCGACCCCCCCCCCTTCCGTTTCGACGGAAAGTCATGTGTTCTGTTGTAATTTCTTTGTTATTTTGGATTCGTGTGTATTATGTGTGTACATGACTAGAATCCCCTAATAATATAGAGGGTATAAAAGGAAATAATTTTGTAGAACGAGAGTCGCTTTGACAAAGGGACTCGACTTCTGAGTAGAACGGGGGAGTGACATCGTCTCATCTTCCACTTAGTCGCTAGAGGGAGCTATTGTTAGTTTCTCGCCACGGCACTGTTTCTCGCTCTTTAACCAGTCGACAGACGAAAAAAAAAAAAAAAAAAAAAAAAAAAATATATATATATATATATATATATAGGGATTACATATATATATATTGTGAGCCGTGCACCGTGTGCCCTTCTCAGTTCAAAATAGTTTTGTTTGTTCATTTTCCATCTGAGAAGATTTTTAACTGGTAGTGGCTTTTGAATCAGAAAAGTGGAGGCATCACAGACATCTCATAGTGACATGTGTCTGTCTTGTAAATACTCTTGCTTAAAATCGTTAACAGTTGGGAAACAGGCCTAAAGGTGATTACATATGCTCTGTTACAAAAGTCGTATGCAGCTCCCTAAAAGCCCCATTGGCTGTCACAACCTCAACTCCTCATTAGCCTGACGTGTGTATTGATATCATGGGGTCATGGCCTTCGGAGGGTTGCACTGGACGTGTTGCAGAATCTTTTGAACATTTTCGCTTCCTCATAATCCTCACGGATGTAGTTTATAATAGCATTGACTAGTCCTGCATACACCACAGCACCGTGTTCTGTAGGTAGATTAAAGGAGCCCTGAAATCCAAATGCATGTTGATTTGTGTTGATTTATGATACCCTCAACATCACATTTGCGGTGAAACGAATCAATCCATATATTTTTAACGATTTTTTTCTTCTATTTTTCTTCAGATTACTTGGGAACGCCCACAAAAAATCCTTCCAAACCAATATTCTTGAGATGACCTCATCTGTCAATCATTACTAAAGTATAATATACTGAAATGTTTAACAAAAGACATTGGAATGCATCTTCCCCTCGACTCAGCATAACTTGCATGTTCCCTCGCCATGTCTTTTGTTAGTCACATTAATATCACAGAAACATGCAAGTTATGCTGAGTCGAGAGGAAGGTGTATTCCATGGTCTTTTGTTAAACATTTCAGTACTTTTTTTTGGTGGGCGTTCCCAAATCTGAAGAAAAACAGAAGAAAAAAATCATTAAAAATATATGGAATGTTTCTAGATATTCGTTTCACCGCAAAAGTGATGCTGAAGGTATCATAAATCAACACAAATCAACATGCATTTGGATTTCAGGGCCCCTTTAAAGAATGACAAGTGATATTAAAAAAAAAATGTGTTTGGTGCCTCGCTGTAAAAACAGTAATTGCAATTAAGATGGCATACAAGGTGGCCTCTGAGAGTGAAAGCTTGAGTGAGTGTAGAGGTCTGACACGGTCTGAGTCACAACACTCCCAAGAATAAGTCATTATTGATCTGGAAACTAGTGCTGTTTATACAATATTGCTGTTTATATTCGTTCACAATTGTACTCGAGGAAATGCCACTCATTCCAATAATTGCTAGAGGTATTTTTGAAAGGAGCGCTTTTTGCTGAAAAATACATGATGCACGGCTATTGGTACATCACGTGGGCTGTTAAAGCAGTTGAAAACGCATTATGTGTTTCACCATACGTCAGCGTCACGGATTACCAGTATATCCATATTCTAGATGTAATTTGAAGTCAAAACGAAAAATCAAAACAAACTCAAATGCAGAACTAACTAACTAAATGAATAGAATATAACATGAATAAAGAAAGAACGACTGTAAGGGGATTTCCACACACATTCCACCGACTGGACAAAATGAGATACAATGATTAAATCTTAATGGCCTATACACACTTTACAATACGTTTGATAATGAATGCAAGAGATTACAGGTATATATTTTAAGCAGAGGGGTAAAGATTTAGGTACGATTTTTCTTCAGTTTGTCTCCTTCTGTTGCGATTATACAAATTTCATTTGTACAGAGGGATACAAATTGACGAAAATTCATACCTCACGTTTGATCATGTCATGTTAATTATTGTACGATGTATACCTTTTATTTGTTTTCTTTCATGAGAAAATAATAGCTAAGCTCTCACTGTATCATGTTATTCTAGCATACTCTCTTTCTTTCTCACTTTTGAAAATGAACTTTCCAAGAAATGCCATCAATGATAGAAGCGCAAATAAAAGAGAAAGAAAAATAGCACTTTCCTCTTGGACCACGTCACCGAATTCTTTTATCAAAAACTTATCAAAGCCTGTGGGAATCGAAATCACATCTATGGTGACAGTAAACAATGCTTCTTTTTGAAATATGTACATCAATGGATTGACAGTGCTAAACGTTCTTTGATTATTCATTTTTGTTAGTATTCATCTTACAACGTCAATGCGAACATGCAAATGAATATGCTAGGGCTTTTCATATTTATCAATTTAGACTGCCTGACACAAAGAAAAGAGACCTTTATGTTAATATGCTGCTCTTTGAATACAATTTTTCAGCTGATGAAACTTATTGATTTTTTTTTTTACAGTTAAATGTACTTCTTTGTAATCTTTGCAACAATTTTACGTAAGACGGTTATACAGTGTTTATTCAAAATGAGTGTGTTTAGGGTTAACGTATTTGGATTGCACAGCACAGAATGTTTATGAATGCAGTGAGTGCGTTTATGTGTGTCTATATAGGGTAAGATATACACGACATAGAGAGAGAGGGAGAGAGGGGAGAGTATAATAAGGGATGCGGAGGAGGAGGAGGAGGATAGAGTCAAGGGAAGGGGATTTCGGTGATTTTTATGATTCTTTTAACAAAAATTAATGACCTGCGTTCGGGACACATTTGCTGTGGGTGATGAATTACAGTGCCCTGAGGGGATTATGCGGATATGAAAAATAAGCGTTGATATATTTCATAGCTTTGCCAATTATCTATTGTAATAGTTAAACATATAGGCACACCGATGAATAGTTTTAATAAAGTTAAAGGAGCTTTTATATAGTTTCAACTTGCCCATTATATATACGAGAGTAAGGAGGCGGTAGATGTTGCTTTGAATCCTCACAAGTGATTTTACTTCAAGCTTTCGGGCTTTCTGCCCTTTGTCAAGACTGAGGACAAATCGGACAAAATACAAAACATGGATATCATATACATGACAAAACAATAGTGAAAATAATAACGACTGTGATAGAGGCAGAGACGGCAGAGAGTAAATACACGGATGGGAGTGTATATATATGCATCAATCTTACATAATACAATAACTTGCATACATACAATCACAAACAAGCATACATAATATTATAAGCATTTACAAATACGTATGACTAAACATCTGCGCTGCACATAATTATTATAGATACGGATATGTACGCACAAACGCACGTGTGAATCTCCTCGCGTACTATTATGTCAAAGCAGGCAACCAAATAACGGCAATTAATAAAATCATAATAGTAATTGAATCAAGGAGTGTATATAAATAAACGGAACATAAATAAACGGAACATACATGTGCTTGTTATGTATGCAATGCGCTCTAACTTTATATAGTTTTGTGTTCTGTTCTTTTTTCTGGATCTGATAGCTATAGAACAAAGGTCTATTCATCACGCTACTGTTTACTGCTCTATGCTGACGTTGCGTACCGTCTCCGTGTTCAGAAGAAGTAGAATTTCTCACGCTCATAGGTTATACTGCTTTGAAAATGAAAAATTTGCCAGATATTAGCCTATACAGTTCTGGTCTAAAATAGTCTGAATTGTGTTTGTGCAAAACATTTAGAAGAGGTGATTGCACTGGATTGTGGTTGAGTTTAAACTTTCATGAATGTTTGTCTCAAGTGTTGACAATAACTGAACGACTCAGGAGTCCACATGACAACGTTCGCTTTAATCAGGGAGGTGATTTTGTCTCACCTCCCTGCTTTAATGAACCATTCATCCACACACAAATCATTGTGATCCCCTTCAGCCGAGCCTGTCCGCTCTATTGAATATCCGACCTGGCAGTAGTGTCCTTCATGATCACCTGAGCAGATCTGAAGATGCTAGTCACGGTTTCATGCTTAAATACAGTACCGCTCTGAAAAGCTATACAGTACCACATAAACATACTGAATACAGAAATCCGTGCATTTTTTTTTTTGCCACCGCGTTTAAGGCTGTATATACGTAAAAAAATGATAAAGAAAAAAAAAATGACTGCGTAATATGATAAGATTAACTTTCAAATGAGAACTTTGAACTTCTATCTCATTTCTGCCGACTGCTTGTGAATGATGAATACGTGCAGTATACATTAAGCCCAAGAATTAAGATTCTGTATATCAAAATATTATAGAATACAAGTCACATGCCAGGCTACATAAACGTAATCAAGTAATCTTTATCCACCATCTGTGGGGTTGTAAAACAACAATGTATACACAGCGATATAAGTGTTAAAACTTGGACAGAATCTTTGCAATCTTGGCCAATAGGCAGAGGACATCTACTATATTGTTTGAATCAATAGCACATCTTGAAAACTCAGTGGCGTATTCTAAACTTCTGATAAATACATTTCAGCCTCTATCATCTAAAAAGAAATGACATTCAAGCTGTAATGACTATGCACTCACCTCGAAAGTGATGATTGCAAAAATATATTATTTTGCTCTGTTTATGCATGTTGTCATTATGATTTTACACAACATGTGATTGTGCCCCTTAGACAAGAGTTATTCGCTGTTTTCAGTTGTTATGATATCGCCCAGTATGATTCGACTTTCACATTTTCTTTGAAACTCATATGATTAATACATTGCCCATTTTCCTGCACTTCAGTTTGCAGATATTGTTAATCGTTTTTCTTTTAATCTTTCAAATGCCCTTTTGACCTTTACTGTGCCCTGCTCACACTATGATTTCTGCACAAAGTCAAAATGACTTGACTGAAAAACAGTTTGAGTTATCATCATGCAAAGCTATGCAATTCGTATGTTAACAGATAGCTTCTATTGATTCAGGAATACCCACAGAGAGACAAAATTGATGTTATAGTATTTGTACCACGTCATGGGTGATTGGAGGAAAAAAAACATCTCTCGGCCATGTGTTCAAGTCAAATAATCCCATTAGTCAAAAATACTGAATATTCGGGATCTCATAATTATACAGTAGTCAATGTACTAAATGCAATAGGAGTAAACACCCGTACACATGAATCAAAATCACACACTTCGTAGAAGTGAAGTTTATTATCTGTCTATATTCACATGTTTACATGGCATAATACATAACAAAAGACACATGCATGAATACAGGCTGAAAGGTATCAGAAAATAGTACGAATGCCAATCAAGTCCGATACTTGTCTGATACAAAGGAAGTAATCTAGATGACAAAATTGTTGTACACTGTATATTGTACAAGTACAATGCATGTTAATATTAGTAGGACTACGTACGACTGTATCTTTTATGTTGTTCATTTCTTTTTTTTTTCATTCTGACTCTATCATGTTCGTGTAGGCGTACACTATGCGAGCCAATCAAAAGCCGACAGACGGGGTCGAGCCTCCAAGGAGGAATGTGATCGTCCCGCTATCTCATGAGTGGCGCGTGTTAGACCATGGTTATCATTGCATGCGGTAGTCACGTCACAAGAGTGCCGTGCTGATACCGAGAGCACACTAGCGTGTGAGAACGAAGCGGTATTCCGATCCTACGTGTATATCCGCGAACAGGTTCGGTACACCGTACCGGTATCCTTTTGCCTGCGTGACGTCTCGCTTGGCAATCAGCCTCCCGTTCTGTCCTACTGAGGTGTGCTCCGATGTGAACAACATCCTTCAGATATAGATAGTACGCCGGTCTGATTTTATTACCGGTAGTTAATTTTAAAAAACTTATTGTATTTCTTCTTTCGTTATAATTACACCAAGGTATTATTTAGCATAATCTCAACGATCCACAGTGCACAGACAGCATCTGCCATCGTCAGCACTCACACTTGCACACGAGGAAAGAATCACACAACGTAAGTACATTGTATGTAAACGCCATCAATAATTTTGCATGAACTCTGTTGACCGGACCGTCTGTCTGAGCAGCAGTGACAAGACGCAACCGCAAATTGTATGAATACTGTCGAGTGTCATCTTTCAGCCGGGTTAAACTTCAAATCAAGTAACGGTTAGGAAATCGGAAAGTACAAGCAATCCTGATGTTTGGGATTATAATCTAGTTCATCTGGATCTAGATTATTTTATTTTAAGTTGCTGCATGACAAATTATGCTAACCTCTTCATTTTGTGCACACGCCTGTCACTGTACAGCACAGGCTGTATCACTAGTAACTACTGTTGGTCCGTAGCTTTTGGTCAATCATCACATATCAATAAGAATGTCATCGCTATCTTATTAGTTCTCATTAACAGAAAAAGGCTATTGGATTGCAGTAGAGTCTTTAAACAATCTTATTAAATTAGTTGGTTAAAAATGCTATCCTCGTATTAGTCATAATGCTAGAGTTTACTACAATTATTTACCCATAAAGTGATGATGGAAAGGTGTCTTTCGGAAATTTTAAGGCATACAAGTCTACTACTCATCGACCTCCTATTTTTAATTCGACCACCCTCACACAATGACTTTCTCATGTAGTCTATAAATCAAAAGTACGCATGGGCCGGGGCGCAATACACTGGAACATTCGAACATGAATACAAATCAAAAGAAATTAGGGGATACAGGTAAATAACCTGAGGAAACAAGAGGAAAACATTGAAGAAAATCCTCATTTAGTAATACACGCAGTTATTGTTAACATGTAAGTTTGCCCATTCACTGGATTTACATGCTTTTCAATGGGAAAATGGGTGGTCGATTAAAATGATGAGCTTGCGCCGGTGTAAAGAATGTCACTTGTGTTTGTCGCCGAGTATTCTGCGCGTATGGTACGAGTCAGAAATCTGAGCCCGGGATATGAATCTGCAGTATTTTCTGCCTCAAGTGGAATGAAATTAAGGTGAAACTGAGGGATATTTTCTAAGATACGAGGTATTTAATAAAAAAGTGGTCGATGAGTCCAACTATAAGCGATTGCAGTAACATTATTATACATGTAGTCTTTTATTCAGCCATTTGGTTCAACTATCACAATCACATTTTAAAGGACAAGTTCACCTTCATAGACATGTGGGTTTAGTGAATGCAGCAATATTAGTAGAACACATCAGTGAGAGTTTGAGGAAAATCGGACAATCCGTTCAAAAGCTATGAATTTTTGAAGTTTCTGTTCAGTCACAACTAGATGAGAAGACTACTATAGCCTGTGATATCACATGCGTACAACGATATAAAGAAAGAATAAAGAAAATTCAGCATATTTCCATTTTTCTCACATAACGAAAGAACACTGTACTTCTTTCTTTCAGAAGGCAGGGGGAATACACTGTAATATTACCCTTAACATACGTCAGTAGCAAGTCAAAGAAATGTGCACTTTATTCAAAAAGTAAAGTTTTTGTGAAATTCTCTTCATATTTTCCTTTTATCGTACGCATGTGACATCATACACTGTAGTAGTCTTCTCATTCAGCAGTGACTGCGCAGATACTTCAACAAATTCATAACTTTTGAACGGATTGTGTGATTTTCCTCAAACTTTCACTGATGTGTCCTACTAATATTGCTGCATTTTCTTAATCCTTGTGTATATGAAGGTGGACTTGTCCTTTAAGCCAGTTCATAATTACCTCATGTGCACATACAATGTATGTACATTTAACTTTTCTCTTTTTATGGTTGGTTTATACGTAGTATATGTAACTTACATGACTTGCATTTATGGAATTCATGTTCACACAAAGAATGACCCTTTTGTAGATTAGGTGACAAGAATGTTCCCTCATTTAACACTTCGGTAAGCATCACATTCACTGTTTTGCATTGAATGAGTTAGCAAACATTCCAAATACTTTGCTCAGATGAACACTTTGTTGCTGTCCCTGACAAGCACCATATAAAAATTATTTGAATAATTGTTACATCATGGATGCTTACATGTATCTCAGTGAGCGTAGAAACCAACTTGTTTGTTACTACAAATTATCTTTTGTTGCTCATACCCAAAGTGGAACTACAAACTAGCTTTTAGAATGGCATTTTAAAGCCAGGGCATCAGTTTGCTGTGTGAGCATGCAAGGCTGCCACAATGTATAGATAGCTGCAGTTCAGGCATTTTGAAATCTTTCTGTAATTCGTCAGCATACATAAAAACACATTTGTTTTGAATAGGACAATGCATGTGACTTCAACCCTCAATAATAATAGAACTTGCTGAGAAAGCATTTAATGGTTTTGTTTGTACACCCAATACAGAATGGCCAAAAAGAGCAAGGTGTAGACAGAATGCAGGGCCCATGAATCCTGCAGGGAGGTGTGCACTCTCTGAATCATGGCCATATTGCTAGCTTTGATGTTGATGTGCCTGTCCCTTTTTTTAAATGCAACCAGGGAGGTGTGCTCACCTCCCTGATGCAACAGACGCGTTGTTTTCCCTCTTCAAGGCTCGGCTCATTGGCCCCTGGCAATTCATCTGCTATCTCACTCTGTCATGGGCCATAACGCCTTTCCGGTCACCAATTTCTCTGCCCACTGTACCTCCCCCCTCCCCCCACCCAAATTTCCCATCTGTCTGTTGTTGTAAAAATTGTGTACTTCTAGAGAAAATCAATAGATAAATACATGTCCAAACAAACTCACGTCCTTTGGGTTATTTGAGACAAAATACAAAATGAAGGATAATGATGATACTACTGCTAACCTGCTTGTATTTTGCCACTACAGCAGCTATCAATAATGATGATAATATTGATGAGAATGATGATACTCGGTGATTACAACGAATGGCTGATTTGGAGATGTCATGTGCAACTCTAACTGCATACAAATGATCCTACTGTATGAGAAATACATTAAAGTTGGATTTTTCTCTCTTTTCTATTGTTGTTGAAGTTCAGTTTGCAGGAATTCTCGGTTTGTTTGTTGCTTGTTTGTCTGTTTGATTGTAAGAGTGGTATCTCTAATGAATATGTAGAGTTTCATTAAGCCAAGGAAATTGTCATTGTGCATAGTTACCACACCAGGACTGTTATTTCCAGCACAGTGGCAAACTTTGTACTCTCCCATTAATTGAAAAATGAAATCAGATTCCACATACCAGAGAAATATGTCTTCTCATGCAGGAAAGTGGGCTGATATTTTCAATGACATCATCATCATCATTGGCCCAGGCTATGTGTGTATGGTGTTAGATGGGTATGGAGTTTGGTTTCATGTTAGAAATATAATACCAATTTTAGCATGGTGCCCATTTCAATGTCACCACAGGGGCGGATCCAGGAATTCTGTAAAGGGGGAGGGGGGCACGCACCCCTCCCCCATTTTTCTTTTATTTCTTCCATTTTACAAAAAATAAAAAATAAAGGGGGGGGGGGTGCATGCCCTGTGCAGTCCTCCCTGGATCGCCCACTGATGCAACTACCGTAACTACTCCTGCAGCCTTGCAGCTGACCACTTCCAGTCAGCTGCAGTTTGCGGTGCCATGGTGAATGCTGCTATATTGTATTGTGTATTATGTGATTTCAGGACACATCTCTCTCTCTCTCTCTCTCTTTTGACGTGCCCAGAAGTACTGCATTTTTGGAAATGCAGTACATTTTATAGCTAAGTAACTTAGATCTTGTGCAATAGGGAGAAAATATCAAGCCAAAAAGTCTGATGTTAGCATGTTATATTCACAGTTTCTGAACATATATGGGGTGAGGGTGGGGTTGGAATGTGCACTGTCTTGCTGAGATGGGATAGTGCTAGGTTTGATGATGTCATGTGATAGACTTTCATTAGTCAGAGTACTCTTTAGTTTGAACAGGGAGATACAGTTAAACTCGCCTAAGTCGACATCGCATATGTCGAATAATCGCGCAAGTCGATCATTTTAAAAAGTCCCGATTTTTCCCCATTGACTTACGTGTATTAATTCACTCATAAGTCGAATTTTTTAAGTCGAATACTCGCTTAAGTCGATGAAATTCCAAGAACACTTTCACGGAAAAACCATTGAATTCACTGTGCCTAAGTCGAATAAGATTTTATTGTGTAATAAATCACTGTCAAAATCACGAGACGCCAGTTTTTGTTTACATACAGTATATACCAAAAGAAACTGCGTAAATAAACATTAACGTTTCATTAACGCAAGCGGTTTCACCTGAATCGTTAGTAACGCAAACTAACGATCGGGAAAATTAACGTTTGTAGCAACGATGAGTAACGATCCCTAGCGCAAATTAACGATGTTTCGTTAACATTAACGATAGGTAACGCAAGAACTCACGCGAGATTTTGGTTTTGTAACGAGACCTGGTGAAAGGACGACGTAGCCCCTGCCGAGTGTAGCGATCTATGCCTTATATTTAGCGGAGTCTTTTCGCGAATCGAATCACGATTTCGCGAATGGTTAATTTGCGACCGGGGTCACCAAAAACGCACGCCGGGCCACCAAAAAAGCCAAATGTTTGCCTTCAGTTTTGGAAATGAAGCGGTAACAATCGGTTCCATAAGATGCTGAATAAATGTCAGATGTTTGCTCTTTTAATTTTGGAAATGAATAACGGTAATATTCGATTCCGTATAATACTAAAATAAATGTCGGATGTTTGCTTACACTTTTGGAATGTCAGAGATTTGATTTTGCGTTCGGAAATGAATAAGGATTAAAAAAAAAGTATCCGGAAGATGCTGAAATAAATGTCGAATGTTTGCTTTGACGTTCGGATATGAAAAATAATGATATTCAACTCCATACAATGATAAAATAAATGCCGGATGTTTACTTTTACGTTCGAAAGTAAATAACAATTACATTCAGCTCCGGAAGATGCTAAAGTAAATGTCGAATTATCCCTTTGACGTTCGGAAATGAATAACAATAATAATCAACTTCGTACGATGATGAAATAAATGTCGGATGTTTACTTTTACGTTCGAAAGTAAATAACATTAACATTCAGCTCCGGAAGATGCTAAAGTAAATGTCGAATTATCCCTTTGACGTTCGGAAATGAATAACAATAATAATCAACTTCGTACGACGATGAGATAGATGTCGGGTGTTTGCTTTTACTTTCGAAAGTAAATAGCAATAAAATTCGGCTCCAGAAGATGGTAGAATAAATGTCAGATGATTGTTTTTACGTTCGGAAGTGAATAGCAGTAATATTCTTCTCCATACGATGCTAAATAACTGTCGGATGTTTGCTTTTAAATTTCGAAATGAATAACAGTAACATTTAGCTGCGTTTGATGGTAAAGTTAATGTTTGATATTTGCTTTAACGTTCGGAAATGAATAACAATAGTATTAAACTCCGTCCGATGATAAAATGAATGTCTTATGTTTGCTTTTATGTTCGAAAGTAAATAGCAATAACATTCAGCTCCGGAAGATGCTAAAATAAATGTTGAATGTTTGCTTTGGCGTTCGGAAATGAATAACTATAGTATTCAACTCAGTACGATGATGAAATAATTGCCGAAAGTTCGCTTTTTACGTTCGAAAGTAAATAGCATGTAACATTCGACTCCTGAAGATGCCAAAATAAATGTCAGATGATTCATTTCACTTTCGGAAGTGGACAGCAGTAACATTCGGCTCCTTACGATCATAAAATAAATGTCGGGTGTTTGCTTTTGAATTTGGAGATCGAATAACGGTAATATTCTGCTCCGTACGATGCTAAAATAAGTAACAGACTGTTTCTTTTACATTTGGAAATGATTAACGGTATCAATCGGCTCATTTAGATGATGAAATAAAAAGCGGATGTTTGCTTTCACGTTCGGAAATGAATAAGGATGATATTCAGCTCCGTAAGATCCTAGAATGAATGTCGGTTGCTTGTTTTTACATTTGAAAATGATTAACGGCAACATTTGGCTCCGGAAGGTGTTAAAATACTTGTAAATGGTGGATGATTGCTTTTACAATCAGAAATAAATAACGGTAACTTTCGGACCGAACGTAGGACCGATTTAGTTTTGCTTGTTTTTTTTTTTTTTTTTTTGTTCGATCCACCAAGAAATAAAAATCAATCATTTTGGGGCCACCAAAATAAAAGTTATAGTGTGGAGCCCTGGCCTGCATCAATGTGGATAAAGTGTCTTGCTGAAGGGCAAATATCGGGCACACCGCTCCAGCTCTCGGCTCCAGAGTAGACAACATACATGTACATTATACATATGTACGTGTGGTGTAACTTTAAGTCAATTTTTTCGACTTACGTACAAGTCGAAACTCGCCTAAGTCGATGTGTTTTGCTCAGTCCCGAGAAGATCGACTTATGCGAGTTTAACTGTAGGTGGCTAGTCCTTGAATGACAGCACAACCATACAGATTGACATCCTGTCGGAAAAAAAGGGAAAACAAAATGATGAAAACAAGGCTGAATATGATACATATTCTGATGACGAGCTGTCGTAGCTCCATGGTTGAAGTCAACTCACAGATAGCCAAGGCTACAAATGTGATGGTAAATGGTTCCTGCAGAATTTGTACTCTTATATGGAATGTGCTACATCCTGTTATGTTACAGCTGTGGATTAATGTTCACCAATTTAATGAAGATGTAAAATGCAAGTTCATTTGTGTGTATGTAATTTGATTTTAGAAAATGAGACGAGATCAGATTGTTGTAACTAAACACTGTATTTCTTCCCTTTAATAGAGTTCAGCGGAGACTGGCTTGATTGACAGTATGGCACTTCACTACTAAAGAGCAGAACAGGATTGGATCTCCAGGCTTTCCAATGGCAGCAGACTTTATTGCAGGGACAATAGGAGGTGAGTAATACATCTAGTGAAATTGTAGTTTTCTTGGGTTACTGTGCTTCGGTTTGAAGAGTTATTTTAAAATTTTACTTTTTCTGTGGTCAAATTTCACTTAAGTATTCAAAGCAAAGATGTAACCATTTCTACCTGCACACAGCTAGAAAACTGAGTAAAGTCAGATGACATTAAAAAAGAATTTTAGTGGAAGTGAAGACAAGCTCAGCTATTACCAAGGTGGTGATCACTATTATTAATAACAGTTAAGTGAAAGTGTGTCTTCTTAGGCTCTTGAAAGACACGTACCAAGTAGATCAGTAGGAGAATGAAAAATTGTTTTTAGTTGTTGATGTGAATGTTACACCATGTCATCTATTGCTGCTTGTAGCTAAACTTCAAAGAAGCCATGTTTTTGTCAATTGATAAGATCACATGCATTTTTTTTTTTTGGTCTCTTCAAGAGGCAATGTTTTTTCCCTTAACTTGGAGGGAGGCTTTTTTAAATGAAATAAATTGACATTTCTTGTACAAACACACTGGAAGTGCAGCAAAGCTGACATCAGAGTGTTTGCTATCTCCCTGGTAAACAAACTACAGTGTACTGTAGTGTAAATCTCATACTGTTCATCTGATTTTTTTTTTTTTCATTTTTTTTTTTTTAAATGAATACACTCGCAAATAAGCTGTTGAGTAACTTACTTCAAATATGTGTATTCTCTGGTGTAGGATCGAACTTGAGCAATTCTGCACATACGATTTGTAGGGCATATTGTTGTTACATACATCTACATTCCACAGAAGTCATGATTCTATGCTTCCTTTTCATGCGTGGTCACACCAGTGCATTGAAAACCTGTGTGTATTTTCACCTCAACATGATTTTAAGTGAGAACCTAGCTAACATTGATCTGGGAATGCATGAATTGAATGAGATAGGACTTGAAATGTACAACTGTAGCAATTGAGTGATTGTTGAATAAAAAATAATAGAAAGCTACATATTGTATGTACAACACTTTATGATGTCACATGAGTGGAATATTGTTGCGATAATGTAAAAAGAATTCCACATATTTCCATTTTTCTGGCTTAGTGAAAGAGCACTTTGCTGTATAGTGGGTAGGGAGAATTATGTTACCCTTATCAGTGATGTCTATGAAAAGTTGAGGGGATGTGTATTTTGCATTATGAAAAAAAAAAGGAAAAGAAAATTTAATGAATTCTATTCATTCTTGTTTAATAGTGTTGTACCACCATGTAGTACATGATGTACATACGTATTGCAGCCTTCCCATCCATTGATGTCTAAATGTTATGTTTGATGTAGATTTCCCTTTGCTGAGGATTAAAAAAAAAAAAATTATCATGTGTAGGCCAGAGCCTGTATCTCTTAGCTTAAATTTGGTTTTCAGCAGAAAATCTCTCCATTCACAATCAAAGAAGTGCAACAATACATGACAAGCATGTGGAGAACTTTGTGGGATGAGCAAAATTTGCACCTGAACCATACTTCCAATCATCAGATTTTTCAGTATTGTAGAATCTGAATTGTCCAAGAAACCTTTTTCTGTGTTGGTTCATATGTGGATAACATTAAAAAGTTAGTGGTTACTTTTGAAGTTGATAGTGATCAGAAATTTGTGGATATTTGATTGATTGACAACAGCAAAGTAAGTGTAACCAGTTCCCCTGTCATAAAGTTTATTCTTGGAATAAAAAGAAGTGAAGAGGATTTAGCAAACAGTAGATACCTATAACTGTCCATAATATCTCAAAGTGTCAACACTGATGTGATCTTATCAGGTAACCAAATAGAATTAAACAAGATTTCTTGACACTTCTGGATAGGCCAGAAGTACCTCTTATCTCTGAATAGAGAAGTGTGTACTTTAAATGGATGGTATAGTATTGGTTGAAATGAGGATTCAGCTTTTAAATCTTTTAAGATACTTAGAAGCCACTTTATGAAATGTTAAAGAGCACATAATTCAGTTCATTTGACAAAAATTGGTTTTGAAATCGCTGAGATATCTGAAAACAAAGTAAAACAAAGCAATCCTGATAAAAGGTGGGTCCCACCTTATATTGGGATCACATTGCTTTGGATATCTCAACCACTTCAAAACCAATTTTCACCAAATAAACTTTGAATTCCTCTTAGAATTATATGCTCTTTTGTATTTTATAAGAGGTATCTCATTATCTGACAAAAAAGTTAGAAACCTGAAGCCCCATCTCAACCAAAACTATACCATCCCTTTAATGAGTGGATCTCAGTATTAAAGGTAAAAATCTTTTATTCTAGTATGAGTTCAGAAAATAAGATATCTGAAAGGAATTCCAGATGATTTTCATTGTTGTAATAGTGGACTGATTCAATGATGAACAGATACAGGGTTGTTTAACAATAAATTTGTAACAACTTTAATCCACAAGTTTACAAACGAGCATCATGGTAATGACTGCTGCTCTGACCATATCACTCAGTAATAGAATACATATGATATGCATACACTTGTGATACAAAATGTAGTGTGCTCATAATACAACATTCATAATTTCAGATCATGTTGTAGTACATGTTAAAATTGATAGTGTCATGTATAGATTTGTGGAATTTATTATGGTCGTTGATCACATAAACCAATGCTCTGAAAAACCCAAAACAAATTACACTGAACAAGGATGATGACATAGTGGCTCACATGTTCTCGTAATACAGTTCGACCTCGATTATCCAGCCTCCTTTTATCTGGAAATCTCTATTATCCGGACACATTTTTCTCTGAAAATTGAGAAAAAAAAAGTGACTTTAACATCTTTTCATGGATCTATTTCACTAATTTCATATTAAAGATGTGCATGATAGGTTTCTCAATATCTAATGAGGTAAAACATGTACATGATTTTCACATAAAGATATATTTTATTCTTGTGAAGAAGGGACTACAATTTTGCGCAGGCTAGCTAGATTACACCGGACACATTTTTCTCCGAAAATTGAGAAAAAAAAGTGACTTTAACATCTTTTCATGGATCTATTTCACTAATTTCATATTAAAAATGTGCATGATAGGTTTCTCAATATCTAATGAGGTAAAACATGTACATGATTTTCACATAAAGATATACTGTAAAACGAGAAATGTTCGCGTGCATTTTAATTTCGCGAATTTCGCGAGCGCCAAGATTCGCGAAATTAAAATGCACGCAAAATTTCTTATCTACATTATATGCATTGAACGCAAGTGGCAATTCGCGAAAATTTCTTGCCGCGAAAAAGGCCGTCGGCTCCAATTCGCGAAAATTTCGTGCCGCGAATATATCATGTTTTACAGTACTTTATTTTTGTGAAGAAGGGACTACAATTTTGCGCAGGCTAGCATAGATTACACCACCATTGCGGTGTACGCTACCTGCCTAGCTGCCAGTGCACTGGGACGGCAGCTTGGATGGCAGCTATATACATTAACATTGTGTCTCCCATATCCGGCCAATTTGCTTATCTGGATGAGCGCAGGTCCCGACATTGCCGGATAATCGAGGTCGAACTGTACAGCAATGTAATTCCATTACTCTACTACTTCAAAAAAATCATCCAGAGTTCTCCTTTAACTCTATGACCCCGTTTACAGTGTGAGGCTCGGCCGCCACCTTCATTTCAGTGTAAATGCGCAAAAGGCCAAATGCGAGGCCAAAATTGGTCTCGCATTTGGCCACGCTCTGGAGGTGGTCTCGGCCGCGGCCGAGCCCGGCCTTTTCTCAGTGTAAACGTAAACTGGAAACTGGGCCAAATGCGCGGCCAATTTTAGTCTGGCTTCCACACCCTCTGCCTGTACTATTTCGCTATTCAGGATATTAACCCCCTCAACGCAAAAACTAGTATAGTTTAAGGTGGTTTTGTCCTGCAAACGATTTTTTCCTTCGGCAAAGGCCTTTGCCCAAACGGCGACTTCGTCGCCACGGAATCCAGTTGGCAAAGAGTCTGAAAACCAGACTATACCAAATTGCGTTTGTTTACAAGCAGAGCGCCACTACAACAAAATATTGAAAGGTTTGAATCAAAAGCGCGGCCGAGCCCAGCAGTGTAAACGGACAAAATTGCGCGGCTTGGCCGCGGCTTGGCCCAGCCCTGCACTGTAAACGGGGTCTTAATGAGCCACGGTGTTAAACCCCTGTGTGCTGTGTGCCACATTATTCTGAGACAGCAACGAAGTCATGCTTTAGAAAAAGATTCTTTTTTTTTCAAATCTATGTAACTTTTATAGATTTCTGTTACTGTGGACATACATTGTACTATGAGCAAAGTTGTAGAGAAAATGCCAAGCTTGGCTTTGATGTAAAACTATATGACAAATCTGTACGATTGTTTTTCTTTGAAATGACCAGTACAACTGTAGCTACATTATTGTTGTTTACCTCCCTAATTATTGTAGAGGCAGGACTTTTGAACAGAAAACAATGACTGAAACTTAGAATTTACCCAAAAGTCAGTAGAGAACACAGCTTGATAGTCAATGTAGTCATGTAAAATGCAAGCTTCATACGATTGTGACAGGAATGGAATCACAAGAAACACTTTTATTGTACTGTGCTATTTGGCAATATATTGATTGGTTTGAGCGGGTTTGTGCGTTTGTGCAGAGTATTTGTGTGCAAGCTTGCCACGCAGTTGTTGGGCGTGGGAACATGGCACGTAAAGGCCCGAATTCATGAAGGTGGTACAAATGAAACCATGGTTTTAACCATGGACAAAAACCATGGAACGCCAAGTGTCGCGGGGAATATCTCGTTACAAAATCAGTCATTTCGTCGATGAAATGATTATTTTGTAACGAAATGACAACATTTTGTAACAAAATGAACATTTCGTCCATGAAATGCTAATTTTGTTAACGAAGTGGTCATTTTGTCGACGAAATGACCAATTTTGTAACGAAATATTCCGTGCGACACTTGGCGATCCATGGTTTTTGTCCATGGTTTAAACCATGGTTTAATTTGTACCACCTTCGTGAATTCGGGCCTATGAGTGAAGCCATACTAGTACAATGTATGTGGAATTAATATACAATTTTATGCCTGGAAAGTGAACACATAGTTTCCTCAGTTTCATGATTTCTGCTGTCAAATTTAAAGGTAATGATGTTTTGAATGAAAAATTTTTCATGATACACTGTAGTTCTTGAATAAATTATTGATTCAGTGGTTTAGGACGCAAATGCTTTTATGTACGCGTACATAATAATTTTTTTTTTTTTTTTTTGTAAGCCTACAGTTCACTCAGATTTTAGTTGAAATAGGCAAGTCATGAATTTATAACTTACATTGTACAATGTAAATCAATTTCTGAATTTGAAATGTGATAGTGTTTCATGTACAGTATAGTAACTATTACTGAAAGAGTAGAATACACTGCCAGTGCCAGTGGTGCTACATGTATTTCCACTGAAGGAAACCAAAAGTACAATGTAGTAGGTCTGTTGATGAGTGGCTATCAAATTATACATCAGGTAGAGGGCCACAAATCATTTTTGTTGTCACAAATGGAATGCTAGTTGTACAAGTACAGTAGATTAATGTCACACATGCTGTAAAATGTTTTATCCATTGACCTAATTACTTACATGTACTGTAACTGCCACTGAGCTACAGCATACATTGTAAACAGCTGTAGGTCCTTCGCTGTGTGCCATGTACACTGTAGTAAATGTGCATATAATGTGTGAGTAAATGGGCCGAATACATAAACGCTAGCAATTGCTTGTACTAGCCTTTTGCTAGAATCCGTATGCATAAAAACAAGCAATTGCTTGCGAGCAGAAGCTTTTGCTAGCAAGCACAAGCAATTGCTTGCTGCTCGCAAGCAATTGCTTAGAGACCAAGCATTTGCTTAAAAACGTATGCATAAAACATACCTTTTGCTAGTTCTTGCTAGCATTTGCTTACGATTTTCCAAGCTCTGTAAAATGAGCTTGAGCTTTTGCTTAAACGGAACGTACCCTTTTAAGTATCCTTTTCATATTTATGAAAGAAAGACCACACTTGTGAAGGAGTGGTATAAATCTACAAGAAATTACTCATAAGTATGATAAGAAACTTTTTCATTTCAACAACAGGAATTTCCAGTGGTTAGCAAGCAAAATGTGATGAAAAACAGGTAGGATGTCTGACTTCGGTGGAGAGCAAGGAGACCTCTCTCCGCGTGCGATCTGGCAGATCTGGGCTACTGTAAGCTGCAGTGATGGGAATCAGCCAGTAATACGTGTGTGTGTATAGATGTGTGTGTATGTGTCTGTGTGTGCATTTCATAGCTCTTCTGCTATGTCAGGAAAGTTTCCACACAGACATGCCCTTTCAAATACATGCTGCCACACTCGCCTTTGTTCTTGTGTTCGCACAGGCGTGATGTCCCTTCTGTTGAAAACGCAAGCAATTGCTTGTGCGGGACGAGCAAAAGGTACATGTATTAGCATAAGCAAAAGGTTATGCATATGGATTTAAGCAATTGCTTGAGCTAGACCTTTTGCTAGACGAGCTTGTGCTTTTACTTAAAGCAATTGCTTACAAGCAATTGCTTGTTTTATGCATTCGGCCCATTGTTAATGTGTAATAATATAATACTTGGAATCTTCATGCATATAGCCCTACATGTACTGTGTCATGTAACCACACATTGAATTCAGGTCTTAAGTTTTTTAGATGTGTGTAAACGAAACAAAACAAAAAAAATTCCAGATGGAAGAAGGATAAACTACAAGGTAGCATCTCTTAGCATGTTCAAACAGTAGAAGAGCTATCAAACAGATCAAGTTCAGGCACTTTCTTCCTTTTTCTTTTTTATGATCATAAGGTAGACAAGTTATAATAATTGTCAATTTGGTATTTCTTTCTGTTTTTAGCATATTTTGCTGATATTATCACACTGTGAGAAGAAAATTAATTTTCTCTGTGGTGATGTCTTCCAAAAGCAGAGAGTTCCAGTAGAGTACTGCATGGTGATGAAATCCAAATGAGAAGGAGCAGTGGATGAAACTTGAGAGAAAATGCCTGGAAAAGGAAGATGTGCTTGGTTACATGAATTTCAATGAAACATGCATCATTTAGCATGTTGAAAGTTGTTTTGACCAGACTGTCATTTGTGGTGAAATCTTCATTCCTCATGCTAAAAAAAAAAAAAACTCAAAGAAACCAAAACAACCCCCAAACAAAGAAACAAAACTCACCTTACTGGGAAGACTTCCCCTGTGTGTTCATTGCCTGCAGTGCCTTGACATGATTGGATACTATCATGCCAGAGAGATATCATACATTTGTTTGTGTGTATGTCTGTATCCATCTATCCATCAGTCTGTCTTCTACTGCTGTGTTTCTAAAAATATCTATAACTATATAGATGGATGGATAGGCAGATAGACAGATTTATAGGGAGGTAGATAGATGAATAGATAAGAGGATAAATGGATGAATAAATGATAAATAACTAGATATATGCAATATGTGTGTCAAGTAACAACTGAGTTATTTGATCTTTTTTGCTTTCAACAGGGGCAGCAGGAGTCCTTGTAGGTCATCCTTTTGACACAGTCAAGGTATGTGTGTGTGTGTGTTTGTGTGTTCCATGTTCATCGTGTCACTGCCGGCAACCAGGGACAGCCTGGTGGTAGTGTTGCTGCCCGGAAAGCAGTAGATGACAGGTTCGAGTCCCACTGGTTCCTTTTTTCTGACATGTTTGTTATTTTACAGATCAGCAGTTGCGATTTTAACAAATTTAATTTGTAGAGGGAGACAAAGTGAAAAAACTTGCACCTGGATTCAACATTTATTTGATGAAAATTGGTTTTCAAATGGCTGAGATATCCAAAAAGTGATAATAATAAAAGGCGACAGGCCACGCCTTTTATTAGGATCTCTTTGTTTCACCTTGTTTTTTTGATATCTCAGCCATTTCAAAACAGATTTTCATAAAATAAACTTTTGATACCCCTTAGAATTGCATGCTCTTTGACATCTCATAGAGTGGTTTCTGAATATCTTGCAAAACGTCAAAAGCTAAATCCTCACCTCGACCAGAACTGTACACACCCTTTAATTCGTAGAGGGAGACAAATTGAAGAAACTTACACCTGGAACATATATGATATTGGTAGCAATAGCATATGCAAATTGCAGGTGTGGTTAGTATGTAACAAAAAAAAAAAAGACATCTGTACCAGATGTATAAAATATTAAATACAGATTCTTTTTTTTTTTTTTCAACATTGCCGTATGGTGTAATGTTATGTTTTTCATTGTATCTGTTTCACTGAGGACAAGGGAGACTTGATTCACTCAGCTTTATTATGGAATTTCTGTAGAATTACTCACCCACAGTGAATATATCTCTTTCTTTTCTATTCATGGGCAGGTTCGCCTTCAGATGCAGAGCTCCCTTGCGCCTAAATACAATGGCATCATACACTGCTTTGTTACCATTGCAAAGCAAGAAACGGTGAGTGCAGTTTGGGCCTGTTATTTCTCTTTTCTCTATCTTTTTGTTGTTGTAGTTTAAAATCTTGCAGGCAGTTTATTGGTTTCTCCTCCTCAGTACAGCATTTATTTACAAGGTACATCAGTCTGGAGTTAAGACTACCCCCTCCCCCCCCCCCCCCCCTTTCTCGAATTGACAGCTATCCCACACCAAACTTTGAGTAATAATTCTGGGGAAAGAAATCTGTCGACAGAATGTAATGAAATTAAAGTGGAGTATATTTCAAAGGTAAAAAATATAAGTTATGGCCATAAATACTCATCCATGAATGATACAGCAATAAATCAAATACAACATTTCTCTCTCTCTCTCTCTCTCTCTCTCTCTCTTTCTCTCTTTCTCACTCAGCATTAATTTGTAGGTAAGGGGTTGGTGCACACATTCTATTTTGAATGATAAATGCCACTAAAACTAAAACAGCAAAGTCTCTCTCTCTCTCTCTCTCTCTCCACCCATCTTAAAGATTAGGGATTTGAAAATATCAAGAGGTCTCATTTCTCTGTAGAGAGAGCCATTTACATGTACATGTATGTATTGCGTTGGATTAGATAGGGATGAGGAATGGACATCCTACAGTGTCTTGAATACATTACCATTCTGTATTCGTTTAGCCTTGCCTCAGGCTTTTCCACAGAGATAACAATGTATTAAACCCCCTGTACAGCACTCATTTTTAGTTTGATTCACACTGAAATAAAATCTACAAAATTATAGTACTAATTGTACAAAATGTAATTCCCCTGACTATCCACAGTGAAGCGTGTGTTGCTCTGAGTTTTGTCGCTACAAGTTCGGCAGGCTTGATAGACTAGAAGCAAGGATTATTATTAACCCTATTAAAGCTGCTAATGGCCTGTCAAAAATGACTCAAAATGATGACAAGATTACTTCTTTTTGATTAGCTATGATAAACACAACAATTGTTCATTAAGATGAATGTATGGTATTAGTGCAGTATATCAGTGCCATGCTGAGGTCTGAGCTGTGAAGTCAGTGTGGCTGTACCAAAATCAGGTAGCACAGAGTTTCATTTACTGTTGTTTAGTTGGCTTCAACTCTTTCTCTGCTGATGTATGTCATTTGAATTGTAGATCAATTTGGCTTATTCGTTTTTGCTGTAATTTGCTGTGCTCTTTATAGATCACAGTTTTGTCACAGGCGCTATGGGAGGTGTTATTTTCATAAGCTCCGACCAGTGCATTTAAAGTGCTTGGCAAGGCTGAATCATTTATAGCCATTGGAAGTGAGTGAATATAATAGCTATACACACAGCTCTCTGTTGTCCTAGTTTGCTTGAGTTCACCTATTATCAGCTTTCCACCAACAAATGGAGTTGGGATCTGCCTGCACATCTTTTGTAAACTCTTTTTTTTTTTTTTTTTAAATGTTACAGATTATGCTTAAATAACTTATTAAAACTTTCTTCATACAATTCTGTGCATGATCTTCATGCAAACTCAAAAAGTAGATATGATACTGTTTTAACTGTGTTTTCCTATTGCTGTCCTACTGTGTGCTAACAAGTGAGATGCTGAAAAAGTGGAAATTTTCACTTATTTTGCGCAACCAGAAACCGGTGCGAAATTAAAAGTATGCGTGTATTTTTGCTTGCCATATGCTCCAGTAGTTCATGTCTAGATTCTGTAGAATTAAAAACATGTGAAACTCATCACCTGCATCACTGTTTATTTATTGCTCAGTAGAAACAGTACTGGTAGTCATAAAATATGAGGTGATGGGGGGGGGGGGGGAATAAAGATTCGCGGTGATGGAGGTGATACATGGTGTCCCTTAGAAACATACTCTTTATCATGGTGTAGAATCCATTGTAATGGAAAGTGATACAGGAAAAGCTAAAATCTGCAGTAGTAGGGAGCCCATTTGAACTGGATTACCAGTTGAATTTTAATGTTTGTAATCAATCATCACTTTCATGGAAATTTTGTAGTTATCTTGCATTATGTGGGGTTTCCAGTCAGTCACAAAGCCTGCAAAAAGACATTTTGAAGCACAAACAGGGTTGCACATAATCACTGAAATGCTGCATTGTGATTTATGGGAGATCACATGGTGCATGATTTGATGGTAGTGATTTGAAGCTGTGGCTTTGGAATGCAGATGTCACGAGATATCAGTGAGTTTTCCAACTTTTATGTACAGATGCTATAAAAGTATGAAAAGGGAAACAGACATATTATGTGTTTTATGTTGTGCATAAATGAAGATTTTCCCCGGAACAGTACTGTACTTGAAGTAAAGCAAATTTGTACCACATGTTATGGCTCTGGATAGTGTACCATAAACTTCCTCCAAGTTCTCCAAATGTTTTCTTATGAAGTAAGAGGAATATAAAGTGAAAAACAGAATATATCAGATTTGATTTGGTTTTCTTGCAAAGATAAACAAAATAAAAGTTCTTCATAGTTGAAGGAAAACTGATGTTCAACTGTAGGAGATACTTTATGAGCTTGTTTTTTTAGCTCTCAAAAAGGCACAAAAAAAAAAAATGTGATACAAAGGGTGCCTTAAAAGTACCGCTTCTTTACAGCCATATATAAATTTCTGAAAAATGAATTAGCCCCCAAACTTGAAACCTGATATAAACTATAACGAACATGAAGTTGTGTTATAGTGTTTGACCCCCCAAAACAAAAAACAACAACAAACGGGATATTTAGGAAAGAGGTAACATCAAGTTAAGGTCTGATTTTTTTTTTTTTTCTATAGGCTATGTTATGAGTATAACTTGTGAAATAAATTTTCAAATCAGTTTGGGGAAATACCTAACACAGGGAAATGGTCAAGGTAAAATCCTGAAACTCTTTGATATTACAATTGTGTAAGAGAAAAGTTCTGGTGACATTTAAATGAGGTTATCTATACAATACTTCCCATGTTATCTCAGGGTCACAGTTCAAGATGAAATTCTATGACTTCTATGTGTCTTTTTCTTTTTTTGACCTGCAATCATGGAAAATGTTGGATTACATTTGATATGTTTGGAGGGATCAGAGAGTTCAGTGAAAGAGATTTGATTAGCATCATCTGCAGAGGCACTGATCAAAGAAGATGGGTAATATGTGCGTTAGCTGAGTGGCAGGAGTTGAACATACATGTAGACTTATTGGATGGATTAAAGAGATGGATTGATAGTTAAGATACAATATAGATGGAGACTGAGTTATGGCTGTTTTTGCTACAACACACATTTCCCATAGACACGCAGATACTCACTCCTGCGAAAAAAGTGGAAATATGTTAAATTTTCATGATATCAAATCTAAAGAATTATAGTACTAATTGTACAAAATGTAATTCCCCTGACTATCCACAGTTAAGCGTGTGCTGCTCTGAGTTTTGTCGCTATAAGTTCGGCAGGCTTGATAGACTAGAAGCAAGGATTATTATTAACCCTATTAAAGCTGCTAATGGCCTGTCAAAAATGACTCAAAATGATGACAAGATTACTTCTTTTTGATTAGCTATGATAAACACAACAATTGTTCATTAAGATGAATGTATGGTATTAGTGCAGTATATCAGTGCCATGCTGAGGTCTGAGCTGTGTAGTCAGTGTGGCTGTACCAAAATCAGGTAGCACAGAGTTTCATTTGTTGTTGTTTAGTTGGCTTCAACTCTTTCTCTGCTGATGTATGTCATTTGAATTGTAGATCAATTTGGCTTATTTGTTTTTGCTGTAATTTGCTGTGCTCTTTATAGATCACAGTTTTGTCACAGGCGCTATGGGAGGTGTTTTTTTCATAAGCTCCGACCAGTGCATTTAAAGTGCTTGGCAAGGCTGAATCATTTATAGCCATTGGAAGTGAGTGAATATAATAGCTATACACACAGCTCTCTGTTGTCCTAGCAGGGAGGTGGATCCACCTCCCTGGTCCTAGTTTGCTTGAGTTCACCTATTATCAGCTTTCCACCAACAAATGGAGTTGTGGTCTGCCTGCACATCTTTTTGTAAACTCTTTTTTTTTTTTTTTTTTAAATGTCATCAGATTATGCTTAAATAACTTATTAAAACTTTCTTCATACAATTCTGTGCATGATCTTCATGCAAACTCAAAAAGTAGATATGATACTGTTTTAACTGTGTTTTCCTATTGCTGATCTACTGTGTGCTAACAAGTGAGATGCTGAAAAAGTGGAAATTTTCACTTATTTTGCGCAACCAGAAACCGGTGCGAAATTAAAAGTATGCGTGTATTTTTGCTTGCCATATGCTCCAGTAGTTCATGTCTTGATTCTGTAGAATTAAAAACATGTGAAACTCATCACCTGCATCACTGTTTATTTATTGCTCAGTAGAAACAGTACTGGTAGTCATAAAATATGAGGTGATGGGGGGGGGGGGGGGGAATAAAGATTCGCGGTGATGGAGGTGATACAAGGTGTCCCTTAGAAACATACTCTTTATCATGGTGTAGAATCCATTGTAATGGAAAGTGATACAGGAAAAGCTAAAATCTGCAGTAGTAGGGAGCCCATTTGAACTGGATTACCAGTTGAATTTTAATGTTTGTAATCAATCATCACTTTCATGGAAATTTTGTAGTTATCTTGCATTATGTGGGGTTTCCAGTCAGTCACAAAGCCTGCAAAAAGACATTTTGAAGCACAAACAGGGTTGCACATAATCACTGAAATGCTGCATTGTGATTTATGGGAGATCACATGGTGCATGATTTGATGGTAGTGATTTGAAGCTGTGGCGTTGGAATGCAGATGTCACAAAATATCAGTGAGTTTTCCCACTTTTATGTACAGATGCTATAAAATTATGAAAAGGGAAACAGACATATTATGTGTTTTATGTTGTGCATAAATGAAGATTTTCCCCGGAACAGTACTGTACTTGAAGTAAAGCAAATTTGTACCACATATTATGGCTCTGGATAGTGTACCATAAACTTCCTCCAAGTTCTCCAAATGTTTTCTTATGAAGTAAGAGGAATATAAAGTGAAAAACAGAATATATCAGATTTGATCTGGTTTTCTTGCAAAGATAAACAAAATAAAAGTTCTTCATAGTTGAAGGAAAACCGATTTTCAACTGTAGGAGACTTTATACTTTATGAGCTTGTTTTTTTAGCTCTCAAAAAGACACACACAAAAATATAGTGTGATTCAAAGGGTGTCTTAAAAGTACCGCTTCTTACAGCCATATATAAATTTCTGAAAAATAAATCAACCCAAACATAAAACTGGCAAAGTCATGTTATAGTGTTTGACCAAAAAACAAAACAAACAAAACAAAAACCAACAACAATATGGATCCTTAGGAAAGATGTAACATCAAGTTAAGGTCTGATTTTTTTTTTTTTTTTTTTAATGTTACGAGTATAACTTGTGAAATAAATTTTCAGATCAGTTTGGGGAAATACCTAAAACAGGGAAATGGTCAAGGTAAAAAGGTAAAATCCTGAAACTGTGTGACGTTGCGATTGCGTAAAAGAAAAGTTCTGGTGACACAATTTACATGAGGTTAACTAAACAATACGTTCCATGTTATCTCAGGGTCACAGTTCAAAATGAAATTCTATGACTTCTACAATGTATTTGTCTTCTTTCTTTTTTTTTTGAACCTGCAATCCTGGAAAATGTTGGATTACATTTGATTAGATTTGATTGGATCTGAGAGTTCAGTGAAAGAGATTTGATTAGCATCACCTGCAAAGGCACTGATCAAAGAAGATGTGTAATATGTGTGTTAGCTGAGTAGCAGGAGATAAAACACAGACTGATTGGATGTATTAAAGAGATGGATTGATAGTGAAGGTACTTTATAACAATGTAAATGGAGACTGAGTTATGGCTGATTTTGCTACAACACACGTTTCCCATAGACACGCAAATACTCACTCCTGCGAAAAAAGTGGAAATATGTTCAATTTTCATGATATCATTCTTGGCAGGTGACAGCACAAACTGTAGTTTAACAATCTTCTTATCCAGTGATGGCGGCACTGAAATATCTAGGAATTCTGAACTTAAGAACTAATGGTCTAATTTTCCTCAAACCTTCAGTGGTGTGTGAATGGGTGCACGTCACAAGACTGACACCCTGGAGTCATACAGCTCACGAGTCATACAGCCCATGAGTTATATAGCTCACAAGTCATACAGCCCATGAGTTATACAGCTCACGAGTCATACGGCCCATTATTTTGACACTAAGAAGGTTCATGTTCAATCATGTTCAGTCATGTTCACATGATTGAACATGATTGAATAAAACCTTTATTGAATTGAATTGAATTGAATAAGGTGACAAGGCCCACGAGACAGACACATTAAAGGGAAGGTAAACCCAAAGAGCAATGTGGATTGAGTGAAAGCAGCAACATTAGTAGAACACATCAGTGAAAGTTTGAGAAAAATCGGACAATCGATGCAAAAGTTATGAATTTGTAAAGTTTTGGTGTTGGAACCGCTGGATGAGGAGACTACTAGAGGATATGACGTATGAGTGGACAACAATACAAAGAAAATATAAAGGATATTCAACAAAAATTCACTTTTCTAGAATTATGAAAGAGCAGTGGACCAACCGCTTTCAGAAAGCAGGGGGAATAATTGCTACCCTTAACATATGTCAATATGAAGTTGATGGAATTTGTAATTTTCATGAAAAATTGATTTTTGTAGTATTTTCTTTATATTTTCTTGATATTGTAGTCCACTCATACGTCATAACCTGTAGTAGTCTCCTCATCCAGCGGTTCCAACACCAAAACTTTAAAAATTCATAACTTTTGCATCAATTGTCCGATTTTCTTCAAACTTTCACTGATGTGTTCTAATAATGTTGCTGCTTTCACTCAATCCACATTGTTCTTGGGGTTTATCTTCCCTTTAAGCCCCGTGTTTTATCTGTCGAACTTGTGGGCTGTTTTTACCTAGTGTCAAACTCATTGGCTTTATTTGCCTAGTGTGGAACTCATGGGCTATATGACTTGTGAGCTGTATGACTCATGGACCTGTTTTCAATGTCGAACTCGTGGGTGTCAATCTAGTGGGATGACCCCATGTAAACTACTAGTATTGCTGCATTCACACAATCCACATGTAAACTCCTCAAAAAAAAAAAGTCCTGCAATTTCAATTTGAGTTATCATATTTCTCTTATAACTACATCATTTCATTCAAATGTGACATCAAAAGAAAGCCTGATTAATTTTCTTTGCATCGGCAACTTACTTGTTTACATTATGCATTCCTGGAATGCACAGTACGACTGAGTATGAGGAAAGGTCAAATGTGAAATATTGCAAAATAGAGCAAAGGTGTGATGTCAAACAGTATAATTCCCATTTGCTTTGCTATTTCAGGGAAGGAATGTGCTTGAAAAAAATGCATTTTGAGATTATCATTAGATTCCAAGCTTCATCCATGAATTTAAAACTGCAGTAGTATCTGCAGATTAAAATTAATCATAAAGATTTACCAAACAGTCATCTAGGGAGTTTTGAAAGTGCTCTCATTTCAGCAATGCTTATTCTAGTGGTCTTTTTTCATCAAAACTGTACTTTATCAATAGCAGAATTGTTGCAACTTTTTACTGCTTTTGATCTGTCCCCATACTCAGCTGTTTTGCACATTCCAAGAACACCCAATCATAGCAAGTGAGGTGTCATTTTAAAGATAAATAATCAGGCTTTCGTTGATGTCAAATTTAATGAAGATAATGCCAGGATAAGAAAAATATATGTTATGTCAAACTTGAATTGCAGAACTTATTTTGAGGGGTTTACTTTAGGTGAACATTTCCTTTAAGTATGCAAGCATCTGAAGTAGTGTATCCTTCAAGTGTTCAGAGAGCCAGCAGAATGTGCAGCAATACATTTCACCTTTTCACAGCGGCAGCTGAGCTAAGAGCTTTCTCGATAATGATGCTGGAGGTAGTTAATACATGTAGGCAGTGCATGCAATTTAGGTGTCATCAGATAACTTGTCATTGTATGTGTGTTGTTCCATGAAGAAGGCTGAGTCTTATTAGTTTGGATGCTAGAAGCTTTTCAAAAGTCCAGTGACCTTCTCCCAAAAGCCACTTGCTGTGCATTTCATTTTATGTGTGTGTGTGTGTGTGTGTGTGTGGGGGGGGGGGGGGGGTTACTGATATCACTGATGTCAAGTCTTGTGAAATTTGTCAATGAAATCTAAATGTAATAACAGTGTTTGTGTTACATTCAGATTTGTTTTATGAAATTAGAAGTAATGAAGTATGAAAACATAATACAAAATAAAAAAGCATTACACATGTTCAAATGAATTGAATGTTGTTTTTGTGAAGGAAACACCAGAAAATGGAGGTCACCCTTAGAGAGTGTATTTGAATATTTATTCGTTTGGAAAGGTCTATGTATCTCACGATTTGTTGGTGATCTAATCATTTCCTGGTGGGTCTAAAACTATTCTCTTCACACCTACCTTCTTCTACCCCACAACCTCCCCACCCCCCCCCCCTCCAAAAAAAAAAAAGAAAAAAAAAGGGGGGGGGGGTTGCAGGGGAGTGTCTAGACTGTTGTACTCCCTTTGCTTTGAATGGAGTACACATAAGTAGATGATTGAAGCCAACAAAGAGCTTATAGACTGGAGAAACATTGTATTTCCTCCTAGCGCTGGACTATTTGTTGAATGGGAGTTCTAATCATTTTCTGTCTTGTCAAAGGACGGATTATGGAGAGTCGGTGAACATCCGACTGAAATTGTTCCACCCACTTCCACTGCCCAACCAGCTAATCTTGTACTAACTGAGGCTAAGATAGAGTCTAGTGTTAGCATGACTACCAGTGGAGGATCCAGGGGGAGCGCACTGGGCGTGTGCGCCCCTCCCCCCCCCCCAACTTGTTTAAAACAAAAGAAATAAGAAAAAATGGAGGGGGGGGGGTATGTGCACCCCCTTTAATTTTGTAAAGGCACCCCCCCCCCCCTTTATGGAATTGTTGGATCTGCCTCTGACTACCGGTAGTAGTTTGCCAAGATTGTCTAGCACCTCATTTATACACAAGCCGTTCTAGCGCTCCATGAGCACCCCTGAAGTGCTCTAAACTCTCTACGAGGTATAAATGGTCACCAACGTTTAGAGCACTCGGGAAGAGAAATGTGCCACACGCACACTGTGCATACTTTTTATCTGTTCGCACTCCCCAGGCTCGCGAAGGTTGCCATGACAGTTATGCCTCGCTCAGCCACTTTGTGTTTGGTCTGGGCCGGCAGTGATTCTCTATGAACAAACTCAAATGGGCATTTAAGACCCCGTTTACAGTGCGAGGCTCGGCCGTGGCCAAGCCGCGGCCGAGCCCACCTTCAATTCAGTGTAAATGTGCAAAAGGCCAAATGCGAGGCCAAAATTGGCCTCGCATTTGGCCTTGCTCTGGAGGTGGTCTCGGCCGCGGCCGAGCCCGGCCTTTTCTTGGTGTAAATGCAAACTGGGCCAAATGCGCGGCCAATTTTAGTCTGGCTTCCAAATCCTCTGCCTGTATCTTTCGCTATTCAGGATATTAACCCCCTCAACGTCGAAAACTAGTATAGTTTAAGGTGGTTTTGTCCTTCAAAGGATTTTTTCCTTCGGCAAAGACCTTTGCCAGAACGGCGACTTTGTCACCACGGAATTCAGTTGGCAAAGGGTCTGAAAACCAGACAATGCCAATTTGCGTTTGTTTACAAGCAGAACGCCACTACGACAAAATATTGAAAGGTTTGAATCAAAAGCGCAGCTGAGCCCGGCAGTGTAAACGGACAAAATTGCGGGGCTCGGCCTTGCAGTTGAGGCTGGGCTCGGCCGCGGCTCGGCCCAGCCCCGCACTGTAAACGGGGTCTTAGTTGAAGCACTTCAGGAGTGCTCCTGTGCCCTGCTTTGTGTACCAAATGGGGGTATGAACTGACTAGAGCAAGATGTACTTTACATAATGGCACTGTCCTATGATAGGGTTCTGACCAGGGAGGTGGGAGCCACCTCCCTGTTCTGACCGTCTTTTTTCTCAGAAGAAGCTAATGGTCAATGCTTGAATAAAGGAAGTGAAAACCCAGGAGGTAGGCCTAGATACAATGGCTGGTGACTGAATGATAGAAACGAAGCCAAGCTTCTCATTGTTGAATGACCCTGTGCTACATAAATAGCAGCAGTACCATGTCAGAAAAGAAAAAAGCAGTGAAACTTTGCTGTGATAATGTTTCATAGAAATGTATAATGTGTCATGGAAGAAAGTTCCAGGACTGATTATAGTGTACTATGAGCAGTTGATACATTCTGAAGAGTCCTTCATGCAGCACTTCATGCAGTTTAGTGGGTTTGTGGTATCATGGGCCATTTGCTGAGATGTGTTAGGCAAGACTTGGCTTGATGGACATAGATGGATTTAGTCAAGGCTCATTTCCTGCTTTGTGCTCTGACGACCCTGCCGACAAACATGTCTACATTGCCTTGCATTAATTTGTTTTCTGTTTGATCCAGCTCTGCTATTAAATTTTCACGGTTGACATGTTGATATTTCTGAAAATTGAAATTTGATAGCTGCAGAAAAATAAGGGGTGGTATTCTGAAACTCTGAAATTCTTCGTAGGAAGATTTTTCTTCCTAAGTCAGGGCTTTTTCTAAAGTGGTATTCTGAAAATCTTCCTAACCTTCTTCCTGACTTTCATCCTAACCTTTTTCATATACTTAGAAAGAAAGGTGGGAATATATGTTGTTGTTGTTTTTTTTTTCTCCTCTAATGGGGGATAACTTAGACAATTTATTGTGTATGTATGCATGTCCACACAACACTGTAACCAGTGAATTGGAAATCAGTAGGTAGTAGATATTCTACATATTTCATGATTTACTGTTATTGTATCTTGAAATCTTGAAGAAACAAATATTAAACATACAGTGCACTCTCGTTATAACGAACACAGTTATGACAAGATCCTGTTCACAACGAAGTGAAAATTCGGGCTGCAATGTTATCCACTCTATGTATTTTTATTGTGTATTTGTTTGCTTATAACAAAATTTCAATATACTGATATATAATGAAAGAAAACTGCTGGACCAGAGGACTTTGTTATAACGGGAGTCCACTGTATTGGATAACTGTAGCATTTACCTGATTTAGCAGCCAAATGTTAAACACTGAGCTCCTCTTGTGACAATGTCTGCAGCAAATTACAGCATATATTGAGCAGCAAAAATATGCAGCTTGGCATATCATGTGAATGAATGGTGATGTTTGGATGATGCATTGTCCTTTTAGGAATGGAATCCCGTGAAACTTTTGCCTTCATAATGACACTTTTGATTTCTCATGATATTTGTGCTCTTAAATTCTCTGTTTTTACTAGACATTTTGAGATGAGGAAATTGATTGTCAATCAACTGATAGTGAAATGTATTACTCCATTCCATTTCTTGCATTAGCACTACAGGTTGTCTGCATTACTGATAATGCATGACTAAAATATTGCACATAACTTCACACACCACCACTTTACTTTACAGAGTAATAAAAGATAATGTGAAAAACAAAACAAACAAACCTCTGTAATGCACATTGCAAAAAAAACCAACAACAACAAAAAGCAATGAGCTCTGTAAACCTACAACGTACAAAAACTGCTGTACTGTAAAGTGTATAAAAAAAAACCTTCTGAAAGAGCTTTAACAAAACAAATGGTATTTGGTAATGGTTGAATATTTAAATTTGTGTTCTTATTGTTTATTAGCAAAGTCTTTGTTAATGTTGCTCTTTGATAAGGTTCCTCTATTGTTTCTTCCCAAGCATTGAATGAAAGGGACTCGCATGGTAGAGAATGTATTCGAGCAGAACATTTTCTCTTTAACTCAGCAAGAGATTGTGTAATATTTGCTTGCTGTTGCATGATGTGGCAATGATTGTCTGGAATGCTCAGTGTGACATTCTATATTTAAAATAATTTCCTGCTGTTTGGAAAGAAACATCACAAGAATTCCAGAACTCTACTGCCAGTGTTGTATGGAAAAAAGAAATCATTACTTGGCTAACTTTAGATATGATCTGACAAGTAAATGAGCAATAACACCGCTTGTTGACAGAGTTTGTCAATTATTTCTTCCTTGTCAATAGTAAGCCCTACACAGGGCTGTGAGATGGATTTTGCTACTCTTCTGCATCTGCATACGTATTATGATATGCTTAATCAGTATGTGCAAGTGTGAAAGAAATATTTGATCATCAGAGAATAGTTAAACAGACATCCTCTACACTCACAAAGCACTTCTACACAACTCCAGGCCAGAAAAAGGAAAAATACAAACAAACAAAAAGAAAAAAAGGAAGTGAAGGAAATTGTGTGGTGGTGCTATACATTGTTGCCAAGTAATTTGTAAATTCAGAAGTCTCAATTTTTGGACTTATGCCATAGGTCATCAATGGATGAAATGCCCTGAACCTATAGAAGTGCTTGGATTAGAGAGTCTACTTTACCAGGAACACCTCTTGCTCTGGATATCATTACTTGTTTCTACGTGGATGCATCATATAGTGCAATGATGTACTTTGATGTCCTCATTTAGAGTGCCTCCTGTTGCCCCAGAAACTCAGACATGAGACATCCTTTATTACCACTGTCTCACCTCACCATGGGGCCTGTTTTAGCTCTGTTGGTTTTTATCATCTCTATTCATGTATTGTGCATAGCTGAACAGGGCCCTGTGGCATGAAGCCATTGTGTGGTAATTGTCACAGAATAATTCTGAAAATTTTGACATAAAACAAAATGGTGACATGAATCCAGAAGTGAAGAAAGCATGCATGTTACTCAATTTAGGGATGATAAGGTGATCCCTTCTGTTTGTTTTTTGTTTTGTTTTTTCATAGGTTTTGTGTAAGATTTCAATCAAAATCAGATGTGACAGTTTCTTTTCAGAAGCTTGGTGTATATCAGGACTCCGTTGCATAAAGCTATGGTAACTTTACAATAATTATGGTAACACTGCAATCAATGGTAACTACCTTGACAACACTCTTCCATAGACAATGAAAGCCAACAAATCATACCATTGATTGCAGAGTTACCATTAATTGTAAAGTTACCATAGCTAAATGCAACGGGGCCCAGATTTATTGTCTGTAATGCAAATGGCTTAATTGACTTTTTTTTTTTAAATTCTGTCAGGTGTTTGGCCTATTCAAGGGCATGGCATCCCCTCTGCTGGGTCTCACATTCATCAACACCATCGTCTTCGGCGTACAAGGCAACATCATGCGTCGCTTTGAGGAGCCCACCCTCTTCAGCCATTTTCTAGCAGGAGCCACTGCAGGAGCAGTGCAGTCCACCATTGCAGGCCCAATGGAACTAGCCAAAACCAGGGTGCAGGTACAGCGCAAGGGGACTGCACGCTACCATGGCTCCCTGGATGCCATCTACAAGATATACAAGAGTGAAGGTCTAAGAGGCTGCTACAGGGGCTTTGCCCTGACGGCCATGAGAGACACGCCCGGATTCGCAGTCTACTTCATGGCATATGAGTTTTATTGCAGCCACCTGGCGAATCTCCATCCACAGGGTCAGATCGGGGTGCTAGGCCTGCTGACCGCCGGGGGACTGAGCGGGATGACCTCTTGGGTCATGGCGTACAACTTGGACGTCATGAAGACGCGTATCCAGGCGGACGGGATGGAAGGGAAAAACAAGTACAATGGAATCATTGACGTATTCAGGAAAAGCTACCGTGCTGAGGGGATTTCAGTCATGACCAAAGGACTGGGTGCAACTCTCCTGCGTGCCTTCCCCGTCAATGCAGCCACATTTACTGGGGCAACACTGACACTGCAGCTGCTAGGACAGACCAATAATAACAGCAGTAGTAATGGCAAGAGAGAGTCATGATGACTATTTACCATGGTCACATATTCATCAAGTCCAACGGCCTTGGAATAATACAAGCTGTTAGTCACCTTGATGACTTGCACACTTAGTGCATTTTTTTTTTTTTTTTTATGCCTCCGCCACGAAGTGGTGCCGGAGGCATTATGTTTTCGGGTTGTCCGTCCGTCCGTCCGTCCGTACGTCCGTACGTACGTCCGTCCGCTTTCGTTTACGCGATAACTTGAGTAATATTTACTGGAATTTTACCAAACTTGGTCCAAGTATGAAGTATGATGGGGCAATTATTTGATTAGATTTTGGGTGAAATCGGCTGAAGGTCAAAGGTCAAAGGTCAAGGTCAAATCATGAAATTGTATCCGTTTACGCGATAACTCAAGACTGGATGGAGCAAATTTCACCAAACTTTGTTGGAGGATGATGTATGATGGGACAATTACTTGATCAGTTTTTCAGTGAAATCGGACAGAGGTCAAAGGTCAAAGATCAAGGTCAAATCCTAAAATTTATCTGTTTACGTGATAACTCAAAACTGGATGAAGCAGCTTTCACCAAACTTGGTCCAAGGATGATGTATGATGGGACAATTAGTGGAGTAGATTTTAGTGACATTGGCAAGAGGTCAAAGGTCAAAAGGTCATGGTCAAATGCTACAAATGTTGCAATTTCCCCCATATCTATGCAATGCCCGAAGGTATTTTCCTGAAACTTGGTGTGGACATGTACTACTGCGTAAAGATTCTCCAGAGAGAGTTTCATGTCATAAGGTCAAAGGTCAAAAGGTCAAAGGTTAGGTGAAAAAGTTGCAATATTACTTTTCTCTCAAATGCTTCAGTGTATCTTCGTGGAACTTGGTACATATGCATGTACTGTCTGGCAGGGATTATCTAGGGAATTTAGGGGTCATGGGTCAATAGTCAGGGGTCAAAGGTCAAGGTCAACTCCTCAAAATTTTACTATTTCCCTCATATACTAGTATATGCAATGCTTGCATTATTAGTTTCAAAACTTAATACATGCATTACCTAATGGAGATTCTCTGGGAAATTTCCAGCCAGAAGGTCAAAGGTTAAGGGTCAAAGGCCAGGTTTCAATGCCCCCCCCCCCCAAAAAAAAAAAAAAAAAAATCTATTTTGTACCGTCATCACACTCTTTCTTCGTACCTTGGAAATTACTCATTGCATAAACTTTCCCAAAATTCCCCAAATATGTGTACCTGCACTCTTAGAAAATTATAGCAAACCCAGTTCAAGACATTTCTGACAAACCTGTCATTTCAATATTTTGCCAGTTATGTGAAACTGTCATGGATCACACATTGTGAAGACATTGTACTATACGCCTATTGGGAGAATCATGCATTATGGCGGAGGCATCAGTCGCCATAGCGACATTTCTAGTTTTAAAGATATGATTACAAGTAGTTTATGCCATGGTTACATCAGGACACATGCTATCCTTGAATCTTCCATTCTTTTGTATTCAGAGGTGATCCTGCCTTTAGCGAAATAAAGCGATTTAAATATTACGCAATAACATTTTGATTTTCAGATGTATAAGTACATATATGTAGTATGTAGTGTACAAAAGTACTGTAGACTTAATATTAGTGATTGCCATTGTTGTGAAATAAATATTTTGTGTATATCACTTTTATATGTAATGCATTTTTAAGTCTTCATCAAAAAAACAAAAGTGAGATAAGATGACTTCATTGATGTCTCTAAATATAAAGTAAGTACAGTACTGATGAGTGGGATTTATTCAACAAAAGTGATGTATTTCATCGTGCAATCAAAGATTCATTTGTAATTTGGTCTCTGCAAATTAAAGAGACATATGATATATATAATTATATGACTTCACACTGTGCTTGGATTCATTCGTGCAGCTGCAGATCAATGGCACATGTCATACAGGTGTGTGCAAGTGTTTTACATTGCCGTAATTATTGGTACAGTTACAACAGCAACAGCTCACATATTCTCAATGGATTTGATGTTCCGCGGCTCCTGCAAGTATTTTAACCTATGATGATTATTTCACAGCTCTCCAGGAAATGGGCCCCAGGTGTGTTGTACAGAATCCCATAATGTGGGTGATCATTTGCTGATGAGGCTGGGGGTTTCAAGATTACTTTATAGCCTGGAAATGGTTGATGTTGCTTGTCAAAGTACCAGAAAGGAAGCATTTAAAATCTAATGACTTGAAGAAATTATTTTCAGCAGCTGTTCTTGTTTTAGTGTATCTGATACTCTGCACACATACAACTTGTTTGGCACTAGGTACAGAATGTTCTGGAAAGAGCAAACAATCATTGAGATTGCCAACATCTACCACCAAATTGTTATTTTCAGCTCTCCTCAAGATTCCACTAACTTTGGTCTAGGTATTCACTGAAAGTTTTCATTGTCTGCATACTTTATGAGTTTGATATTTCATGTACATGTTGATCATGAATCAAACAATGTTGTTCATTGATGACTCATTTGCCATAAAGTTTCTTTATAGTTCTGTTGTGTTACAAAATTCCCCACAGAGTGTAGCAAACAGTGCAACTGCTGCTCTTAAACTGTTTTTAGTTTGCTGTTGACTGTGAATTTCTTTTCTCTTTCCTTGACAATTATGTTGAAGTCTTGGAACCAATTGCACAAGCCAGAGAGGTAAGGCTGAGGTCCATTATTAAAAATGTGATTGATGAGGTACCTTATTCATGTGAAAGCCAACATGTCCAGACGAAGAAATAGGTACAACAGATTATTATGTACCGAGTTTGTTTTAGCCCCTTGTATGAAAGGGATAGGAGGGGTTAATGGGGGGGGGGGTTGTCCTGATATAATTCTCTCGTGGTGTAGTTGGTGTTTTTCTCTTGCAATTTATGTGTGTGTTCATTGTGATCCTTTACTCTTAGGTCTTGCAAACTTGTTTTTTTATGTAAAGTTTGTCTGCCATCTGGGTGTTATACCACAGAATGTGTACTCTTGACTCCTAAATAATTGTATTCAGGCATAGGGTCGAAAGGAATGAGCACTTGCAGTTATACACTTGACACGGAAATGCTAGGTATCATTTGATACATACTGGCAACTTTTGGAACTATAAAATACAGAACAATAATCAATAGACCAGAGATGTTATCATCTGCTTAAAGCCTTTTCAGCCCAAATCAATATTTGACTATTGCTGTAAAACTTAAAACTGTTTAATCACAAGAATTACTTGTTTGATCTCCACAGGCTTTGACATTGATTGTATACATAGAATGGGAGCATTTACAGTCAGAACCACACCAGGCATTCAGCATTATGCTTATCTTGAAATATATGACAAATGATGATATTGTGTAGGAAAACATTGTGCTGGACATCATGAGTTATGCCATACATGTAAAAAAGTTTAATCAGTTGCAGCATGTAAAAAAGCTTATCATTAACTTATTACCTAGTAGCCAAAATGGGAGGCAAAGAGCCCAAATTAATAAATTCTTACAAATCTTCTTCTCTAGAACCAGAAGGGATCAAGTTAGTTCTACGAGTACAATATAAATAGATTGATGACTTTCATTTCAGGTTCGTTCGGGGCAAATCCAGAGATCCAGGGATGGGTCATGTGGGGGGTTGTTGGAACTACATTTAGGTCCAATTCTTACATATTTTCTTCTTTAAATTGCATGGTTAGATTTTCACAAAACTTGGCAGGTATTACCGCAGATCCTAGAATGTATATTTTAAAAATTTCCCAATTGGGAGTAAGTAGATTTGTGACCAGAGTTTCAATTTTGTTTAAGGCAGATCCAAGCATGGGTCCTCTGGGGACCAAATTGGGGGCTTAATTTTCACATTTTCATCTTCTTGAAAAATACATGGTCAAATTTGTCACCAAACTTGGCAAGCATCACCACTAAAAGGTGACAGAATATGATATCTATACAAATGGGCACCATGCCCCCACCCCCTTGGGGAGCTACAGACGATGCTATGTTCTTAGCTGATAGTCTGCATGAACGCGTGAAAGGTAAACTTGCGATACTGTGCTAGACCCCCTGGGTCTCTTGTTTTGGGTTGTCATGGGTTATGAGCATCACTAGGCTGTGGCTTGGTTGGGTATTGTGAGAAGAATGGAGATGTCACAAGCAATTTAGAATCATATAAAACAGAACAAATGAAAAGAAAAAGACCTCAGACTTCTAAAATTGGAAAAAAGGAAGGCCTTTTCTTCTTTTTGGTAGGAGGGGAGGGATGTGGATCCCTTGTGCACTGTTTGCATCATAAGACTTCACAATGGTGAATCCTGTGCTATAGTGCATGGAAACGTGTCCAGCCACTGTATATCAAATCACGACCTTCTACTGTGTATTAAATCATGACCTTAAGTCACTCCTTGCCAGTTGACGAGGATATAAATGCATTCCATGATTAATCTGTTTCACACATGAACCAACCATGCAGTGTAATGGTTAAAGCTGGCGCTGATATTGGGAATGAGGTATCCACACATGCATAATATGTGGATGGAAAAAAAAAAGAGCAAAAAGTTATGATGTGCTGTGAACTGCACAGAGATGAATTTGCAGATGCTTGTTTGCTGGCACTATTTAATGATTGAGTGCATAGTTGGCAAATATATCTATAACTGAAATGGAACAAGTTACTTGAGTTCTTTTCTTGTTGCTCTGATGGAACAGTGTATAGAGTTTTGTTTTGTCATTAGTGATTATAATCTATTGATTTTAAGCCTGCCATTGATAATCAGTCATATGAAACAATAAGCCTGTAGGCTATACCCTGACCAAATCATCCATGCTCTAGACCTTGAAAAGGCTGGTATGGATGTAAAGATGTTTGAGGCTGTTGTCATGACAGTAAGGCAGATGTATTTACAGATCATTGTGCATGGGAATAATATACCCCTCGCAGATACTGATTGTGCATAGTTTCCTGTTGATTCAGGATGTGACCAATTTGTGACCTGGAATCTATAGGCAAATGGGCTCTGACTGTGAAAAGGCGACACAAAAGATTTTCTAGGGAGAGTTTTGGGCCATTCGGCCAAAGGTCAAGTGAAAATGCTGAAATGTCACCTTTTTTCTCTATATCTGGAGAAATGGCTTGAGGTGTCTTCATGAAACTTAGCACAAATGCATGTACTGCCTGACAGTGATTCTCTTGGAAATATTTTTGGGTCATAAGGTCAAAGATCAAAGGACAGGTTAAAAAGCTGAAATTCTACTATTTAATGCTGAAAAGTGCACTATTTCTTTGTCCATTGGAAATTAGTCAGTGCATGCATTTACCTAAACTAAATGTATATAATAATGCATTACTGCACAGTGATTCTGTGGGGAAAGATTTTGGTCATGAGGTCAAAGGTCAAATCAAATTATTAAACTGTTTCAGTTTTTTCCCACATTTTGAAAATGGCTCAGTGTTGTCACGAAATTTACAGATAGATATTAAAGGTATTGTTTACCATCGGGGAGCAGCGGTTTAAAGATTTTTTGAGTTGTCACATCTGATGCATATGTGTAGGTCAGTTGTATCACAAAACATCCTACCATATAAAATTTTTGCAATAGAGTCTAAAATATTAGGAGATATCATTATTTTTCTCATTAAAGGGAAGATAAACCCCAAGAACAATGTGGATTGAGTGAAAGCAGCAACATTAGTAGAACACATCAGTGAAAGTTTGAAGAAAATCGGACAATCGATGCAAAAGTTATGAATTTTTAAAGTTTTGATGTTGGAACCGCTGGATGAGGAGACTACTGGAGGTTATGACGTATGAGTGGACAACAATACCAAGAAAATATAAAGAAAATACTACAAAAATCAATTTTTCATGAAAATTACAAATTCCATCAACTTGATATTGACATATGTTAAGGGTAGCAATTATTCCCCCTGCTTTCTGAAAGCGTTTGGTCCACTGCTCTTTCATAATTCTAGAAAAGTGAATTTTTGTTGAATTTCCTTTATATTTTCTTTGAATTGTTGTCCACTCATACGTCATATCCTCTAGTAGTCTCCCCATCCAGCGGTTCCAACACCAAAACTTTAAAAATTCATAACTTTTGCATCGATTGTCCGATTTTCCTCAAACTTTCATTGATGTGTTCTACTAATGTTGCTGCTTTCACTCAATCCACATTGTTCTTGGGGTTTATCTTCCCTTTAAACTATAACTGTAGACAGTTTATTCTAGAAACAATTTTATAATAACTGTTGTTCGCATTCTGTATATTTAACAATACTTAATATTGATTATACTGATAAATATTTTACATTGGTTGTTCCTATCCCTAACCCACGTTTTAGAACTATTCTGGAGCACAAAAACTGGATTTTGTTTCATCTGCAAATGGTAAATAATGCCTTGAAAAGTATTTTTAAAGAAGGTTGTGGACCATTAATGCAAGTAATCAGCCAATGGTGTGCTATGTAGAATTACACCGGAGAGCTAGAAAACCTGGTGTGCGCAGTGTAAGTATACACCTGCCTGCCTGTAGATGAGGAATCATTGCTTAGAGTGTAGGTAACAGTAAAGTGCACAAGTATAAACTTGGAGACGTTGATGTTGCTGACACTTGATCTATTAAGTGCATAGTTGGCAACTAAGTTTGTAGAGACAGATGAAATGGAAAAAAGTTATTTGAGTTCTTTTCCAGGTGCTATGATGGAACATCATCATGTATAGTGTTTTGTTTTGTTACTTACGATACAATCTATTGATTGTAATTTATTGATTTTAATCCCGCTGTGGATGATCAGTCACATGAAACTATAAGCCTGTAGGCTATACCCTGACTGAATCGACCATGCCCTAGACCTTGAAAAGACTGGCATGGATGTAACAGGTGTTTGAGGTTTTTGTTATGACAGTCAGGCAGGTGTATTCTCAGTTGTATTGTGCATTGGAATAATATACCCTCTGCAGTTTAATACTGAATGTGCTTAGTTTCCTTATTGTTTCAGGGTGCAACCATTTTGTGACCCAGGAATCTCTGGATGAATCAATGCCTCTGACCTTGAAGATGGAAGACAAAAATTGTAGCCTGCAATTGGTCAATGTCATTTGCACATGAGACACATCTTGAAAGACAGAATTAAGAGCGTGTCACATAAATTGACTATTTTATTGATTGATATTCACTGCTTCCATAGAGCATGGCATGCATCTTTTTTAAAGATATCTCTGTGGTCTTGTTACCCTAGATTTTGGACTGTTTGTCCATTTTCTAGCCATTGTCATAGCACGACACACACTACATGTTTTGTGCAGTGTGATCCTGTATATCTGTGAGACATTGCTCTTTTTGGTATCAGGCATTTATACCTCTTGATGTGACTAGTGTGTTATACATTATTATGATAAGGAAAATGATATCAAAATAGTCCAGAATCTATGCTGTGGCATTGCAGTTGATGCTATGTTGAAAGGTCCAAGTGCCCAATGCATTTCATAACCAAGAATACTTTATATGTATGTTATACTGTACAGTGCTTTTGTACTCCAGATTTCTCAAGTAGACCAACAACTTGCACAAATATTGAGTCCCACACAGTGCATAATGTAATAGGATGTAGGTGGGATATCATAAACATTTCTTTTGAAAAGGGATGATATATTTTTTTTCTCTCATGGCATCAATGTGGTTCTCAATCACAAAGTCAGCTACACACAAACTTGTCTCTCAAAGGTCCCTATTTGCAAAATATTATACTTGTGCATTAATGGCATGTACAGTTTGCAGGTAAGATTAAGGAGACACAGAATGAGTATTGTCCAAAGGATTACACTCGTGCGTTACTCAAGCTGTTCTAGGGAACTTACACGATAGCCACACAGAGCAGTGGGCCTGTCATTAATCAGCCAATGATGTGCTTCCTAGCATCACATCTCACTGAGAGCCATAAACCTCATGTGTGAGGTGTAAGTTATGTCCTTTATGTCTGTGAGGAATCATTGCTAAGATTTATGGACAGCAATATTTTTTTTTTTTTTTTTTTTTTTTTTAGATAGGTGATGGTGATACGAGTAAAGCTCAAGTGCCATATTCTATAGGGCCTAAAAAGATGTCTGTAATTTAGGGCAAACACAGCTCTACACTCCCCCTCCCCCCCCCCCCCCAGAATGGGGGGGGGGGGGGGATGTTTTAAAGCTGCCGTGATACAAGCAGTTTCTAGAACAGAAAATCCTGGAGGTATGAATCACAGAAGAACAACACATAATCATTATTTTTTCTTCTTGATAGAATTTTGTCATTTCTACTTTTTAAAAAAAAAAAATCTGTGATATTCACGGAAATGATTCAGTGTATAGAATCCAGTGTGTTTGAATTTCCAGCGTACTGAATGCAGGCATAAATACTTGTCATACATCAGCTGAACTCTTTTGCCAAGAATCCAATATGCGAAATGAGTGATATGTTTCATTATCAAGCATTTTGATATTTTTGTTCTATATCATCTTTCTCTCTTTCTTCTCTCTCTCTTGTAGTGTAGGCTTTACACTTTTATGTGTTTGATTGTCATTCTTGATATGTTTCTATGCTGTATAAAGAGAGGGCAGTGATTATTTTCCATTTGTAGCTTATTACAGTGCGATTCAGGAATATTTTGTGATTTTTTGACAGGGTTCAATTCTAATATGATGGCAGCTTGTGCGCAAGATTTATCAGTAATTGCCACAGAGTATATAAACTGGAAATTGAATGTATTCATATGTGGTAAGTAGCTGTAAGGGTCTTGCAAGTGCATGATACCATGTGTGGTTTATATAGTCACCTGTTTTCTCGTATAATGAAACAGGTGCCATGTGCTGTATAGCTGTAGACAGTATATATAATCCTGAGCATTTTACTGACAACTGACAAGTAGAAATTTTGAAATGTATTGGCCCAAGATAAAAGGAAACATAAAAGTCTGTTTTGTATCTTCGTTGCCCAATCTGACCACCTAAAGATATTCTTTTTGGAAGTCTGTTGGCCCGACATTAATTTTTAATGGCTCATGGCCATCAGGTCACTGCTCATGTTTAGCCCTGTTACTCAACATACACCGGAATTATTGTTCCAAAGGTCATTAAAACAACTTTCATCTTAAAAAAAACCCCCAAAAGTGTACTTATCCCTAGATTGATATGTCATCTCACAACGAGGTAGATTGCATTGACTATTTTCAGAGATAGTTGATATTATGAGTATTTTTTTTTTTTTTTTTGCACATGGGTCAGTGGTACATGGTAAATAACCAACTAAGCGGTGTATACTTACTATGCAAATTTTGTTATTTGCTATTAGGTTTTGCATGTTGGAATGGTAAAGGTTGAATATCAACAATTTGTCCCTCTCCTTTTCAGGGAGGGGGGGGGGGGAGGGGTCTGGCTCCTTATTTAATACCAAATGTCCTACAGGTATCGAGCTTTTCATGTCGTCTCCATTGTATATGCATATTGGAAAAGGGGAGGGGGCAGATACTGTACGAGCTGAAATTTTCGCGGTGGTTTTATTTTTGCAAATTTCGCGAATTGCCTTTGAACCGCAAAAATAACAACATGCGAAAATAACAACGCGCAAATAATTAAGTTCAGTTAGACCCTCGCAACCGTGAAAATATCTGTACGCGAAAATTTCAGCTCGTACAGTATTGAACTCAATTCATTGTGCCTTCTCTCACAAAGTGTTCATCATGTTTCTCATTTTACTGTCACATTCTTATTCTCTCTCACTCTCTTGGCTAGTTTCTCAATCCATGTACTAAACATGTCTTCCAATCTCTCTTTTTCTCTTGTATATTAATCTCTATTCATGTGCTTTCTCATTTCTGACTGAAATCTGATGTGTTTTACAGAGTTTAAAGGCTGATTACTTAATCATGAAGGTGTGCCAGTGGGCATTTGAAAGTTTTCTCATTTTCAGTATAAGGAATGAATAAAATCTAATGTAAGTATGCGAGTGGTACCTTTGAATATGAGATGAGGCTTCATCTTGCATGAATTGACTGAAATCAAAGTGTAGATAATACCATTTTGTGTGTCATTTGAGACCATATGTGCCTGTTCATCGCACAAGTTGACATATAATGTCAAAAATCATGTATATTTATTTTCTTTCTCTTTTTTTTTTTTTTGGGGGGGGGGGGTTGATCTTTATATTCATACATGTATGTATACTTAATTAAGTTGAGAGTTACAATGTTGTTCAGTATGACCAACAGACTATAGGGTGTGTTTAATTTGCAGATATGTATGCACATCCAAGCTTGGAAGACAGATCTTGGTTTGATTGTTACATAATCAGTTACATTGATAAGTTCAATTTCAGATATTGGTGGCATTATGTTATCATTGTTAAATTGTCTTACAACGGTGTCTATGATTCCTTTATGTGGAGGATTCCAATGTCAGCAAAACAAAATAAGATAGAGCTGTTTAAAAAAAGTTTTCCAAGACTAGTATGTGTAGAAATGCGTACATTTGTATTGATGTAATCCATATATGCTTTATGTAGTGCTGGCCTGAAAGTAAGAGAAAAAGTTCACATTTGAAAAGTACAGTTTACCATTGGGAGCAGTGATTTAAAAAAAAAAAAAAATTCAAGTTATCACATTTGATGCATATGCATAAGTCAGTTGTATCACAAAGCATCCTACCATCTAAAAATTTTGCAATAAAGCCTAAAATATAAGGAGATATTACTATTTTTTCAATAAACCATAACTGTATACGGTTTATTCTAGAAACAATTTTATTATAACAATTGTTCACATTTTGTATATCTAACAATACTTAACATTGATTATACCGATTAACATTTTACATTGGGTATTTCTATCTCTATTTTGAAGCACTGAAGCTGGGTTTTGTTTCATCTGCAAATGGTAAATGATGCCTTCAATGGTAACTATTATATTGATCATGTCACCAAAAGTGGTAAAGAAAATGAAGTTGTGAAGGTTTGGTAGCAAATATTCCCTTGTGGTTCATTGTGATGAACATACTGTAACATAGGGTTGTGTAGAGGAAGAAAATATGAGATTGCTTCAGGCTAATGTTAAATTGTATTGTTATCAGTATCATAATAATTGTAACCATGGTGGCAACAATGATAGTTATGAAATAATGTGTGCAAGGACAAAAATGCTAATAACTAAAATAAGGAATATGTTATGTGTTGGGGAGCATGTGTTGTTGTGGGTTATATTTAGAGTTGCAACTGTAGATGTTTTAAAGGTGTGATGTAATAATGGTTATGGCTGATGATAAATTCTGTGATTATGCTTGTATTGTTTAATTTCTTTGTTTAACAAGGTTTGCAAGTAGTCTTGCTGCATATGGCCAATTTTGAGACCTGTACGGGTGTTGTCACTTTACCGCACAAAGCACAGCTCAGTACTGCGGGGCATTTTTTCTCTCTGATCACATGGACCAGCCAGGGACAGAATGTGGTTAACATGCCTGACTAGCTGTGTGCTATGCAGCTTTTACTGTGCCAGTCAAAACAGTCAATGAATTATCTTGATTTTAGTCTTGCAAGGTGTTCAGATGCAAAACATTTACACAAGAATGGTATAGCTATACCAAAACGATATAGCTATATGATGAATTTATACGTCTGAACGCTGACTAACGAAACAACGTATAACGAAACGACGTATAGCGAAATAACGAATCAGCATTCCATCATGTCCATTGTTCATCTGAACGTATGGCGACCGTAGAACGGTATAACTGGGCGTGGCCTAATGGGAGCAAGCACAAAAGGTGACCCTATACCTGTCACTCATGATCATAACGACAGGCGCAGTGAGAAACTGCACATCTATACAACATTTTTCCAGAATGGTTGAAATTAACGTCTGAACGGTCTGTTGGGAATACAATGATTCTTTATACGTCATTCCTTTATTGAGTTTTGGTATAAACTGGCTTACGTCTGAGCAAGGGGTTGGATAAGTCAAGCATTGGTTATTGAGTGGGTGAGGAGACATTTTGCCATATTATATCTCTGTCTAGTGATGAGACAATAAGTCTTCATATTACCCAGCCTTTGATGACTTTGAAGCACTCATATTCTCTCCATGTCTATCTTTGGAAAAAAAGGTGTCCCAGTTTGAACTCGGGGCATTAAAAATGGTGCTTTATGTTAACAATTTCTCAAGTATGCATGTATTTGAGGGTAATCTTGCTAATGAAATATATTTTATGATTGAGTAATTCTCATGAAATAAATTAGAAACTTTTAACATCAAACAATTTTAGTTGTTTCCATGTGTCCATTTTCCCTTTTGTCATTTGTCCCATTCTGTCATGTTATATAAAGTATATCTGCTGAGAGCATACACTATTTGCTATTATATAACACCTAATTAGATCCTTGTCATTTGATTGGTTGTTTGACATTGATTGGTCGGCCCATTTCACTATGATGTCATCATCCTTGCAATTGTGGCTCCATTTACCGTGCAATTTTGGATCCATACGATTTGCTCCATTGCACGCACTCCGAGAGCCCGGCACACTACGCATGTAAAACGCTTGCATTTGCATTGTGTATGTGGCAGCGCGCTAGCGTAAAGCCCTCAGTGAGCACTCTCTCAATCTCAGATCCGGCACATTCTCTCGTTTCTAAATTCATAAAACACCAAATAACAAGGATTTATTTTAGGCGTTACATAAAACAAATAATAAATGTTTTTCATTCGTGCAATGGACAGAATATTCCATTTGATGAAAAATGAAATCTTTGATCCATACAACTCAGCTACGCCTCGTTGAATGGATCGTGTCATCTTTCACCTCATGAAATATTCTGTCCATTGCACTCATAAACATTCATTATTTGTATAACATTGCTCATTGGGTCATAGTCATATACACGTACATTGAATTTATTAAAGGGGCTTGCCAGGCCGAAGAAAACTTTTGTTTATCTATTTGGCTGTGGAAACTCCACCAAATGCCAGTGAAGTATATCTAACATAGCTTTGATTGCTGTGAAGAGAAAACCAAGAAATGATTATGAGCAATTATGGAATTTATCTACTAGATAAAGTCCATTTGTCAGTTTGTGCAATTTGGATGATACATGTAGGTCCAGTGCTCAATTTACATTGCTTCAAAATAATGAAATCCACCTATGGTGGGTGTAGACTTCCAAATTATCATGCATGCATGTATGATGGTTGTGATTGGGTGGGTGCATGAAAAGGCCAGTGATATATCTCTGTGTGTTTCATTGATAGTCTTGGATGATGTATCAATACGGAGCATCAACCTGGCAAAGATTGCTCAAATGTTAGCCTTTTGCAGTATTGAGATGAAAATGGTTGATATTATGTTTGTGAGTGGTTTATCTGTCGTATACAGGGGCGGATCCAGGAATTCCAAACAGAGGGGGCACACACCCCACCCCCAATTTTTCTTTTTATTTCTTTGTTTTAACAAAAAACGGGGGGGGGGGGCACCCGATGCACCCCCGCCTGGATCCGCCATTGGCACAGCAGAAAGGAATTCTTGCTCTGACCCAAAATATATACAGTGTATACCGATGATGTGGTTCAATGAATGCAGAAATATTTATACATGTAGTGGAACATATAAGGAAGTTTTGGTTGAAACTGTGCAATCATTTCCGGATATGGCAACTACAAAACTGTAATATCACAGTATGGGAATGATATATAAAATATATAGGATTTCATGTGTTTTTTTTTTTTCATAGCATAATGAAAGAGCTCATGACCTACTTCTGCAGAAGGCAGAGGGATTCATAATTATTACCATAGGGATATCTTGGTAACAACATGAGAGAATATGGGCTTTGTCCAAAAAAAAAAAAAAAAAAAAAAAAAATAATGAAAAAAAAAAAACAACTTGTGGATCATGCGATGCCTTTTTAGAAGAGTATTTTACCCTAAATGAAAACTGGCAAGTGTGATCTGTGCTGATTTTCTTTACTTTGTTTTGAACAGATTTCTGTTTTCATATCACAAAGTGTAACACTAGATGTAACAAGTTACAAGTTACAAATGCAGCTATTCTGATAGTTAACTGTAGAGGGAGACATGTCATAGTTGTGGATTAAGCCCATCTAGTCCCAGAATACACTACTGATATGCACTCAAGCAAACTTTTCTTTCAAATATATACATTTACAGATCACAATGGTAATAAACACTAATGCAAGATTTTTTTTTTTTTTTTTTTTTTTTTTTTTACTGTGAGAAGAGTTTTTAAGTTACAGATTTCTTTATTATTTGTAGCCATTTATATTCATGATGCATCTCACTTGATACATTGAGAACACTAAATTTTGAGAGTGCTTACCGAGATTTCATCAGGAGAGGATTTACCAGTAAAATATCATTTACTTTACTTCATTCACCAATTGTAAAAAGATTGAAATAAGGGGAACACTGGTTGTGCAGTGTAAATAAGTCTCGCGTCTGTTGCAGTCAGTATGCAGCATAATATTTGCAAATTTACACACTTAGTCACAGGAGAAGATGTGACTGCTTCTTAAGCTATGAGCAGATGCTTCCACTCAAATATAAATCATGGAATTCCTTAAAAAATCAAGTCGTGGGAAATAAGTCGAGCAGTCCCCCCCCCCCCCCCATATCTATCTTCATAATGTTTATAAGGGCCTACATTCTATTGTACCTCCAAACCCACTGATATGGTAATACAGTGCACTCCCGTTATAACGAACACGGTTATAATGAAATTCCTGTCACAACGAAATACAAATTTAGGCCGTAACATTATCCTCTCTATGTTTTTTATTCTTTATTTGTTCGGTTATAACGAAATTTCAATATAACGAAAGAAAATTGCCGGTCCCAAGGACTTCATTATAACAGGAGTCCACTGTACATGTACTACATGTATAATCTCCAAATATAGCTCTTTATCAGTCAATATGTCAGATAAGTACAGGGACAAGCCCAGTCACGTAGTTTTGATTTCTTTTTTGTCAATCTTTCCACAATTTCTGCTCCGACATTCCCGTGTCCTAATCATTACACATGTATATGAAGGCCCTATTCCCTCATCTTTTGTAACTTGGTAGGGATGGAAAAGAGTAATTACACACACTGTACCATCATGAAGACATAAATTATCTTCCTTCATACACGTCTCTCTCATCTGACTATGACAAAGGACTTCGCAGGATATTGTCGGGGTACCATGTACAAAGGATGACTTCACTTAGTACTAACAAATTTCACAATTTGATGGTGGTTGTTTCTATTTCATTCAGGTTTGTGGCTGTGAAGTTCACTTTCTATTTTTAATGATGCTTACTGCCGGTTCTATTCAATTAAACTTTTGTGCTAAAAGGGATGTTTTGCTGAGTGGCCTCTATCTACAGGAAGTAAAATTGTTACTGAATGTTGTGTAACTAAAGGCAATCACTGTACTGTACTATCACTACCATCTACAAATAAATTCCTAGTATCACTGTCAGTATTAGTAGACACACATAATATATATGCACAGACATGCAAGGAAAGACAGATGTAGAGCACATTATCACATATCAGCTCCACTTTTGACATATACAACACACACAAGACTATGGTCCTTGTATAACCATGCAATCCATTTATTGTACAATATGTGTGTCATTTACAATTGGTTGACAGTATTTTCAGACTTGGAAACCACTTTGATCACAATAAATGTATAAAATAGTCATCATTTTGCACCTGAAGTACAACAACGTAGCCCTTTTTGTGTAAGCTTAACCTATTCAGACGAGAATGAAATAAAAACAAACAACAAAAACATAAAAATTATCCATCATGACTCATCATTAGCTTTACACTACAGGTCACATTGATACAGTATGGGAAAAAGATGAATGGTAGAACATGCGGAGTCCAAGAAGTAAAAGCTATGCATCAGACTCAGACAAATGATTGAACTGTTCAGTCTGTTCTGATATATAATGTTGAATTAATTCTAAAAGCACAGTGAAGTTAATGGAGGAGCAGTTTACGTAAAAGAAAAATGAATTACCAATGCTGATCTTAGAACCCGTATTACTTCAGCATTGGGTGAAGCAATGTCATGTTATCAGCACCTTTTTTTTCTTTTTTTTTGCAGGGAAAATTAAATATAAGATGGGAATAAAGATAAAAGCAAATGATGCACCATGCTATACCCCAGGTTGCAGCGTTGTGTCGCGCCATATTGTGTTTATAAGATATTCAGCTTCACCCTGCCATCATTTTCCCCAAATTTTAGCATCTGCGATAATGACACAAATGACAAGTCTGCCCTGTTGTGACTTTCTTTTTCACCATAGTTAAAATAATGATAATAAAAATACTCTTTTTTTTTTTTTTTTTCCAAACATATTATTACAATATTGAATTGTAATTCACAATGAGACTATTTCAATCCATGAACCTGTCCCATGATAACTAATACTTTTACATTTCCATGGACTGGTAATGCATAGTGTGGTGCTGCTGCCTACAGAGTGTGACACAGAGATCACTGGTGTAGTGTGTGATGAGCAGCACTGATGTTATGATGCTAAAACTGCACTGTTGAGCTCATTGTTGCAAGAAAAAAAAAATCACTGTCACCCATTTGTTGGTAATCCAGGTAAAGCATCAAAAAACAAATAATTCAACAAAATGGCAGATTTCATTTTGGTACCCCAGGGTACCACAAAGGTACCACAAACTGCATCATATAAACCATTCCCACTGTTAAAACAAGAGTCCCTAAAACCCCCAGAACAACAAAACACCTATAGTTGGATGCTTGGTCAATACATGAGCGTCTTGGTTCACAGATCAAATGTTGTATACATTGTTTCAAAATAAGCTTAGACAGGACAGTACGATATATAATGTATTTCTCACATGTATAGGGCTACTACAGATATCCAGTCATGGAAAACTGGAGAACAACATTCAAAGAAGTGGACGGTTTGCAAGCGGCTCCACACATCATAATACAGTACAGTCACGAGAAGATAGAAACTCCACAATAAACTTGACATAATTTAAAATGTATGGGGCAGCACAATCCTCTTTTGACTTGGCAGGCACTCAGCCAATATCAACAGAGGTTAGTATGTATCACATTCAGTCTTTCTCTCGACAGGGACTCACCTGTTCCAAGACAAGACACTTACCAAACACAGAACATCTCACCAGTTCAAGGGTTGTTACCTTGTTCACTGTTGAAACTCTATATTCCATATTTATTTACACGAACCTGTAACATGCCTCATGATCATACACAAATATAATGCACTTTACAAAGACCAACAACAGCAAATTATAACCACTTTATTACTCAATCGAACTTGGATCATATACTGCAATACATTGCGAGTGAAATTTCCTGGCTTCACAGACATTATTTGAGTTATTCAAGCGAATACATGTATTACCCTTTCAAGCTGCTTTCAGGGAGGGAGACATCAGGAAAAAAAAAAATAAATAACAACATGTGCAGCACCAGTGCATGCATTGATAATGATATGCCAGGTAATAGATACATCTTAGCAGATGTATTTGCCTTTACAGTTAAACAGAATAATCACATGTTCACTTTATCACACATAAGCTATAATGGATGAAACAAAAACTTATATTATCTGTTGAACCCGTATACCAGATTATTATTTTTTTTTTTTTGACTGCTAAATTACTATGAAATCCCATGCATGCTTCTTGTAGCGTTATAAAGTGAGAGCACAATACCATATCAGTATTCAATTAGGGCTTACGATGCCATAAGGATGTCATAGAATGTTAAATACCTACACAGTCCTGGTGTCTTGTGTATATTCCTCTACAAGTTTACAAAATGAACAAGGATAACTTGTGACCAGAAAATTTATGTCCTCTCAGAGAGAGAATTGAAGCCATTAAACACAATCCCTTGGGCAATTTTTTTTTCTTCCACTAATCATAATATAGTTTGAAGGCATCGCATTTCCATTAAACATCCGACTTTTAGTTCACACAGTGTATATTTGCATGACAGGTTCAAGCAGGGAGGTGGGAAGTGTGGATATTGCTTTACTAGTATGTAATACCTTCATCATGTTATGCCTATTAACCCTAATCAGGCTGGGCTTTTTTGGCTATGCTATATCGGGGGGGGGGGGATTCCGCCCCCCCTTCAGATCTCGCCTATGGAACGCGCGATTGCGCCGAAAATCGGCACACGTGACGCCCGCGACGTATTCTATCAAAATGTATGGTTGCTTTCTCCGAAAAATTTTTCTTATATTTTATATTAATTAATTATTGTAATTTATGCATAAAATCAGTTTTGGGCTCTAAATCACTTATTAATGCTCCAATTAAGCTAATTTCTTTTTTCAAATGTTTCTTGTATCATTCTTCTTAGACATAGGATAAAAAAAAATCTGTATCGAAATTAATTTCTTATGTATTTTATTGTTCTTTGAATTTCTTATGTATATCTTTGTTTTTTGTTTGTTGTTTGGCCAAAATTTGTCACAGACATTTTTCGAAGCATTAGTATGCTAAAATGAATTTATTTCGGCTATTCTAAGTGAAGATATGAATTTTTATGTGAACTAATTGAAAAAACACAATTTGCATTGGATTTGTACACAAAATCACGTTTTGGAGCGATTTTGGGGTTGACAAACTTTTTTCGAACGGGCGTCGCGTCAAAACGGTACGCGCGGGCGCAACAATTTGGGTCTCAAAAGTTGCGCGATACTTGAAAGAAAAAAGTCATGAAACATCACGGCGGGAGCTTATCGCGTTGCGAAGATATTGCGCGAAACGTCGAGGGGGGGGGGGGGCAGATTCCGCCCCCCAGCCTGATTAGGGTGAAATCACTTAAAAATGTCACTTTTGAGTATGTGACAAATATAACATATTAACACTAAAGGGAAAGTGAATACAAAAAAGTATCTGGACAAAGGAGAGGAGACGACAATTTTCTTAAGCAAATTACTAACGATACCAAAAAAAGAGTCAGTAGGGATAGCCCTTGTCTGAGTATGACAGTATAATCTATGGGCCAGCTCTAAACCCGCTCCTAAATCTCACCAACAACAGACTTTCCTGATGGAATATTTGCTAGGTCTAAATTACCCCTATGACAGACACAAAATCAAGAATGACCACACAAAATAAATAAATAAATAAATAAATGAATAAATAAATAAAAATAAAAAATAAAGGGTGATAATTCTCCAAGCTGATTCAATTCATATCTCTGCCACTGGACACTTGCCCTGCAAGACCAATTAGGGACCATTCACTGACTGCCTGTGATTTTTATTTTTATTCATCCATCAAGGCACTTGCAAGTTGATGTAAATTATGCTCCAACAATTGAGGATCCAGAGGAATAGTCATAACCAATAAAAACAACAACATCAACAATGTGGCAATAAATCCCTCATTAAACAGGGGTCCTTGTAACCACTTGAGCTCATCTGTAATGTCATGGATGATTCACAACAATATTGGATAAAAATGTACACGTGCAATTTCCCAGAGTTTAACAGAATGCCTACACAGAGTATAAAGTATGCCATATTTCAATTGTTTACATAAAACCTCAGTGACGGAAGCTGCATATGATACGGTTACATCTCTGAATGCTATAAATAGATTACTAGTGTCTGTAAAGGGTATCCTAGTAGCCTGTGCACTGGAATCATGTAGAAATGCAACCAGCCTCTAGGATCAAACCACATTGCACAATGTACATTAACGCAAGGGACATTACCAAAATCTGATCAGCTAAAAAAAGAAAAAGAAAAAGACAGAGAGATAAGAACAATATAAAAGTTCTTCAAATAAGGGGCTGCACTGCTTGTCACTTGTTGCACATTACATTAACACAAAGAACATTAGTGTCTTTTGTGGTGACAGATAGAAACAAAGAAAATTCAATATTGTAATATCAGCTACAATGTTTCTGCATACCTTGTAGCATTTACCTGCTGCCATTAAATATTGACTTCATACAATCCCTGTCATGCCCCTAACTTGCCAAATCATTACTCTTTTTATTTCATTTCGATTTTTTAACACAGCAAAACTCTTGCTGAATTATAGCATATTATTCTTGAAATTCCCTTTTGTGCACTATTCAGTTTGTGTACAGAGCAACCACACGATGCATATAATTTCCTGAGTAGCAGAAGCTGATGTTCATGTTTGACTCCTACTCTATGGTTTGCTAAATGTCATATTGTTTCATGTACTTCATCATACCATACACGATGAAATCAGACACACTGAATAAGAGGGGATCGGCTTTGCCCAGGCTAAACTGCATACTGCTTGATGGGAAAGTATTTCGATTTCAACAAACTCCCATAAGAATTGGGAAAAGGCAATTTCGCAGTCAATGGTAGTTTCTGAAAAGCCTACACTGGCTGTGAGTAAATATGAAGATTTTCACCTTGACTTCACACCATTTTTATATTCTGCTGCACATGACACTGATGGATCACTCTGCTGTACTATCCATGAACAAAGCTACATGACAATTACTGTATACTAGATATTGCTCCACAGTGGGCTTTAAAGCTGAATCCTTAACATTGATGGTGACTTTTGTATGATGCTTCTCAACAATAACAAAATATTGCTCGGTCAATAGTGCCAGCTAAGATGAAATTTGACTTGGTATTTCTTTGGTTACCTCGTAAACAAAAACAACCATGACAATCTCGATATCTGGACAGACAGTGCAAGACTGCAACACCTTCTGCATTCCTGGCCAAAAAAAAAAAAAAAAAAAAAAGCGAAAGTACTGGTCATGTCACACATCAGTGTAGTATATATATACAGAGTTTGTTAGGATCCCGTATCCTCCAGATAAAAGTTGTACGTCAACTTGCATGTCTTTCATTCCTCCTCATATTGAGTTATCATTCTACACAAACCAGAACTGCCAAGAATGGGGTTATCTGTGCATGAATGGAAACATGGATACTGGGATCAGAGATGGGGAGAGTGCAGTCAAGGAAACATTAAGGAGGTGGATGTTAGTGGCAGATCCACAACCCCTTTAGGGGGTTGCAATTTGCTTTGTTATTAGCAGCTACATATGACATTAGCCAACTTGGCAATTTTCTCTTGGCAAATCTCATTACTGGGTATGATATTGACAGGTGTAAGACTACTTTGAAAAACATTCTAGCATGGAAGTGTGTCCTGCAAATAACTGCCATGGACACATAACTTTGTAATCGCTGTGCTTGTGTTGGTCCCGACAGTGCGTCAACATGGAAAATATGACTGTAGTGTGGATGTCACGCAGACTGATTATCAGAAACAAAGCCAACTGCAGAGCAATGCTCTCAAGAATCAAAAGAAAAACAGAAATCCTTCACAAACTGATAATCTTCATGCAATGCGTGCAGTCAAGTTGATGAGACTCAGAGAGGCAGTGTAACGACGACGGTTTGCTGCTGCTGTTTGGCCTTGGCATGAGTGAGTATGTGTGACTTGAGGTTTGTGGACTGGGCAAACTTCTTGTTGCAGCCATCAAAGGGGCAGACGTACGGCCGGTCGCCGGTGTGGATTCTGACGTGGGTACGCAGATTGAAGTCCAAAGAGAACCGCTTGCCGCATCCTTCAAAGGTGCACTAGAGAATTGAACGCAAGGATAACATCACAATTAAAGGTAAAATGACAACGGTACACATTACAACAACATTGAGTGGTGTGACATGTATCAGCACCCAAAATATCTCTTTGACATTTGTGAGCAGCCCTCATCCAGAAAGAGGTATCACTATCAGGGTTTTGATTTTCATGACAAATGGCCTTTTTGCCTAATGTGTCTAGAGCTGTACATCCTTTTGAAACAACCCTTCTCTAATCTATGTGTTCACAGGAAAGATTTATGTGTACATTCCAAATTTTCAGGATGAAATTTTTATCTTACTTGCCCACGGTTCACAGAACTTCTTAAAATATAAATACAATGTACCTGTACAATGTAGCCTACCTCTAAGAACATGGTTTTGAGAAAGAGCACATAGCACAAGCATTATCACTGACAAATAACACTGAAAACTGAAGGGGATTATTTGTAAAGCCATCACATTACATTTTCTGTTTCATATGCTGTCCTGCTTTATTCTTTTCTTTGTACTAAACTGTCTTCTCCTTTGTCATATTACTGGCACCAATTCCCTGTAAACACAATCATCTGTGTAGAATTAGCTGGTGATTGTTCTACTCTGTTCCAAGGGCTTTTCTCATAACAGCATAGACAAGGCTCTTGTGTGTTTGTATCAGCCTTTTATGTTGCCCTCTTGTGTTCACTATCTGCATTAGCCAACGAAAAAAGGACAAGGCAACTTTGGCACCACCGCTGGTTCTAATGAGGTTCATTGTCTCCGCCCACTGGCCCGTCAGTCACGCGCATAGGGTCCAAATATGGCTTATGCGTAAAAGTGCTCTTCATGCTTTTTGTATGTGCAGTAGGTCCTGTTACTGTCCTGGTACTGTTGACAGGCACTTCAGAAAACCAATGGGAAATGTTACCTCTAAACTTGCAAATTGTCCCCCAAAAATACCAGGTGGTATTACAAGCTGCCCTTTCTGTTATTGAGCTACAGAGGGCGTTATTGCTTTGGAAAATACTGCCTGGGCAGCGGGCTATTAACAGCACAGCTGCCAGGTATCCCCTTTGCTGCAGGGGACTTCCTGAGAACTTCAAGATATCTTCATGTCTAGATGAGAGAATATAAAAATCTTCTTGATTCTGAAAGTGTTTTGCCCATTGAAATGCATGCATTAAGTAAATGTCTTCCAGATGGCTCTTTGGAGTCTCCTTGATTTCAGAGGGTGAATGTTAACAGCTGTGTAACAGTGGAGCCGATCATTACCTGGAAAGGTTTCTCGCCAGTGTGAACCAGCTGGTGTCTCTTTAGTTTGGAGCTCTCCACGAAGGCCTTCCCACACTCAGCGCAGACATGTACCCTGGGTCCGTGGGTGTGCAGGTGCTTCCGCATGGCGGAGTTATCACGGAACATTTTTGTACAGCCCTGGGTGATGAATAAACAGTTACCAATTCATAAACATTAGTAAAGCATACCACTTCAATGCCAACCATATGCTGATCTAATATAATCAGCAAAATCAATGTCATCAGTTGGACTGACCAATTCTGCTTGTGCATTCCTCCATGCCATCTCCAAGAATCATCCGAGACAGACTGGAAGTCCAGTGTCTCCTTTACATTACACTGTAGTTTCAAGTTGATTTTTATTTCACAGTTTGTTTTGTTTTGTTTTGTTTTTTAACCAGGCTCCCTCCCTCCCCCACCCCAAATACACACAAAATACAAACACTGCATGTTACTTAAAAAATTAAAGAAAACATGGACATTGGCACAGCAAATGCTCCAAATGAAATAACAATTAAAATTCCATATCCTTCCAGAGATTTATATGGGGCAACATAAACCATTTTTGAACATTTTTTCATACAAATATTCATCAAGATTTGCAAATTTTGCAAACAAAGCAAAAACTATGTTTTCCTCCTTGCTTTGACTACAATTGGTTGCCGAATAAATCTTTGCACATGATTATGACTGTCTAAAGTATCTCTAACTGGGAAGGGAAGGAGGCGCAAAGTAACACAACACAAATGGTACTACTGTATACATACCTTGTGAGGACATGCTATTGTACGAGGTACGTCATCATCCTTCGGCTTTTTGGGCTTGATTCTAGCAAGAAAAATACAAAATAATGATGGTAAAGAAATAGCGCATGCGACCATACTCTTTAAAAAAAAAGAAAAAAAAAAGAAGGAAGTTAACCTAGCTTGAGCCAAAATGTGAACAAAGAGCAGAGGCATTTTACTTCCTTTCCATGAAGCTGATGACAGGGCTGTAAACCTTAAAGCCTCACATAGCTGTTTAATAAAAACATTAGTGTTTGGAACAATGGCTCTGTCAACAGGTTCAGTTTTTGATAAACATCTCACTTTTTTGCATAACATAAACATTCAAGGAATCAGACTCCAAACAGCTTTATCACATTTCTGCTGTCACATAACTCCAGCAAAATTAGTCTACTTGGTAATGTCATACACTTTGTACATGTATTGTACATGTATGCTCTGAAAGTTTTGTTTGGTTTCAGTCACTTACTAACAGCAGATCTCATTAAGAAGGGCTGCCTATTGTCTATAAAAATGCACACAAACAGATACAATAAACATACACAGCACACAATCTACTTTGGGTATGAGGATGACACAGAAAAAATAATAATAATAATGGGGAAAAAAGCTAATCTGACAGAAAGACCGGGGAGGAAAGAAAGACAGGGATTTTAAGTGTTTGTGTTTATGCAAGTGTATGTGTGTGTATCAACTAGCATTTAACTCAAGTCTGGTTATAAGCCAGATTCATAATCATAATAATTTAATATTGCAGAAGATAAACATTGATTTTGGCAAAAAACAAACAAACAAACAAATAACCAAATCTATCCAAATTTGACAACTGCAGTAATAGCGGTTACTAAAGGAATATGCATTTACAGTATATGATACAGATATATTATACAAGTACACTGTACAGTGTACATGTACAATACTAGTAATCATGTCTTTTGAACATGTAAATATTTGCAGCCACTGGCACTGATAGCACTGACCATGACAATGTCTCAAGGAGGGGAAACTTTGAACTTTTATGAATGATAAAAAACAGGACTGCCAATTTGAGAGGTTCCAAAGAGCCACTACAAAGAAACAATGTTCTTGTGTGTTACATGAATATAACTACCGGTACACACTGTCGTAATTCACGAATTAGGAAGTTTTATATTTTGTTTTTGTTTTTCTTTTGTCAGGACATCTGTCTTTACTGCTTTGTTTTGTTTGTTTGTTTTTATCCAGGGTGCCTCCTCTTCCTGTACAATCAGGAATACTTGGTGGGACTGTAGTATCTATGTAGCAGCACAATAATACCCCCCCCCCCCTCAAAAAAAAAAAAAAAATGTCCACACAAGAGACACAAATAGATCTGTATACACATGTAAACATTTGGGTCACTTTCCATAAAAGATGTTAGGATAGCAAATCTTGCTAAATTGTAGAATAGCAACTTCCCGTAGCAACAGCCAATCAGAGAGCAGGATTCTTACCATAACCATGACACTTGACATTGCAGCAAGAGTTGCTATCATAGCAACTTCATATGAAATTGGACCCTGATGTACTTAAAAAAAAGTAAAAAAAAAGAAAAAAAGAAAAGGTCAATGTAAACATGTACACAAGTATAACCTATAAGACCATACAGGATGTCGGAAGTTACACATTGACACTCTGGACACACTGCACTGTTTGTACAGAACAAAACACCTCTAAGGAGAGACAACATGAGACACTAAAGACAAACTACATACACAGATTAATGGGGTTGACATACAACTTCACAAATACAACTGTACGTAGTGTACAATACCAACATAAAGACACACACACACACTAGACAAATGCTATTACAAAAGTATGATGGATATAGATGTACATACAATTGTAGTAAGATGTATAAGATGTATAAGATGTATAAGGGATAAATCAGTATAAATGCTCATGGTGTGATACATGTATATTCATGTATTTGCACATGTATAGAGTATGTGTTTTTTTGCACATGTATAGAGTATGTGTTTTTATATAAATAACCATGTTAAATCTGTCTGCTCTGTTGACCATCCATTTCCTACAACAAAGTGCACAAATTAGAAGTACATTTGTACATGTATTGTGTACCTGTACAGAAGTGCCTCATACTTGAAGTGGAGTACTTTAGGATATGTGTAATGGGATAAATATTATTAATAACTTAAGATCATTTTCTGGAAAAGAGCATTTTTGCATTGCAGATTCTAAATAGATTAAGCAACCCATGATGTTAATGTAACTTTCCCAATTTATGATTGTAAGATTACTGAAACAACAACACTTTCAGGTATCATGTGGATATATCTCTTTGGTCTACCCCTAGACATTTGTCTCTTCCTCCAATTTCATGTCTAAATTATCATTGAGTGATCTCTTTTGCACCAAAGCAAAATACTAAGTAATTGAAGACCCTACATCCAAAATTTGTCCCCACCTCCTCACAGATGATTGTTGGATAGAATGGGTTAGTGGGGACAAGACCATTCACAAACTACACACACCTTGCACACCTTGCAAATTCGGCCAACTGTTTGGGATCACTGAGATCGATTCCCGGGATCCCACCAGGAGGGAGCTTCTTCCCTGTCAGGTACTCCGAGTAGTCCGGTGGTTCGCACTCAAAACCCAGTGATCTGTCCGTGGCTGGAGGGGCGATAACTTGCTGTGGTGGTGTGACAGGGTCATCTGACAGCTGCTTCTTCTCTTCTGTTTTAGGAATCACAAGGGGGAAAAGTAGAATGACAAAAAAGTTAAAAACAGTTCACTGATGGAAGGTTGATTTTCCTTTCTAAATATCCTGAATGGTATGTCAGAATATGCGCTATATGTAGTGTTCAAAATCTTATGTGTCAGTACAGTATGTGACTTTAGCCACAAATGTGGAATACAGTGGTTATACTGTACTTGTACACAACATGTACATGCTTCTGTGTACTGAAAAAGAAATGAAGAAGAGTAAGACAGAGTACAGTATACCCCTTTGGTTTAGGTACAATTTCACACTAAATGACGATAGTTACTAATATGAATAAAAGTCAGTTCTTAGAACGCATAATACCATAAGATCTCTAAGAGTCTCTAGAGGAGATGCGTGTACAAATGGAAACAAAATCTTTCAGATATTTCTCTAATGTGGTGAAAGAGTATGGATAGCGGTAAGCCATTGTGTAATTGGAAAGACAATCCCCCTCCCAACCCTCCCCCTTTTAACTACAGATTTTACCTACAGTATTGTTACTTGCAAAATATTCAAATAGTTTTAATGAAATGGCACCTCTATCATTCTTGATTACTGGGACTTTAAGGACTTTAACAAGAATCTGGAAATAACAATGAAAACTAGCTGGATCTGACAACATTGCTATGATGGGATTCCCCTGAAAAAGGACATTTGATAACATTTGAATGCAAGGACACTACAAAGTACGTACATCTGGTAATAAAGGTGAGAAAACTTGTGTGTTGATACTCAAATTAAACATGCAACTCAAATTAAACATGCAACTAAAATGAAAAAAAAAATAATGAAAACAAGTAACCTCGAATTACACTGTATAAGATGATAATTCATTAATCCTTCTTCATACAAGAATTTAATCTTAAAATTTCTTTTTCCAATGCCACACGTACTGTACTGTAGTGTGTAATATTAAAGGTCATGTAATTTTCAGCTGATATATTTCTATTTTTTATTTGTGCTTGTCCTGGTAAGATGACTTTTGTGCATTTTTAATTCCCTGGAATGAAAACATTTAATACCCTACCGTTACATATTCAAGCAATATGTTGAGGTAGCATACTGTATGAGCTGAAATTTTCGCGTACAGATATTTTCGCGCATTGCTACGTAGGAGGACATTTTCACGTGTTGTTAATTTCGCGGTTGTGAGGTCTAACTGTACTTACAATGTACATTGTATCTACAACTGTATTCGCACGTTGTTATTTTCGCGGTTCAAAGGTGATTCACGAAAATAAAACCACCGCGAAAATTTCAGCTCGTACAGTACAATGTGTACTTTAATTTTTTGCACTATGTAGTTTCAGGTCACACAAAATGAGTAAAAATTTCCACACCATGAAGATTTTCACTTTTATAATACAGTGTACAATTGTATGTTGTACAGTTGTATAAACCGTTAAATGTACAGTCAGCAAAATTATTTATCTTTACTGGTGTTTCAGGAAGTCCAGCTCAATTTAAGAATGACTAAAAATTATGGCATGCCACTGGTTTCCTTGTTTAATTTCATTAGCCTAATCATCACCTACATGTACTTCAAATTATTATTGTTTACAGAATAATTCCATGAAATTTATTTATCTGTATTATCAATGGTTACATTAAAAAGGTCTCCAAAATCTTTATTTTCATTACAAAGTCGAGCAACATTAAAGAAACACACAGCATACCATGATTTTTTAGTCAATCTTAAATTTTAAGTTTCAACTAAAAGCACTTGCGCTAACTTTTGGTTTCCTTGTGAACAGCAACTTTGTAGAATTATGCTACATGTATCATATTTAACTCTCAAATATCATAATTTAATCATGTTATTGTAAAGGAGTAACAGATAAGTATATTTTTTCACATATGTATGTAGATACAATTGTGTTATGATTCAAAATGTTCAAAATGTTGTTGCTAATAAAACTTCAAACTTCAACTTCGACTTATTCGTGAAACAACCCCAGATACATTGTACATTTGTATACAGTTTACTTTGAATATGCACCCCATGGATCAGAATGGAAGTCATGCAATATTCTTTTGATAGAATGCAAAAGTATCAATATTTTCCCAAACTCAAAAAAGGTATCCAGGGGCGGGCTGGGTACGTACTAATCCCTTGGTACATGTCATAATCGATGTACCGCATAGGAGGAAAGCTCGCGGACCCATGTCGCTGGTGTTTAGGAGAGCACTAAGCCACACGCTAGCTGTGTGTGCAATGACGTCGGGATCACACTGGTACATGGTCCTGGGGGGTGTTTCACAAAGATTTAAGTTTGACTTAACTCATGCGTAAATCCCCAAACCTTGCATAAATCCCCAAGTCCTGCGTAAATTTACGCAGGACTTTGAATCCTGTTTCACAAAGCTTAAGTCATGCGTAAGTCCCACCAAGTCCTGCGTAACTCTACGCATGGCCTGAAGCCATGCGTAAAGTCAGACTTAAATTCCAAAATGGGAAGTTCAAAAGCATAATCAACTCCTAATATTCATTAATTTCTTCCACTTTATCTTATCCTGAGTGAGATGGCAGTATTTTTAACAAACTAGATTAAGTAGAGAATCACTAGTTTCGTAGAGGGTCTACTCCTACACTATTTACTGAACAATGTTCCAAATTAAAAATAGTCATAAAAATAGATCCCTACCTACAAATGTACTGATAGCTTGAATTAAAGTTAAACCAAAATTTTAGCTCATAAAGAGCTATATAATCTACATGTATCTGGACTTTGGAAATTAATTATATTTCTACCAATCCTTTCTTGCCTGTGTTATCTTCTTAGCTGCTTACCCATGAATATTAATGCATGCCTATCCATTATAAATATCATGCATTCACAACAAATTAGAAAAACCTAACAAATTAGTTAGACCTATACTTGTTAGAAATATTATACCTCTTGTATACAGGACGGGGCTGTGTCTATCTACACTAACTGGTTAGACCGATAAATTGTCTCTTGTTCGGTAGCCTAATTGTATCTGTACAGTCTGTAATACGGTCGACTGCATTAGCGACCGTATAAATACAGTTAACAAGAGGCTACCCGACAAGAGGCAGATTTATTGGTCTACCTCTACACGTGACTGCCAATGAAATTAGCCAAGTTTCCATTTCTACGGTACCAGTTACATCTTAATGAATGCTCTTTTTTTTTTTCCTGGAAGCAAAAAACAAAACAAAATAAGACATAACAACCCCCCCCCCCCAGCATTTTGTGTCAGTTAGAGGAAACGGTTAGCCAATAGACGGTCACCTCTGCCTCGCATCAAAGGCTACAGTAACGTATACACGGAAAACGTTAGAGGTCTAGTAGTTTCTATGCCTAATCTTGATTGATGCAGTTCTCAAACACTTTCCAAAATCCGAAAACACATAAATTCATCAATTACTTCCCAATTCAACTCAGGGCCCAGCAATTGGACTTTAAAATTTGACCAATTGATAGCCATTAGCCATGATTTATTATGGTTTAACTAACCTTATACATGCAGTCTAGGGCAATCATGCACTTTGTTTTCTTCAAAATCGTGAAGATGTGGCACTGTGCCCCTATCTTGATTAATAACACAGTGCACAGACTCTACACTAACTGTTAGGCATGCCATGTTTAATTGATAGTCATACTAATACTATTCTACAACTGATAAGAGTTTTAGTAGACATAACTATACACAGCCTAGTTATTCGCACAGCGTATTAACAGCGTCTGGTCGGGCTAATGTACCGTTAGTGCACCAGTTTTCAACAGGACCCAGATTTCGACACCCAGCAGATAATTCTTATAAAATTTCATACTCAATACAAATGTCTGACTTCAGCAATCAACCAAGTTATCAATCACATTTCTAGTCTTATATAAACACCGTTTGTCACTTGTCATCATAATCCGACGGTAGAATATTTAGGAGAAAAGCAACACAGTGTCAGCGGAAATGTTAATGTCAGCCATTTTTAGGGGTTCAATACAATATGACGCATTTTGTATACATCGCCGTAAAATTAAATTCACCCGTGCCGGTTATCTTGCTTAAGTATCAGTTTGTTTGCCAAATCTTGATGTTTGATTTCGTAATCGTCTTTAGTAATTTCATGGCTGAATTCGTGATAAATGAGCAAACTTGTAGAAAGAGTTGGCTTTGAGAATGTGGCACCAGATTTCGACATTTCCATATCAAGACACGTTATAGAGGAAACAACAAGTTCTTACGCCGGTATGATTGCTAGTTTGCGTCCACAATGCAGTGTACGCGTACTGTACGCGCCGTGTGATTTCTGTGTGATGCGCGCTGTGATTGTGTTGAAAAATGATGCTGGGTGTCGAAATCTGATGCCAGCGACGGCGTGACGGAAATCGCTTAAAAATTGAACGCGAGTGCATTCAAATGGAATTCGTTTAAGGCATATTATTATTGGCCTTTGTAGCTCAACTTCATATCGAAATTCCGAGGTAAAACGGTGCAGTATTGATGGTAAACAAGGAAATGTGCTAAAGTGTCGAAAACCGGTGCCCTTACTGTAGACATTGTCTAATGACATGATATTAGTAATGAGCAGAGTCTACAAATTACAATACAGAAGTACCGGTACAACACACACAGAGTTCATAATATTCAGTCCCTTCCTAACCTTCGATGAATCATCTCTTGCTCAAATTACATAATTTCAAGGACCTACCTAATGACTAACAGATTAAGCTATATACACTCACTTCTGTAGTTACGACAAACCCTAGCTAGTTGGAAAAGAAAAATTCTCTTCGTGTGCAACAAGAGGCTAGCCAGAATCCTCTTCTTGTCTACCAAGGTCCACAGTTACCTTGTACCAATTGTGCAATGTGAATGGTTGTACAGAATGCAGAGATCTCAGTGCCAGCTAGCTGCTGCGAGCTGCGCGAGCAACCCCATTCATCCGGACTTTCACACAGTCCAATATAAACATGTGGGACTGGATTAAAGAGGCCTCATGCACAAAACATCTCTTATATCAAAATAATCATCAAACGAGCGGCTATTCATGTACAAAAGAGTCAGTAAATGAGCACTGTGAATAACGAATGATACAGTAATGTCATATGAATCGTAGTTGCAGAAAATCAAAGCAATTTCCCTTCCAGAAATTACTCAAAAATCATCAGCAGACAACAAATGGCTAATTTGCATATTTTTGGCTCGTCCATTATTATTCAAATTGAATAAGTCAGTCTTAGCCTAAGATTGACTTTGTGAAACAGACTTAAAAAGTCGCACTTAGACTAAGATTGACTAGCGCCAAGTCTGACTTACTAAGTGCGACCTTTGTGAAACAGGCCCCTGTATTACGCCTAGTACAGCGTGTGAGTGTACGCGGGAACTGAATTATGCTATGTATACTGTAGAATGTAGGGCCAAGCAGGTCGAGGCGCCCACTTCTAACAGGGCGTACTCAACAATGGCAGAATCTGCGTCCGAGATGAAATGTAATCTTCAATATTATCAGCAATTTTCACCTCAAAATCGCCAAAATTCAATACTAGTCATATCACAAACTCTTTAAACGCAATCTCCGTTTCACGAGAGATATTCAAAACTATAACATAATGCTCAAACTAGACAAAGAACGAAGAGCATCGTTGCGATATCGGTCACAAAAAAATCGCCATTTTGAAATCGCCATTTTGAAATATGGCTGCGCCCATGCACCAAACATGGCGTAAAAGATGGCCGAAATTGCACCAAAACAAACGAAATAACATGTGATTATTTCCGAAACCGAAGTTGAAATACCACTGTCATGGTTGATATGTGATATGAGTACTGAAACACACACAATACTTCATGGAGATGCATTACATATTTCGCGAACGGTCAAAAAGTCCTGCGACTTGCGAGTTCGTGCGCTTGCTATCACTCGTACGGCAACACACCATTCTCGTGCATGTACGCAAGCCTAGACAATTCCGCATTGATCGCACACAGTTAGCAGAGCACCACAGCAGCAGCACACAAGCGAGAGGAGTGGAAGTACCTCGCTGCAAGAAATTAGGTCTTCCTTACATTCGTGTCGGTATTTGTTTTGAAATAGTTCGAGTAGATCAGAGTAAAAATACTCACCCGAAGCCCACATTGTCACTGAAAATTCTCCCTCTAGAGTTTTGATTTGAACTTGCTTGTGCTCCCATTTTCTAGTGCTTTTTTCCGAGTCGAACGACAGCTCTCCACTTGCTAGGACTCTCGTTCGTGAATTTTTCTTTCCTTTCTTCCGTCGACTTGGGCCGGCTAGAGTTTCGTCAGATAAATCTGAAGTTGGTACAGGAACCGGTACAGAATCCGAATCAATAATATAACTAGATCCCAAGTCATCAACATCTCCAACAATTTCTTCACGAGTCTGAAGGACAATTTCTTCACGATCTGATAAATGTTGAAGAGAAATAGGTTGGCATTCGATCGCTTCCACCGTCTCACATTCAACCGTTTCCACTTGTCCAATTCCATCAACCGGTATTGTGACAATATTCGTTTCTGGCATGGCTTCTATGTGTTCCATTGGTATACTCTCTATTTCCACCTCCTGCACAGGCAGTTCAATTTCAGTGTCAATGATATCCGGATCATCCGCCATTTTGGTAGAAATGTATGGTAGCTCGATATCAACCTCGTCGGCGTCCATTTTGGATTACTTCCGTAGCTCGCTCCCCTGTTTTCTCGGCAGCCACTTCGTCACTCTTCGCAGGGGGTCGTGACGCGGGCATGAAAATCTCGCAGTTTCTCGTTTATAGGTCACGTGATTACCAAGTTAATGATCTCTCAGATTGATTGGCTTTTGATCTCCACTCTCTTTCACCGGGAAGAAATCAGTGATCTTGATCTTGATCTTGATGTCATTGATGAACAAACGCCAAACTGTGGCTATCCCGTACATATTGGCAATGCATAAGTCGGAGAAATATCTGGGAGCAGTGATTACAAAAATGTTCAAGATATCACTTTTGTTGCATTATGTGTAGGTCAGTTGTATCACAAAATATCCTACCATTTAATCATTTTTTTTTTGCAATAAAGCCTAAAATAAAAGGAGATATTCCTACTTTTCTCATTAAACCATAACTGTAAATGGTTTAGTCTGGAAACATTTTTATTATAATTATTGTTCACATTTTGTATATTTAACAATACTTAACATCGATTATACTGGATCAAATTTTTACATTCGTTGTTTCTGTCCCTAACTCACATTTTACTGTTTTGAAGCACTACCAAGTTTTTGTTTTATCTGCAAACGGTAAATTGTTTTCATGGAGGTCTTTAAATTTTTGGACTGTAGGAGCTTCCCTTCCTTCATCTGGGAGGTCATTCCACTGGGGTAAGGTTTAAATCTATACTTCATTAGTGTATATGAATACATATATACATGTATATAATATGCCTGGCAAGATGAAAATTTGGATATAAATGCCTGTTCCACCAGCCTACCGACAGTCAACTGAGCGGTTTTCTGACGAGTTTTTGTTTTTGTTTTTGTTTTGGTTTCGGGGGGGGGGGGGGGAAGGGACGTACAACGCACTCTGCCATTGGAGCGACACAGATATGACGGCAGCCAAGAGTATATATACTGACGGTGCTTCTACAATTAAAGTAATTGCTGCTGTATAAGCACAATCATCGAAACTTCAATAGTTGCAAGCAACAACAACAAGAACAAGAAAATAATAGTTGCAAGCAACAACAACAAAACAAGAGAGAGATTTAGCATTTTCAGAATTGAAATTCAGCGATCTGATGCATACTTTTGATGAAATACTTAAAATTACTTCTATCGAAAAAAAAAAAAGGTAAGAAAAATAAACATTCAGGACAAGTTTAACCTCTAAATCACGGTATCTGCTCGGGGTTATCTGCAGATGCAGTCATCTCTAGTCTTGTTCCTCGTGTATTACTCATCCCGCGTGTGTAAGTTAATGGGAGTGGACAGAGCCGGGGGGGGGGGGGGGGGGTTCCTGTCCCTCTCCCGCACGCTGGAGGTTTTTATTTTGTTTTGTTTTTAGTATTGACATGTAACCCTCTGATGCACATTTTTGTGAAATACACTGTATTTGGAATAGTTCTCGGTTCCCAAGGTGTACCATTATTCAACTCCTGAGAATGGAGGAGGATCGAGATAGGGGAGTGTATGTGGGAGGGGATATTATATCTTCTATTATAGAGCCTACTCGGTACCAAGCAAGGGGAGGGTGGGTGGGAGGGGTTGTGGGAGTGGGTATCCCCATCATTTCATTTCATTTTCATTTATTTATTTCAGCACGGCACCATGATTCAGCCAGACGGCTGTTCTTCCTCATGTCCGTGAAACACTAATGAGGTAACGTGTAATTCCAGAATTTGAATTTGAAGATTTGTGCACACTTTGGGTGATATACCGTATGTCTCCCCCCCCCCCCCCAAAAAAAAAAGCAAAGAAGAAAAGATAAATAACTAAATAAAAATACAACGGGACCCTCCGCAATGATACATTTTAAGATAGTGAATCAATCCAAATACAATTTCAGGGTATGAAACTATAATTCATTGCCCACATCTTATACAGAAAACCCCATTCGATTTGCTTCACTGGTCAAAATGAGGAATTTTGTAGAGCATGTCAGGAATCTCTTCCCTCCAAGTTCTGTCTATTGTGTTTACACATTGACATGCAGTTCCGTGTCCAAGAGCATCCAAGTGCTAAACTTAGAAGAATCAGACTTTTGACATGCTTTACAACCATCTACATTTCTCTGTAACCGCTTAACCAAATTGAATGGGGTTTCTGTAAAATAGAGCTAAGATGTTATATTCTAAGACCCTGAGGTAGCATTTGGACAATTTAAAGGGATCGTATAGTTTTGGTTGAGACCTAATTTCAGGTTTCTAACATTTTTTGGTGAGATAACGAGAAACCTCTTATGAAATATGAAAGAGCACGTAATTCTATGAGGAATTCAACATTTATTTGATGAAAAATTGTTTTGAAATGGCTGAGATATCCAAAAAAAGAGCAATTCTAATAAAGTGTGGGACCCACACTTTATTACGATCACTTTGTTTTACCTTTGTTTTTGGATGTTTCAGTCATTCCAAACCCGATTTTCATCAAATAAAATTTGAATTCCTCTTAAAATGGTATGCTCTGTACTATATCATAAGTGTTTTCTTGGTATCTCGCAAAAAGTTAAAAGCCCAATTCTCATCTCCACCAATACTGTACCATCCCTTTAATCATATTGGGTGTTATCAATGCGAAAATCCGATTGAATTTTTTGGACATACTGTATTCAGATTTGGACAACTTTGTTTTATCAAGAAAGTGTGAAAATTAGGTAGGCCTATACATGGAAAATGAAAATAGCTCCCTCATAGGGGCTGTCAACTCTTGTTCTGTGCACTGATGATATGATACTGCACTTAAATCTACTTGGATGATCTGGATTGTCATTCAAATCATATATAATGCTTTATAATGCACTTATTCTTCCTCATTGACTTATTGTAATGTTTGGGGTAATTGTAATAAGACGCGGGTAAATTTGTTATTTTTATCGCAAAAGAAGGCAATCATTATGTTCACACTCTGCATACGTAGCGCATACGACCCCGTTAAAGCAGATAATGTAATAAAATTGATGATACAAGTGTATACATACGTTTGAAACTTCTGTATTCGTGTACAAATATAAAAAAAAAGAATGCTGCCGTAGTCCTTAAAACTTTTTCGATTATACGGTACAAACATTCATTCGTACCCTATACAAGACACTCGAGAGATTTCCATTTTCATATAATCCAAAATCCCCTTCTTAGATCACAGGTCAGTGAGGCATCATGGACCAGATACGTGGAATACCTTACCCGACTCCCTGGAAACACGAACATCACTGTTTTTCCTTAAAGGGGAAATTCAGTCCAAATATATATAAGTTAGTCTGATAAGAAAGAGTAAAATATTACGAGTTCAACGGTACAATTTTGATTGAAATCGGATGAAAAATAAGGAAGTTATGGCACTTTGAAGTTTCACTATTTTTGGAGGAAACAGTTCTTGAACAGTCAATATAGATATACAAATGGCAAAGTGGGCATGTCATATTCCCTCAAAACTTACCATATAGTTAGTATGCATAAAATTTTAAAATTTCCATTTTTTTTATTCAAACGCAATTATGCCCGAGGCTCAAATCCTCGTATATCTGTCTGATCACTATTCGAAAGTTATTCAACTATAGGAATAGCAGCATGTTTCAAACTTCAATGACAGAAACATTGAATTTTTGTATTTTTTTTGTACACGATCAATGGAAAATTGTGAGGGTAAACATGGTTAGCTCACTCATTTGCATATTAATATCATTTGCAAATTTGAATTTGCATTGAATTTTTGTATTTTTTTTTGTACACGATCAATGGAAAATTGTGAGGGTAAACATGGTTAGCTCACTCATTTGCATATTAATATCCGCTGGACAAGAACTGTTTTGCAGAAATTAGCAAAACTTCAAAATGCCATAACTTTCTTATTTTTCATCCGATTTCAGTCAAACTTTTACCGTTGAACTCGTAAGATTTTACTCTTTTTTATAAGACTAACTTTTATTTGGACTAGATTTCCTCTTTAAAGCTATAGTTTAAAGCAATATGTTTTAACCCAATATATTAAGCTTAATATATTAATATTAATGAAACATAATTATTGATATAATTCTGTTTAATTTTTGGTTTCACTTTGTTAGTATTATCGTATTGATATATTGAAGAATAGCATGGCTCCAACACATCATACTGCACACGCCCAGCACTCACTCACGTCATCTTCTTCTCTTTTTTTCCACTAAAACATATACTGTTGCGATTAAAAAAAAAAATACTTTTCGTGAGAGTCAATTAACCTGAGCTACATTCCCAATGAGGCCATCAGCCCAGTCAAGCCATGTTTATATGCTGACGGTCTCCTGCTTCCTTATTGAATCAATTGTATAACTGTCTTTCTTGTATTATACGTAATCATAAACATTTTACAATGATTTTGTTATGCATGTAGTAAACTGCACTTTTGTATTAATTGTTCATTTGTCATTTGCTTATGTTTTGTATGAATTTATCACATTTATGTAATTTATTTTGATTTGATTTGAGAAGTAAACTAAATACGAACGAACGAATATTAAGCTTTGACTTGTAGATATATCATGCGGTTATCGTTGTGATTCCTTTGAAATTAACGAGCACATGCAAAAAGAGGAGCATCTCTTGCATTCTGTGACATCGGAAAGATGAAGAAGAAGAAGAAGAAGAAGAAGAAGAAACTACCACCATACTGAAAAACCTGGAAAGGATGTCAAACACTTACCCACATGCTATTATCATTAAGATAAAATATCTCTTTTTTTGTTTTCGTTTTTGGATAATCCTAAGAGAAGCTATGAGAAATCAGTGAAGCCAGTTGAGAAATCCGACATAACTCTAAGAAAAAAATGACGTAAATGTGAGACACTAACTAGAATATGCAATATATTTATGTACATTTATAATACAACCATTCACACATATAAGACTACATAATTATATTTATACACAATTTATGTACAAAATATACATATTTATGATACATGATATCATATTACCATAACTTATGTTTTATGTACACATACCTAAGATGCGTTTACACTGCTTAAAAGACGAACTGATATAGTTCATAGTCACATGGTATTAGCGGAGTCAAGATTCTGCACCCACTTCTGTGTCCTGATCCATAGCAGTCCGCATATAAGTTAATCTAATATTAAAAAAAAGAGGAAGATTTTACGAATTCAACGGTAAAAATTTGACTGAAATCGAATGAAAAATAAGGAGGTTATGACATTTTGAAGTTTTGCTAATTTCTGCAAAAACAGTTTTTGTACAGTGGAGATGAATATGTAAATGAGTGAGCCAACCATGTCATACCCTCACAATTTTCCATTGATCATGTACAAAAAAAAAAAAAAAAAAATGACGAAAATTCACTGTTTCTGTCTTTGACATCTGAAACATGACGTTATTCCTGATTGAATAACTTCAAAACGAGGATTTGAGCCTTGGGCATAATTGCGTTTTAATGAAAATCTGTGCCCTGTTGCATAAAACCCTTACCGCTGGACTTACCGCTCCTTTCTAGCGGTAAGTCTTCAGATTAGCGGTAAATTTTATAATCCTTGATGCTGATTGGCTGTGACGCCTAATTTTGACAGTAGTTACCATTAAAATTCAACGGTAAGTTTTATGCAACGGGCCACTGGAAATTTCCAAATTTTATGTACAAACTGCAGTATAATTATGGTAAGTTGTGAGGGAATGACAGGCTCACTTTTCCATTTGCATATTCCACTGTTCAAGAACTGTTCCCCCTCCAAAAAAAAAAAAAAAAATATATATATATATATAATAATAATAATAACGAAACTTCAAAATGTCATTTTTTTCCCTCCATATTTCCATCCGATTTCGATCAAATCTATACAGTTGAACTCGTAATATTTTACTCTTTCTTATCAGACTAACTTCTATTTGGACTGGATTTCCCCTTTAAATGCGTAACAAGTATAAAATAACTGACTCCAAGAAAATGGAGCGCTCCGAATGATTGCAAGTGAACATTACGCTGAGTATACACTGGGACATTTACGTCACCTTGGCCAACCTTCGACACTATATATATATTTTTTTTTTTTTTTCAAATCATGAAATTTAATTTTTGGTGACCCGACGATGAAATTTTATGGTCCTAAAATAGCTAAAAAACCTAAAAGATAACGTTAATCCATAAAACATTAAATCAATATGATAACCATGATAATCATGTGTAAATTGACAGGTAGATGATAAAGTGCTTCAGATACCTTATAATGTGGTTATAACAGAAATATATACTTCAAACGAAGTTTAATTTGATAAAATAGTATATTTATATGATAATAAACCATGAAAATCATGTAAAAATGGCGGGTATATGACAAAGGGCTTCAAATAAGACACGTAGGCCTATAGCTATGAGTAAACTTACTAAGTCTAAAATGTTAAATTAAAATCAGTGTTGAATTGAGGCATAAGCATGATTTTTCCATGAAACCCCATAGCTCACGAAACGATTATATTTAATACAGGGATCTACCTTCCTCTACTTATAGGTAGATAAAAATTGCTTTAGCCCTGTGACTTTGACCATCAGCGACGATCTGGCAAAATAGTTGCGACAGCTGGTTGAAATTCGTGCTGTTATCACCCAAGCTCTTATAGCCGCGAGTTATTCTTCCCTTTTCTGGATGAGAAAAAGACATAAACACAATCTGTAGACACACACACACACACACACACACACACATACACATACATATACACGATTCTTATTAGTTCTTCATAGATAACATGATCCGACAGCTATTTCTTTCTAGTTGCCCTATGGGCCACGGGGCCATTGCAAATATTGAACCTTGCCTTATAGCTGTCATGCACTGTATCCACAGGTGTGTAATGGGATACAATCATCATCGTCATCGTTTGACATGCAATGTTCAAGTGAAGAACTCTAGGTGTACAATGTTTGGGAAAACAAGCGGATAAGAAAGCATTGTACCCCCGCAATTATGTGTTTTATTGTGTTATTAGGACAACCAGATTGTCGCACACTTCAACCCCTGGTTCCCTTGAAACGGTTTTCCAACAGAGATGATACCGCAAAATCTGCCATTTCATTGTTGACAAGCACTTGTTACGTGAACCCTGCTATGGCGACCCCTCGAAGCCACTCCCCCTCTTCTCTCAACACATGGCTTTCGAATACTACAGTACACATGTAACTGTATCCATGTCTTGGAGACGCAAAGAAACATTTTTTCCCCCAAGCCCCCATGACTAGTTCCCTAATGCTGCGCGCTCCGGCCCTTCCACTCCGGGGTCGGAGGGACCGCCTTGGTGCATGTTCCCTAAATCTCCGTTATGAGCATAGAGGCGTACTTTTCGCAAGACGAAATCTTGCCCAAGGGTATGCATCCAGGGGCGGATCCATGAATTCCGTAAAGGGAAGGCGTCTTAACAAAATTAAAGGTGGCCGGATGTGCCCCCATTTTTTCTTATCATATTTGCGCTCCTCCCCCTCCCCGCCTTTACGGAATTCCTGGATCCGCCCCTGTTAACAGCATGGCGCCACAATCATATCGGGGGGGGGGGGGGGGGAGGGGATCTGAGCATGACATTATTGTGTTCTATAAAAGGTAAATGTTTATTCTTCAGTATAGATCGCGTAGACGTCAAAACGCATGGCCATGGGCTGTGCTTTCCCCGGGAGCACATTAGGCTCTTCTAATTCTATACACGCCTTACAATCAGACGAAGGAGATACGCTGGTTAGACGTTATTGTATTCAACTGAAGACTGCAGAGACGGCATTCTGTTCCCACGCTCCAAGCGCTCACAAGTGAATCACGCGCTCTTTGTTAGGAATATCAGGGCTAGGATTCTGGCGAGGTCCACTAGAACAAGCGATAGGTAAGACAGTTAAGCTTAATATATCAATGCGTATAATATTGGCCTACATCATTTTTTCTCATTAAACCATAGACGGTTTAATCTGGAAGCATTTTTATTAGAACCATTGTTCATAATATTTGTATATTAAACAATACTTAACATCGATTATACGGGTTCAAATTTTTACATTGGTTATTTGTATCCCTAACTCATATATCATAGAACTATTTTGAAGCGCTAATGCTGGGTTTTTGTTTTTCTGCAAATGGTAAATTATGCATTAAACTGGAAGTGTTTGTTGTGTTGTAAAAGGGATTGTCGAAACTGAGCCAGATAAATCTACTCATAAGCCATTAGAGTGTGTGACGGGAACGTCTCTCAAGCCATTGATAATGATGGTGATGATGATGATGATAATGATAATAATAATAATAATAATAATAATAATGTCTTATTCACCCAAGGTAGCCTCTTCAGTGTTGCCACTGCTCTACCAGACGACCATGCTATTATCATTACCCTAGCATTGCCAGGTACCCGGCCATGACTTCTGTGTCGGACGTAAGCACTGATGGGCGGGATTCAAACTCGGGTCCTCCGGGGATTGGGAGTCGGGAGTCTTCTCCACTTATGCCATAGCGCCGCCATTGATATATACTCCTTTATTCAGGAGGTGTTCTACAGAGTTAAGAACAATATTTACAGTTTCATAATTATGTGTGGGGTTAATGTGAAGAAATTAAGACTAAATAGTATTTGTGTGATTTCCTTATGTCGTCACACCATGATGATTAAAATCGGTTGCCAACTTGAATGTTTCTCTGATTGACAATCAGCAATCGGCATTCAAAAAGTGGACAGATGATTTGATTATTTCCTTCCTTCCATTTAAACTTGTACTTGCAATGCATGTCACTCTTGTTTTACATGGCGTTTTGGTCAATGCTTAAACAATTCTGCATTTCTCTCTCTATTAAACCAGACACAATTTGTTAAAAATGGCGGATGACTCAGAGTTGTCCTATGTCCGACGTATCCATGCCTATGACGGAATTAACTACGGAAATCTGATCCTAGATTCTAGCATCGAAGCTATGCGGACATTTGAAGTTCGTCCTGATGACACATGGGTCATAACATATCCAAAAGCAGGTGAGTTGTTGATTATGCTTAGCGACTTGGAAAAAATGCAATAACTTTATACTACACTGTGTGAATCATCGCATTGTTAAAGGGCAAGTCCACCTTCATATACATGTGTATTGAGTGAATGCAGCAATATTTGGAGAACACATCAGTGAGAGTTTGAGGAAAATCGGACAATCCGTTCAAATGTTATGAATTTTTAAAGTTTTTGCTCAGTCAAGGCTGGATGAGAAGACTACAACAGCTTGTGATGTCACATGTGTACAACGATATAAAGAAAGAATAAAGAAAATTCAACATATTCTCACTTTTCTCGTATAACAAAAGAACACTTGACTTCTCTCTTTCAGGATGCAGGGGGAATAATATTACCCTTATAATATGTCAGTAACAAGTCAAAAAAATGTGCACTTTATTCAAAAAGTGAAGTTTTGTCAAATTTTCTTTTTATTTTCTTTATATCGCTGTACGCATATGACATCATACACTGTAGTAGTCTTCTAATCCAGCAGTGACTGCGCAGAAACTTTAAAAATTCATAACTTTTGAACGGATTGTCCGATTTTCCCCAAACTTTCACTGGTGTGTTGTACTAATAATGCTGCATTCACTCAATCCACATGTATATAAATATGAACTTGTCCTTTAAAGAAACTGTACAGTACTGGTTGAGGTGAGGATTCAGCTTGTAACGTTTTGCGAGATATTTAGAAACTACTCTATGAAAATGTTAAAGAGCATATAATTCTAGGGGAATCAAAAGTTTATTTGCTGAAAATCGATTTTGAAATGACTGAGATATCTGAAAACAAGGTAACAAAAAAAGAGATCCTAATAAAAGTCGTGGCCTGTCAATTTTATTAGGATCGCTTTTTTGGATATCTTAGCAATTTTAAGAACAATTTTCATCAAATAAACGTTGAATCCTTCTTGAAACTACATGCTCTTTCATATTTCATAAGAAGTTTTTCATTATCTCACCAAAAATGTTATAAATCTGAATCCTCACCTCAACCAGTACTGCACAGTCCCTTTAAAGTAATGTTTACCGGTTTCAAGCATTGATTTATAAAGCTCAGCTATGAAATATTTGGCAAAACATACACGATGTAGCACTTTACAATGATGATCATTTCGGATGTGGGCTCATGTTCTTTGATGAAGCACAGTCACTTGTTTAAAAAGACATTATGCTTATTGTAGCTGTACATTGTCTCGTTCAAGAATTTTACTCCAGATTATAAAAGCTGCTATAATCTGCGGGATAACGTGGAAGTATTATATGAATAATAAGATCCAATGTTTCTTTAACCTGCAGGAACCCACTGGATGTTGGAAATTGTTGGTCTCATCCTCTCTGACGGCTACCCAGAGAAAATTGACCGCTCTTCCAGCTCTACTCTGATTGAAATGATCGACCTGGACCAAAAACTGCCGGACACTAAGGAGGAGGAAGAACAGAATCCTCCGGACATGACGCCATTCATGGAGAAGATAAAGAAAGCGCCCTCACCGAGAGTCATCCAAACTCATCTCAGACTAAAATACATGCCCCAAGACTTGCTTGAAAAAGGAAAGGTCAGCATTATGAAACGAATGGAGGGCTGGGGTGGGGAATTTCATCGACTTATTCTGAATGCACGCTTCACGTGTGTCGCATGAAACTACAACATATCATATTTCTGTGTTGTTATTTTTTTTTTCCATCATAGGCCTTCTCGTTAGATTGTCATCCAAAGATAAGTCATGCGGATTTTGTGTAAATGCTATGTGGAGATTGTCAACATATTTCAAAATAGGTTTGATGTATATTATATATTTCCAGCAGGCATATATCATATTTAAGAATAGCAAAATAAATGAATATATTGAGGTAAATACTGGTAAGTGTAAACAGTAAGAGTAGTAAGAGAAAGGTAAGAGTAAATTATCATATACACGGTTAGGGTGAGGTTTAAGGTTAGAGTTTGCGTTAGGGTTAGGAATAGGTTCAGGATTAGGATCACAATGGTTATCGTAAAGAAAAGGGTACGTGTATGGGGTGATTGTCCATTGGGTAATTGCCCTAGAACCACATAAAAGCAGGTTCCTCAAACATGCAAAACGTTTCATTGTTTCATGTTGTATATAAAGACACTCCACAAGTTGAAAAGTGACTGAGACACAAAAAAAAAAAGAAGAAGAAGAAGAGAAAATGACCATATTAAGCAAACAAGCTTGTGCTTGATCAGCCTGACGTCCACGAACTTTAGAGCAAGTAAGAAGGAAAGTAAAACATAAACAAGCAAGCAAAAAAGCCGGGATACTATGGCATGGAAACTGGATGTAAACAAGAAAGTGCTTGACAACACTGGTCCCAGTGTTGTCTAGCACTTTTCTTCGTTCATTTTCGGAATAACGAACTTCATTTTTGGATTAACGACCCTTCGGAACAACGCACATATTCGTTTTCGGATTAGTGAATATTCAGAACAACGAACCTTCCGAATAACGAATCTTCGGTGTACGATGCTTCATAATACCGAACCTTCGAATAATGAACTGTAACGTCATGGATTTCTGCCTTAGAAGCCAGCAAGAAGTCTTTGGGGTTGATGTGCGTCATGAGACTGATCAAACAGGCAACTGCATGCAGACCTTTGGTGGCTAATAATACATCCTGATCGAAGCATAAAGTGCATGTACCTTACGTTTTCGATGTTATGCAGTTCATGTTTTGTTTCTCCTTGTTATGTCACCCCATTATGATATAATTGTTATTACATGTATAATGGAGAAAGTGGCAAAATAGCCTAATTATTACTTTCACGCGTTGACTGCATCAATGCTTATGACCTAAAACCCTAAAAGTCGACCCATACGTAAGCTTCCCATTCACACAAATCATAATCATGAACACGTATGCAATGAAAGTATTATAGGCATTGTTTTAATTGGCAAGCCAACAGTGTATAATGTAAGTCTTGTCGCTTTGATAGCCGTGCCTGCACAAAGTAGCAAAGTTCGTCTCGTAATGCGAATATCTAATATTAACGATATCACGGCACGTAATCACTTAGAATAAGGCACACTGAATCAACGATGAGTATAATTGTTGTCGTCATATTTATGCAGGTAATCTACGTAGCTCGGAACCCAAAAGACACTGCAGTGTCATGGTACAACTTTACGAAGAACTACCCCAGAGACATTCCTTTCTCGTGGGAGAAAAATATTGAGCAGTTTGTCGACGGAAGTGAGTATAAGTTGTCTAAATTCGGTAAATATTTTTCTAAATCAACATTCAGAGCTCCAGACGTAAAGGTCAATTGGAACCATCCGACCGCCTGCCATCTTTTCCGCACATCAAGCTTTGGACCAGAAACATCTGGAGAAAGTTCAGCTTTTACATGAAAGTGTAGTATAAATAGCAGAACATAAATCTTTTTTTTTTCTCGAATTAGATTACATTTGTAGTCAATGCGTCCAAACTCTTTATTTTCATCGTTACATCAAAGCTAACTCCAGTAATTGTGATGTGAAATGAATAAACTGTTCTGAAATCCCACCAGTAATTGAAAGAATATGAAGAGAGTTATGTGTCATCAGCGTTTCGAAAAGGTAAAATAGTTGTCACACTCGCATTTGCATATTAGTGGATGACGTCATCGCACGTCAAACAAACAGTCGATTTCCCTTGTTGAAAGGAATTTAGAAATAAAAATATTTTACATGCATGTGATAAATGACTTCACAGGTTTTGACTGGTTAAGCAATGATGAGATTTTGAGGCGATGATATCATGAGGGTATCATACACTGAAAGTAAATAAATTGTATAATGTCCACCTGTTTTTTTTTTTTATTAGTTGGTTTTTCAATCAATATTTGCAGCAAATCTTTTTACCTAAGAGGGGCCCACATTCTACAAGCTCTGTCTTTTTAGTGGGTCCCTCCGTTTGTTGTTTTCACACAGTGTATATTGACTATCACTTCTCTTTCGTTACTTTGCCAACCATTGTAATGTATCCTTATTGTAAGTTTTTAATCATTGTTTTCTTTGCACAAGTTTACATGCTTCATTTTTGTCACTGAAGAAAGTTAGATTTATGTCTATATATTATTTCATTGTAAAAAAAAACAAAAAAAAAAAACGAAATAAATTTGAACTAAACTGAACTGAACAGAAGGTACTGTTTACCATTTGGGAGCAGTGATTTAAAAATGTTAGAGATATCACATTATTTTGATGCATAGGTCAGTTGTATCACAAAACATCCATAAAAATTTAGCAAGAAAACATAAAATGTAAGGAAATATCACTATTTTTCTCAATAAACCATGACTGTCGATGGTTTAGTCTAGAAACATTTTTATAACAACTATTGTTCTCATTTTGTATTCTTAACAAAACTTATCAATTGTACTGATTCAATTTTCACATTGGTTGTTTCTATCCCTGACTCACATTTAAGAACTATTTTGAAGCACTAAAGCTGGGTATTTGTTTCATCCGCTAATAGTAAATAATGCCTTTAACCAGGGAGATGAGAGAAGTCACCTCCTTGCTTGATTATAAAGGAGAGTCTTAGGGCCTATATAAAAAAAAAAAGAAGAAAATTGTCAGTCAGCTCTGCTGAAAGTGTTCTGAGAATTGGTAATATTATTTGTTCTTTCAGGTATAGAATATGGACCCTGGGCGGATCACCTGAAAGAATTTTGGGAGATTCGACAAGTGAAAAACTTGCTGTTTGTGTGGTACGAAGACATCTTGCGGGTATGTAAGACTTTTTCGTTGATGAAATCCACGAAGAAATCGTTACTGCTGTGTTGAAAGGGTTTTTAATGATACCTTATTATAGCTATAGTTACAGTTCAGTTACAGGAGGGAAGGGGGGGGGGGACAACGACCTTTATTTCATTTTTAGGATGAACGAATATACTGTCTATAATTGTATAGACACATGTATAGGACGTTTTGGCCCGAATTCACGAAGGTGGTACAAATGAAACCATGGTTTAAACCATGGACAAAGACCACGGAGCGCCAAGTGTCGCACGGAATTATTTCGTTACGGAAGTGGTCATTTCGTCGACAAAATGACCATTTCGTTAACGAAATTATCACGTCGTTGACGAAATGTTCATTTAGTTACAAAATGTTGTCATTTCGTTACAGAATATTTCATCGACGAAATGACTGAATTCGTAATGAAATATTCCATGCGACTCTTGGCGCTCCATGGTTTTTGTCCGTGGTTTACACCATGGTTTCATTCGTACCACCTTCGTGAATTCGGGCCTGTTTGTGTTTAGGAATGAACAACCTTCGAAATAACGAACCGTATTTTGTCTTACATTAATGAGCCCTTGCGTTTATGCAATGTCGAATGTCAGCAAACAGTTCAGTGAAAGCAACTACCATTATTAGGTGATCAGAGTATCCTCTCGGATCACCTTCTGTATCTGTACGGATTCTTTCTTCTTCTTCTTCTTTCTTTATTTCTCCCCAAAAGTTGTGCAGAGGTTAGCTCAGAAAGTGCTATGCCTATCAAGTTCAAACTTATACCATGTATGTATCGTGTCCCAAAGACGACAGATCTAGTTAACAATTATTCAGTCTGATTTCTAATGGCTTAGATGTTATTTAGTATCGGCTGACGTTTCTCTGGCAACATGTTAGAAACAACGACAATGCATGATATATTTTTATATAAAATGAACTGAAATTTGTCGTCAGGATCCTGTGAAATACATTCGAATGGTGGCTGAGCACATTGGACGCCCTCTATCGGATGAGGTTTTACAGAGGGTCGTTGAGAACAGCTCTCTGTCCTCCATGCAGAAGACCTACAAGAAGAAAGCTGATGAACATAAAGAACAGCAGGCAGAGACGCTTAGGCTCACTTTTCTCTTTAAAGGTAAGATTCTCTATATACTTGGTAATGAATTTAACAGGATTAAGTTTATCTTAGCTCAACAACTACAGATAACGCCCCTATACACTTGAAGTCCAGTAAGCACGGTAAGAGCCCTTAAAGGGGACCTCCGGATGATTTTCAGACTTTTACATTTTAACAACTATAAATTAGTTAAACTGAGTACAGAGTTTCAGAATTTATAGTGATTGGGATGAGGAATGAGAATGTTTTCAAAATTTATAACAAATTGCAATGAACAAGGATGATGACATGGCAGCCTCACCATAAGAATGTAGGATTTGGGGCTCAAGGAAGCAGAACAAAAGAAGAAGGCATGCATAGATTTTTCACAGGTGAACTTGTTGAGCATGTGGTATTGTAATGGAATTACACTGCTACATTTCTGAAATATATATGAGGCTCCGATGTCATCAACACTGTTCAGTGTAATTTGTTTAAGATTTTAAATTCATTGGTTTCTCTGCTCAAGGACCACAATAAATTCCACGAATCTATACACGGAGCTGTCGATTTATGTACTGCATGATGTGAAATTATGAAAATCGTCCAGAATGCCCCTTTAATGACACCGTCATGGGGGAGGGGGCTGCAGAAATCACCACATACACACTCTACACACACGCTCTTGACTCTTAAAAACAACAACAAAAAAGTAAAACGGGAAAATCTCGCCAAAACAAACACACACACACACACACACACACACACACACATGTATACACGAACACAAGAAATCCCATGAATAATGAACAACCATGACAGTTATATAATATGCACTAAGATTCTTTCCATCGGTAGCGGAGAAGGGAAACGAATTAACTATCAGACTACTAGTTAGTCCATGGGCCAAGACCCGAAAAATGGATATTGGTATCACCTGAGGTGGCAAAACCTTTTTGGTGTCATTTTGTTTGTCGGACATAGATATGCTCATCAAGCTATGATAGCATTTCCAAATGAGTAGCTTAGTCATAATAAATGAATTTTTAACCAATTTGGTCTCGTTTTTATATCCCTATACAAAAAAGAGCACTGTCTTCTGTATGTCCACAGGTGTTCCGTAAACGCGGTGCACTTAGTCTTTATTCAAGGCAGCGAAGGGAATATCCAAAGGGTTATGATGTCCACAGTTGTCACGCGGTGCGCTTAGTCTTTATCTAGAACAATGTACCGTTATCATATCTAAAGTTCCTAATAAAGAGGATTATCTATACTGTTTTTATGCTACTCTCTCAACAAATACATCAGTTTTAAACAAAATTCACTCTGTTCATTTATGTATTGTAGTGTACCGGTACATTGTTTTTGCATTATCTTTCATTGTTGGATGGAAATAAAGCGACATTGGCGGGGTATTAGCGTTTTCATGGTAGCGTTTTCACCGGAAAATGATAAATAATTGAAAAATACGGTAAAATTCACGAGGAATTACTATTGTTGTTGTTGTTGTCTTTAGATTAAGGGATATACACTGTATTATAAGCTTTGGATATTCCCTTCGCCGTCTTGAATAAAGACTAAGCGCTGTGGACATCATAACCTTTGGATATTCCCTTCGCTGCCTTGAATAAAGACTAAATGCACCGCGTTTACAACAGAACACCTGTGAACATACAGAAAACAGTGCTGTTCTTTGTATAGCGGTTATTCTCGATTCAAAAGTATAGGGCTATAACAACGAGACCAAATTGTTTAAAAACCCATTTATTATGACTAAGCTACTCATTTGGAAATGCTATCATAGCTTGATAAGCATATCCATGCCCGACAAACAAAATGACACCGAAAAGGTTTTGCCACCTCGGGTGGTACCAATATCTGGCCTGGCCCATGGACTAAGTATCCAAAAACACTCTTTTGTCCCGTTTACTTGACTTCGTCATTATCTCTTTTACAGGGAAGAAAGGGAAGTGGAAAGACTATTTCACCGTGGCGCAACACGAGATGTTTGAAGATTGGTTCCAGAAGGAGATGGAGGGGTCTGCCATCAAGGTGCCATTCGAATGAGATCAGATCATTACTGTGGCAAAATTCTGGATTTTCCCCCATTTTCGTGATATGGAATGAGACATATGATTAACACCTTTTGTTTCAGTGATTCGTTCATAGTGTTTTTTTCACAGCTTCCATCATTTCTGCTCGTAATTTTTGTGTGCAGCGATTGAGATGTCAAAGATCAATGCGCAATATTTAAAATTCCTTACACACAATACTGTCTTTGACACGAATGATGCATATCTTTTCTGTATAACCTTTAAATAAGAAATCAATTCCCAAAAATGAATAAGTACTTTGAAAGAAAGAGAAAAATATAACATATAGAATGATACAAAAATGAAAAAAAAAATCGGTTTAAAACAAGGGAGATAAGATTATGACACTTTGAAATTTCACATTTTTGTTTCCTGAAAACGTTCCTTGACCATCAGTCATTGCGAATAATATTATTCAAAATTATGAGCGAGTGGATTATGTCATTCCCTCACAATTTTTTCATGTATGTTAAAAATGAAATTCTTATTTTTAGGTAATACAAGCAAAAGCATGTTCCCATACTAAGATATATCAGAGTTGCCATTTGTTCTTTTTTATTTTGGGTGGCGTTAAGACAAGTTTTTTTTATTTATACAACTGAAATATGAGATTTTTTTTGTCATTTCTGTATATAAAAATGACTGAGAAAACGTGAGAGTACGACATCGTCAAATTGCTGATTTGAATATTCATAAGGACTGGTCAAGAAATGTCTTCCAAAAAAAAATTGCAATTTCAAAATGTCATATCTTTCTTATTTTTTATCCGTTTTTTTTTTGTCATTTTGTATCGTTCTGTAGGGAAATTTTTTTCTCTTTCTTTTGTAGTTTATCTATTTTTTGGGATAGATTCCCTCTTTAATGGTAGTCTGCAGTATTAATTTGTGACGAATCATTGTATTGATAATATCATGGTATCGAATCATTATAGATCCATATCCAGATACCATATCTTAAAGACACGTATATCTATCACTGACAAGCCAAGATGTAATCAATGACTAATGAATGAAATGCAGAATAGTCAAAAGCACATAAAGTTTAAACCTATCATTAGAATTATGTAGTGAATGTTTATCAACATGCACTCATTATCATCATGATAGGATGGCTGGTTTATCCTGTGGGGCTTGATGTTAAAGATTTATGTATGGATGGCAATGGATTTCTAAAAAAAAAAAAAAAAATAGATAAATAGATTGGTACTGAATATGGTCTATAGCCTGACAAAATGTATTGAGTGAACTATCAGTGTGTTTTAAGGATGTATATATCATAGCAAAAATGGCAGCCAGAGTGAAATACACTGGAGCCTCATTAAAATAAAACGAACGTATACGAGTGCTTAGGGAGCACTTAAAACCATTAATATGAATTTTGTTCCAATTGACAGGTTTCCGGTCAGAGAGGTCACTCCAAAATAATACATGATTTTCAGAAATGTATATAATGTGCCAAAGATGACATTGTAAGCATATTTAGGATTCTGTGTGTGTCTTTATATTAAGCAAATAATCAAGGTGTCATGGGACAAAGTAACTATCACTCCCGAGGCGATCTGGATGTAGCTATCTTTCGTATACACATCCAGATCGCCGAGGAAATGATAATTTTTTGTCTCATTGCCTGAAACTAAAAGTTGATTATTTGCTTTATATTCCAAATCTAGGGTCCTGGCAATTCCCATTTTATTCCACATCTTTTACCTGTCTTTAGGTATCCTCGTGGCTTAGGCTACGACATTATTTTAGACGTATGCGCGTAGATGACAAAACAAAGAATTTGCTCCGCGCCCCGCGCGTGGCACCGAAATAAAAGTGCATTGCACTGTGGTCTATCACTTGACCCAGGTCAAATGATAAACCACAGAAGAAATGATAGACCACAGTTCAGCACACTTTTATACAACGTCCAAGTAGATCCTTGTAATTTGATTGGAGGATTGTTGGTGACGTGATGTTAAATAAGTACTCCATTCAACGCGCCGTGCAATTTTGGTTCTATTTTTGCGTGCAACTTGGTTCGATTTTTTCGTTCTATTCCACGGTTCGAGAAATTGTACGGTACTGCGTGTACTGTGTGCTGCATATTGGGGATCGCATGCAGCTAGCGCAGGTACGTGTGCGGTACATGCATAGTGCTAGTGTATAGTGCATATGCATTACATGCTTATAACTTAATTGGTAAGTCTTCAAATTGAAGAATTTTTTGGATTTTAAGTTGATATTACCCGCGATACTAAATCTGTCATGATCCTGTTAGCTACAATGCGAATCCCCATTTAGCTATGCGTATGGGGCTGCTGGTCGCAGTTAGCTACTCAGTATGCGTATGGGGCTGCACGCTGCTGGTCGCAGTTATCATGCAGTAATGGTTTTGTACAATACGTGTACTACCTCGCCGCCGTACGGCGGCGGCTCTTTTACGAAACCATTATTGCATGATTACTAAGACATGAGAGCACTTTGGGGCGAGTAAGTCTCACAGTGTTAGTTATATGAAAGGTACTTTAACCTGAAACACAAACTAAGACAAGGAAATTCAGGGAAACTTTTGAGGTAATACCAAAACTTTTTATTATCTTTAAGCGAATCCCAAATGTAAGCGAATCCCAAATCTTTTGTAGTTACCTATTTCGAGCAACAAAACAACAATCATACCTTTTTTTATATACTTAATTTGTTGATGTCGTTAAGGTCTCAGCATAATTATTATAAGCTGATAAAATCTCGTTGATTTTTTTTTTTGCTATTGCTTAAAGTTTAATTATTGTAACGAAAAGCACCCATGATTTTAACGATTTTTATTCATTGCTGTCGTCTGTTTGTGATGTATTTGTTGCAACCTGGTTTTGTATGATCCTTTCATGACCGAAATGAAATACAGGCACCGAAGTGCTGAAGAACAGTGGTTTTTGTTTGTTTGTTATTGCTTTATTTGCGGGATTATCTGGTCCATGTCGACAAGCGCAGGCTGGGTGACGTCAGTGAAGATAGGTATATTCGGTAGGACCTGAGTGTGTTTTGCAAAGGATTTAACATTATTAGTAATTAAGATTGAGATCAACTTAAAATGATGGTCTGCTGCAACGGCGTAAATCCATACTGAGGAGTAGGGGGGATGGTCACCATCACCACGATTACAAGCCCATAACCGGACCGGCGCAGCCCTTTTTTTTTTGGGGGGGGGGGTGGGGGTGGGTGGGGGGAGAAGCTTTGTGCCCCCCTCCCCCCCCCCCCCACACACACACACACTTTACAGGGATCGGATGCCCCACTCTTTTGCATGAAATATAAATTGGGAGAAAAGTGGCAGCAACAACATAAAGACTTTTTGTTCTCGTTGCTTTTTTTTTTTTTTTTTTTTTTTTTTTTTTTTTTTTTTGCTTGTCAGACGACTTTCGGCGGAAAATCAGACCTTAAAAGTATGATTTTTTTTTTTTTTTTTTTTGGAAATATCTGTGAGAGGGAGCGGAACGACCGAACGGGGGAAGGGTGTGTATGGGGGGTATCCCTCTCCCACACGAGGAAGATTTTGCATTTTCAGACCTGAAATTCAGCGATCTGGTGCTCACTTGTGGTGAAAATTTTGTTTTCTTTTCTTTAAAAAACAATAAGAAAATGAAATATTCACAATATATTATTGAATGACAAAATCGTGGTATTTCAGCTCTTGCTGTGCGACATCACTGTGAAGGCCTACTAAATAATGGGGCCTATCATCGGCGTAGACAGGATTTGATCTTAGGAGGAGCGGTTATGTTGTGAGGGAACGAATCAAGCGAGGGGGGAGGGTATGGCATAGGGGGGTTTCCCCCTCCTACGGTGAAATCTCTTTGCGTTGAAAATTTTGACATTTTTCAGTCCAAAACTGCCGTTTGTAGCTATATTCTTCGCTTTGGAAATTAAGGGGGGCACACCAGGCACAACTGCTGTCAATCACTGGCAGCAACATCAGTAGAATGGCATAGCGATTAAATGCGAGCGAGCGGAGCGAGTGAGCATGAAAATTTTAACATTTTACAGTCTAAAAACTGCCGTTTGTAGCTATACTTTCTCGCTTTGGAAATTAAGGGGGGCCGCATCAGGCGCAACGGCTGGCAATTACTGGCAGCAACATCAGGAGAATGGCATAGCAGTTAAATGCGAGCGAGCGGGGCGAGCGAGCTTGAAAAATTTTGACATTTTACAGTCCAAAGACTGCCGTTTGTGGCTGTATTTTTTCGCTTTGGAAATTATGGGGGCACACCGGGCGCAACTGCCGGCAATCGGGCAGCAACATCAGAATGGCATAACGATTAAATGCGAGCGAGCGAAGCGAGTGAGCTTGAAAATTTTGATATTTTACAGTCCCACATGCCCTTTGTGGCTGTACTAGTATTTTTTCGCTTTGGAAATTAAGGGGGGGGGGGCGCACCGGGCGAAAACTGCTGGCAATTACTGGCAGCAACATCAGGAGAATGGCATAATGATTAAATGCGAGCGAGCGAAGCGAATGAGCTTGAAAGTTTTGACATTTTCCAGTCCCAAAAACTGTCGTTTGTGGCTGTATTTTTTCGCTTTGGAAATTAAGGGGGGGCGCACCGGGCAAAAACTGTTGGCAATTACTGGCAGCAACATCAGGAGAATGGCATAATGATTAAATGCGAGCGAGCGAAGCGAGCGAGCTTTAAAATTTTGACATTTGACAGTCCAAAAACTGCCGTTTGTAGCTATATTTTTCGCTTTGGAAATTAAGGGGGCACACCGGGCGAAAACTGCTGGCAATTACTGGCAGCAACATCAGGAGAATGGAATAATAATTAAATGCGAGCGAGCTTCAAAAATTTGACATTTTACAGTCCCCAAACTGCCGTTTGTAGCTATATTTTTCGCTTTGGAAATTAAGGGGGCGCACCTGCTCACAATAAAACCAAAGTAAATGTTATTTTTCTTTTACAGAAAAAGGCAATAAGAATATGTACCAAGTCACATTATCTAGAACATACTGATCCATTATTCCTTAGACTAAAAGTTCTTAAAGTTGACGATATACACAAATTTCAAACAGCAATATTTATGTTCAGATACACGCAAAATCTACTCCCACTCTTCCACAACGCATTTTCCCTGAACAGGGATGTCCATGCTTACCCCACGCGCTATCGTAATGATTTCCATTTGAATAACCCTAAACTCCTATTAGCTCAAAAATCAATTCGGCATAACGGGCCTGATATTTGGAATTCACTCCCTCTCCACATAAAACAGTGCACATCTCTTTATTCCTTTAAGGCAAATACAAAGAAATATTTCTTGGCACAATATCATACGGTACAGTAATCATTAAACATGTACCTCTTATACTCAACAACAAGGCAATATTTGGTCCACCCCCTTTTCCTTTTCTTTTACTTTGCTGCTTGACCCTTCGCCCATATTATAACATATCCAATCATTTTCTTAGAAGTGCTGACCATCAACACTTTCGCGCTTCATCACCTGCACACGCACTCACAGGCACCACTCCTGTTTACCAAGTAATTGTATAAAACTGGATTTACACGCACTTTAACATGGCCCATCTGTATTAGTGTTCAAGTACTACAATAAAAAATGGTAATTTAACTCTGGCTGTCCGTCTGTTCAAGCACGGCTTATAACGGCGGCCCTCTGCATCATATGTATATATTATATATTGTACTGTGAATTAAGTCATTATTGGCCATATAAACATTTTGTATGTCATTTAACGTTTCATTTGTCTTTACATACAAAATATGACTTACTATGTAATATGTCAATAATTTTCAGAATTGTATTTGTGTAATTGAACCTGCCTTTGTTATTTTTGTTATTCTGAAAGAAAATATGAAATGCAGAAAATAAAATCTTTTCAAACAAAATCTTTTCAAACAAACAATCACTGGCAGCAACATCAGGAGAATGGCATAGCGATTAAATGCGAGCCAGCGGAGCGAGCGAGCTTGAAAATTTTGACATTACAGTCTAAAAACTGCCGTTTGTAGCTATACTTTTTCGCTTTGGAAATTTAGGGGGCACACCGAGTGCAACTGCCGGCAATTACTGGCAGCAACATCAGGAGAATGGCATAGCGGTTAAATGCGAGCGAGCGGAGCGAGCGAGCTTGAAAATTTTGACATTTTACAGTCCAAAGACTGCCGTTTGTGGCTGTATTTTTTCGCTTTGGAAATTAAGGGGGTACACCGGGCGCAACTGCCGGCAATTACTGGCAGCAACATCAGGAGAATGGCATACTGATTAAATGCTAGCGAGCGAAGCGAGTGAGCTTGAAAAATTTGACATTTTCCAGTCCTAAAAACTGTCGTTTGTAGCTATATTTTCGCTTTGGAAATTAAGGGGGGCGCACCGGGTGCATCTGCTGTCAATCACTTGCAGCAACATCAGGAGAATGGCATAGCGGTTAAATGCGAGCGAGCGGAGCGAGCGAGCTTTAAAATTTTAAAATTTTACACTCCAAAAACTGCCGTTTGTAGCTATATATTTTCGCTTTTGTTTGTCCCACTTTTATTTGAGAACCATTCCCCCCCCCCCCCCATCGACGCCTCTATACATATTAGGTTGCTTTTGTTAAATGAAAGATCTGCTGCACACTCTTTGATAAATTAGGGAATATACGTCTATGTCAAAAGTGTACAAAGTTTATCCCTTATCCTGTATAGCGGACTTTTTGCATGTTCATGATTGCAATACAACGATCTGGTGCATAGTTCTGGAGATATTTGGACAATTTTCCATTAAGAAAGTTCGAGATTTGTCCTCATCTCGGCAATTGCTTGGGGGATAAATGATTTTTCTGTCTAAACACTTCCTTTGGGGCGGGGCAAATGCCCCTTTGCCCCCCCCCCCATAGATTCGACGTCCCTGATCTTCCCTTGGCATACCCATAGATGTATCCTGACGTCGTTTCTCAGGAATGATTCAGGAAATGGAGGGGATTCAATTATGGCGATAAAGTTGTTGTTATTGTTGTTTGTATGTTTTCGTGCATATTATTTTGCAGATGGTCCCAGTTACTCGCGTCATAGCATGTTTACATGTAGACCTATACTATTTGACGTTGTCAACGCCTGAGCCATACCTTACAGTGTATGTCGATGTTATACTTTCTTCGCGAGCGAGCGAAGCGAGCGAGCGCTTGAGAAAATTATACATTTTTTCCCCTCAAAATTCAGGGGGGGGGGGATGATTGTACAGGCCATCCCCCCCTCCTCCATTTCAGGGGGGGGGGGGGATATATCCCCCCATCCCCCCCGGGATTTACGCCCATGACACTTTTGGTGAAATTTTGTTTTCTTTTCTTTAAAAAACAATAAGAAAATGAAATATCCACAATATATTATTGAATGACTAAATCGTGGTATTTCAGCTCTTGCTCCGCCTGTGCGACGTCACTGTGAAGGCCTACTAATGGGGCCTATCACCGGCGTAGACAGGATTTGATCTTAGGAGGAGCGGTATGTCCCACGGAGGGAGCGAATTAGCAAGCGAGGGGGGGGGGTATGGTAGGGAGGTTTCCCCTCCTACGATTAAATCTTTTTGCATTAATATTACAATTTAGACATTTTACAGTCCCAAAACTGTCGTTTGTAGCTATATTTTTCGCTTTGGAAACTAAGGGGGGCCGCACCGGGCGCAACTGCTGTCAATCACTGGCAGCAACATCAGGAAAATGCGAGCGAGCGGAGCGAGCGAGCTTGAAAATTTTTGACATTTTACAGTCCAAAGACTGCCGTTTGTGGCTGTATTTTTTCGCTTTCGAAATTAAGGGGGGGGGGGGGCACACCGGGCGCAACTCCTGGCAATTACTGGCAGCAACATCAGGAAAATGGCATAACGATTAAATGTGAGCGAACGAAGCGAGTGAGCTTGAAAATTTTGATATTTTACAGTCTAAAAACTGTCCTTTGTGGCTGTATTTTTTTGCTTTGGAAATTAAGGGGGGCGCACCGGGCGTAAACTGCTGGCAATTTACTGGCAGCAACATCATGAGAATGGCATAATGATTAAATGCGAGGGAGCGAAGCGAGTAAGCTTGAAAATTTTGACATTTTACAGTCTAAAAACTGTCGTTTGTGGCTGTATTTTTTCGCTTTGGAAATTAAGGGGGCGCACCGGGCGAAAACTACTGGCAATTACTGGCAGCAGCATCAGGAGGATGGCATAATGGTTAAATGCGAGCGAGCGAAGCGATCGAGCTTCAAAATTTTGACATTTTGCAGTCCCAAAACAGCCGCTTGTAGTTATATTTTTCCCTTTGGAAATTAAGGGGGGGGGGCGCACCGGGCGAAAACTGCTGGCAATTACTGGCAGCAACACAAGGAGAATGGAATAATGATTAGTAATGCGAGCGAGCGAAGCGAGAGAGCTTCAAAATTTTGACATTTTACAGTCCCAAAACTGCCGTTTGTAGCTATATTTTTCGCTTTGGCAATTTAGGGGGCCCACCGGGCGCAACTGCTGTCAGTCACTGGCAGCAACATCAGGAGAATGGCATAGCGGTTAAATGCGAGCGAGCAGAGCGAGCGAGCTTAAAATTTTGACATTTTACACTCCAAAAACTGCCGTTTGTAGCTATATTTTTCGCTTTTGTTTGTCCCACTTTTATGGGGGAACCCCCCCCCCCCCCCATCGACACCTCTTCATAATATGAGGGTGCTTTTGTTAAAGGACAAGTTCACCTTCATAAACTTAAGGATTGAGAGAATGCAGCAATATTAGTAGAACACATCAGTGAAAGTTTGAGGAAAATAAATTGGACAATCGATGCAAAAGTTATGAATTTTTAAATTTTTTGTGTTGGAACCGCTGGATGAGGAGACTACTACAGCTTGTGAGTCATATGCGTACATTAAAAATGTATTAAAAATGCATTAAAACTTCAAAAATTCATAACTTTTGAACGGATTGTCCGATTTTCCTCAAACTTTCAATTATGTGTTCTGCTAATATTGCTACATTCTCTCAATCCTTATGTTTATGAAGGTGAACTTGTCCTTTAAGTGAAAGATCTGCTCCACACTCTTTGATAAATTAGGGAAATATACGTCAATATCAAAAGTGTATTACAAAGTTTATCGAAAGGGATCCTGTATAGCAGAGCATTTGCATGTTTATGATTGCAATACAACGATCTGGTGCATAATTCTGGAGATATAATATTATTTGGACAATATCTTCCATTAAAAAATTCGAGATTTGTCCTCATCTCGGGAATGGTATTGCTTGGGGATAAATGATTTGTCTGCTTAAACACATCCGTATAGGGGCGGGGCAAATGCCCCTTTGCCCCCCCCCCCCCCCCAATAGATTCGACGCCCTGATCTTCCCTGGGTATGCCCATAGATGTATCCTGACTGAGTCATCAGTCACTGTCGTTTCTCAATAATGATTCAGGAAATGGAGGGGGTTCAATTATGGCGATATATTTTTTGTTATTGTTTGTTTGTTTGTTTTCGTACATATTTTGCAGATGGTCCCCAGTTACTCGCGTCATAGGATGTTTACATGACAGTAGGCCTATACTATTTGACGTTGTCAACGTCTGAGCCATACCTCGCAGTGTATACATGTCGATGTTACTTTCTTCGCGAGCGAGCGCCTGAGAAAATTGTGTATACATTTTCCTACAAGATAGCATATTGTTCAGCTCTGTTACCTGTCTGAAGGCCGGCGTACAAACGTCATGCAATATGCCAAAATTGATACATATCACATTTTCTGCTTCCTCCATTTTTTTCCTAAAAATTCAGGGGGGGGGGGGGTGATTGTACAGGCCATCCCCCTCCTCCACTTCAGGGGGGGGGGGGATATATTCCCCCCATCCCCCGGGATTTTACGCCCATGGTGGTCACCTCTGTGATGTTGTTACCTGATTGCCATATTACACAATCGTCGGCGTATAGACTTTGGGGTGGGCCTAACTGGAATATCCCTGAGCATCAGGTTGAACAGATAGTGCATTGCCCACACGCACCTGAAAGGTGCGCTTTGACAGCATGTTTGCTATTATGTAGCAAATTCCCGCGAATGCTTGCGTTCCAGACTGATACATGTAGGTTGAGACGGTCATTTTTACCAAGTGCAACGATGCTTTATAATAGCAAATTTAGCAGAGAAGGTGGATAATGTCTGTCATGCAAACAATGTCTGACTCTTAAATCGTACAGGTGAAGGGTAATGCGCCCATGTGTGGTTTTATTCTGGCAATATACGGCAATCAATTGGAGATAAATTGACGTTTATATAAAGCAGCAACACACACACACACATATAACTGGATGCACCCATACTTATTGACACACAAATATTTGGTTTGAATAATTTAAGGCGGTATATGAGAATACAATTATCACACTTTTTGTTACTCTTTATTTATTTATTTGTATCACACTGTTAGAAGCTACATTGTGTGTATTGCATACCGTATATTATGTTGTAGTAGTAGTAGCGCCCCCTGGTGGTTGCTGGTTAAACCCCCTACCCAAAAGGGGAGCGAGCACATATGAATTAAAAGGGGCAACATTTCTGGCGCCCGCCAGTTGTGACCTGGAACCTGATTGGAAGACATACTGACTGAGCTACAAAACAAGTTACAGTTGCAACTCACCAGTAGTGCCGGTAAGTACTGCCGTTACTACAACAGTGGCGTCACGGACAATTATTGTCCTACTTCCTGTGCCATTGTTTTCGTGGACATAGAGCCAGTACGCTGATACACCTCATGGTGGACTGTACTATACTAGAAGAAGAGCCGGATTTTAGGCTGACTCCGCTGCCGCTATTATTTTCGCCAACAGGCGTTGCACTCCTATACCGCAACGATACGCGAAGGGTGGAGCACATATGCGACGGAGCCGAGGCGAGAGCTCTTGGCAGCGCGAGGGAGCTTGGCGGTGTCCACGTTGGTCGATTGTCCTTGTAACGTTCATTGTCTGTGCTTGTTTTGTCTAATTGTCTTGGTGTAATCGTTTTCATTGGTAATTTTGCTTCAATTGTTGGGGAGGAGGAGTGTGCCGATTGTTTGAGTGACAGTGCGTGATTTGTAACATCTTGCACTAGACCAGGCCCACCTGTATTCAGGGAGGCCCCAAATTCATTGAAATATCAT